>NC_089839.1:28914100-29273600 GCF_035609145.1 Eleutherodactylus coqui
AAGGGAGTAGGAAAAAACAAAAATGGAAAAAAGCAAAAAAGCTCCGTCACTAAAGGGTTAAATAAAAAAATTGCAAGTATAACCTGTGGCGCTCTCACAGATTTTATACAGCTTGACGCCATATCTTGCGCGTTTTGAGGGAATAAACTGGCGAAAAGATAAACGGCCTTTAAAACTCATGAGCGACTCGTCCACCACCAGATTTTTTTGGGGGGTATAAATGTTTTTAAAGGCGCCTCTTAATAGCGATATAAGGGGCCCTAATTTGCCCAGTCTATCATACGCCGGGTCACTTCTCGGGGTGATTTGGGCATAATTGGCGAAATGAAAAACACGCTGAATATTTTCATATCTGCATCGGGGCATTATTGATGCAAATACGGGCGTCGCGTGAACGGCGCTCGTGGACCAATAGGACCGTATTGATGACTTTTTTACGAGTTCCATTAGCAAAATAAGTCCCAAAAAATTTTTTAGCTCAGGGACATCTATGGCGGTCCACATCACTGAATAAACGGACGTGGGGTGCGCGGTCATGTATTGTCCAGCGTATGTGTTCGTCTGCTGGACAATTACTGCAGGACACCGTCGGTAATAAATAAATGTAAAAAATTAAATGGTGTAAAATTTGCGACGTCCAGATTGACGCCTGGAACCGCTAAAAATTCTGGGATGTGGGGCGCAAATAAACTTGCGGAACTCCACGCAGTGGCGGGCGCCGCATAACTTGGCCCCGCTGCCCCAACGACTTCCTCTACCTCCATAGCGCTAGAGGTAGAGTCGTCACTCTCAAAAAAAACCTGCTCCTCCGACTCACTGGTAGCCTCGCTACCGGAGCTTGAGGCGATGAGCAGCGCGTACGTTTGCTCAGCGCTGTAGCGCCTACGATCCATTTTATAAAAAAAGATTTTAATGGGGTAGACAAAAAAAAAATAGCCCCCCAAAAAGACAGGGATAAAATGGGGTAATTGGGGTATGAGGGAAGGTGAAGGCGGGTAATAACAGGTTTTTTTTTTCTTTTTTTAACTCGCTATATGGCACACGATTTTTCTCAGCTATCTCTCTCCTGTCACAAGTCTCTCTGAGTGACTAATTGTGCGCCATATTTATTAAACAAAAGACATGGATGGCTGTGATAGGTTTATCACAGCCACCCATGTCAGCAGGGACCAATCACTTTGGTCCCTGCATGTTACTAAGCCAAATGCCACTTTGGCTTTGGTTTCTACTGCGTATGCGCTGCCATTTTGTTTGGCGCATGCGCAGTACAGGGTAATGCCCTGTGCTTTTGGGGGGCTTTGGGGGACCTTAGGGGAGCATTTTCATTTCCCCTCATGGATCGGATCCATGAGGGGAGATGAAAATTCAACTTTTTAAAACTTTTTAACAACTTTTTGCTACCGGCGATCACGTGCCCAGGGACCACACTCCGCAGTCCCCGGTGACATCTCCCGTCTCCCGGCTACATTTTCCAAGGGGAAAATGGTGGCGCATGCGCAGAAGCCCGTGGCGGCTCCAGATCGCCGTTGACATCGTGGAGGACGGGGGTGAGTATGTTCAGCTGCCCTTATGGATCCAAACCATGAGGGCAGCTGAAACATTTACTTTTTAAAAACTTTTTAACACTCTTCCGTGATGGATACCGGCAATCACGGTGGCATCGCGCATGCGCAGAAGACCGGCTTTGGGGCCCGGAGCATCAGGAGAGCAGGAAGTAGTGTGGCGGACTCGGGTGAGTAATTTCAGCTGCTCTGATGGATCCGATCCATCAGGGCAGCTGAATCTTTAACTTTTTTGCAACTTTTTAAAACTTTTATGCGATCGGCGCTATCGATTGGACACATGTTTTTACGTCCTCAGAGAATAAAGCCCACTTGGGCAGGACCTAAAAACACAATGGGCTGGTCGTTAAGGGGTTAATTTAAGCCCCAACCCAGGGAAAGGCCCCTCCCATTAGTCCCAACCTGCTGCTGCCGTCTCGCCCTGTGAAGGACTCTCCCGGGTTGAGATCTCTGCAGCTCTAATAAACCGAGAACCTAAAACTCACTGAATTACACGGACAGAAAAACCGCCTGGTGGTAAATAAAGAAACAAGACGGGAGGACTACAAGTCACAGGCACCCCGACCAGCACTGACCTGCAGTGGAGCAGACTAGTGGCTGCTGGATCTTCGGTGATGATCGGCTAAATCTTAGTGGCTACAGAATCTTTGGTGATGTCACAGTCATGTGACCAGTTATATAAGCAGGATGCATATTTGGTATTTCAGCTTCATATTTGGTATCTCACTTCATTGGGTGTTGGGTTCACACTCCCCCTTTGGAGATGTGCACGAGTGGGCGGCCGCATATTTTGTATTTCAGCCGCACTTCAGTAGCGGTGAGCGATTCCAGCCACCTGATTGGTTGTTGGGTACACACCCACCTTTGGAGATGTGCACGAGTGGGCGGCCCGTTAAATAAGGAGCAGCAGGGCCGTAATGAGGGTCAGCAACTAGCCCCAACCCTAACCCTAAACCCAACCCTAACACTAAACCTAACGCTAACCCCCCCGCGGGTCTCGTTAAGCAGCACTCGTGCAGATCTCCAAAGGGGGGGGGTGTACCCAACAACCAATCAGGTCGCTGGAATCGCTCACCGCTACTGAAGTGCGGCTGAAAAACAATATATGCCCATGAGATGGATTGTGTAATGTTAGTAGCTAAAGGACCTTTCAGCTCTCACTGGTCACATGATGGAGGATTGGCTTTTCCACAGCTTTAACCCCTTAGTGACGAAGCCAAATTTTGGAAATCTGACGTGCGTCACTTAACATATCATAACTCCGTAAAGGCTTTACATATCCAAGTGATTCTGACATTGTTTTTCCGCCACATGTTGTACTTCATTTAGGTGTACTTCATTTAGGAGACCGATATAATTTGTGTATATTTTTTAAAAACGCCAAAAATAGGAACATTTTGAAAAAATTGTAATTTTTTCACATTTTCAACTGTAATATCTCAAATATGTGCAAACATACTGTATACATTTTTGCTCATATATATTTTTCTATCTGTTCACTTTATTCTGGACGCACGTTTGAAAAACTTTCGTTTTTTTTTAACCATTTAGGAGACATACAAATTTAACATTACTTTTCAGCATTTTGAGGAACACTTTATTTTCCGGCACCAAGCCAAGATTGTAAAGGCTCATGAGTGTCAAAATGATAGATACCCCCACAAGTCACCCCATTTTATAAACTACACCCCTTAGTGTATTCACTGAGGGGGGTCAGGAGTATTTTGACCCCACAGTTTCTTTTCAGGAATTAATGCAATTTAGAGGAGAAAAAATAAAATTTCATATTTTTGCAAATGCGTAATTTTTAACACAGATGTTTTTTGTATCGTGCACATAAAAATGAGGATTTACACCTCAAAATGCATACCCCCGTTTGTCCTGTGTTCAGAAACATACCCATTGTGGCCCTAATCTTCTGTCCGTATGTACAATGGGGCCAAAACCGAAAGGAGCAGCCAGTGGCTTTCAGATCAGACATTTTGCTTGAAGGCGTTTTAGGCCCAATTGCTCACCTGTAGACCCCTCGAGCGGCCAAAACGCGGAGGACCCCTACAAATGACCTCATTTTGGAAACTAGACCTCTAAGCGCATTAATCTAGCGGTGTACTGCGTATTTTGACCCAACAGTTTTTGAATGAATCAAAGCAAAGCAAAAGGAAAAAATTACGATATTTGTTTTTTTTATCAATTATGTGATTTTAAAAACAGGTTTTTTTGGACAGCAGACATATGAATGGAGGCTTTCACCCAAAAATGGATACCTCCGTTTGTCCCGTGTTCAGAAACATACCCATTGTGGCCCTAATCTTCTGTCCGTATGCACAACGGGGCCCTAACTGGAAGGAGCAGTGGGTGGTTTTCAGAACAGACATTTTGGTCGAAGGCGTTTTAGGCCCCATTGCCCACTTGCAGACCCCGTGAGCGACCAAAACGACAGAGGACCCCCACAAATGACCCCATTTTAAAACCTAGACCCCTTAACGCATTCATCTGGGGGTGTACTGCTTATTTTGACCCCACAGTTTTTAAATGAATCGAAGCAAAGCAGAAGGAAAAAATTACGATTTTTGTTTTTTTGGCAATTATGTCATTTTAAAAATAGTTTTTTTTGTACAGCATAAATAGGAATGAATACTTTCACCCCAAAATGTATACCCCCATTTGTTCCCTGTTCAGAAACATACCCATTGTGGCCCTAATCTTCTGTCTGGATGCACAATGTGGCCCAAACTGAATGGAGCGTCAAACTTTAACTGTCTTTTGACTTTTACGTGTTCGCCATTATCCATTGGATAATGGCGATCACGTGACCAAAGACCGCTCACTGCGGCCCCCCGTGACATCTCCAAGCTCTTGGCTACCTTTAGTAGCCAGGAGCAAGGAGATTTTAAATTTCCTCTTGCCCTCCCCAGCTTCTGCGCTTGCGTCCGCCATTTTGTCGACGGGCGCATGCGCCAAAACTGGAGGAAGGTCCGTGTATAAGGATCCCATCAGGGGACCTCGCCGGTGGCCTTATTTAAGTAATTTCACCTCCCCTCACAGATCCGTGATGGGAGGTGAAAATTGAGCTTTTTTTTACTTTTACGTGATTGCCATTATCCATTGGATAACGGTGATCACGTGACTGGGAGAAGCATACCGTGGCACCCCATGAAATCTCCAGGCTCTTGGCTACATTTAGTAGCCAGGTGCGGGGAGATTTTAAATTACCGCGCCAATCTGCGGCTTTTGCGCCTGCGTCCGCCATTTTGGCGACGGACGCGTGCGCAGAAGCCGGGCAAGGTCCGCGGATAAATCTGGGGGCTTAAGGCACATAATTTCATCTCCCCTCATGGATATGACAGCTCCCTGCTCTCGGCTACTCATTCTAGCCGTGAGCAGGGAGTTTTTAAATCGCGTTACTGGGGGTGGGGTCCCGCGGCCCGGGATGACACCTCCATGCTGTCGGCCACCTCCGGTAACCGGCAGCATGGAGCTATCACGTCTTGAGCCTGCAGGGCTTTTATTCCTAGAGGATGCATAATTCTACGTCCTCTAGGAATAAAGCCCAGCCGGCCAGGATGTAGAATCCCGATGGGGCCGTCACTAAGGGGTTAAGTGCAGATCACATGACCATGACATCACCACAGGTCCTGCAGTCACTAGAGCAGACAGGTTAGTTTACCTCCAGCACACAGTGAGATAAGTAAGTAGACTCCTCCCCTCGGCTCTCCTTGTTTCCTCATTACCTTAGAGTAGATGGCCGCAGGCTGGTGAAGCACATCTCTATGAGGCTCTGTTCACACCGGCATTGGAGGCTCCGTTCAGAGCGTGCGGCGCAGATCTAGCGAGAAGCGACATACGATAAAGCCGTACATTATAGTCTATGGGGTCTGTCCAGCAGTTTGGTTCCTCCAGGGGATTCTGCTCCCATACCGTAATCGGCAGCGCAGATGTGAGCAGCCGTATAACATTTTACTGACAGCAGTACGTGTTAAAATAAGAAGTCCAGTGGTCCTACCATTCTCAGCCCCGCATTACAGCTCTGCATCCCTGCGGTCCACCATATGACCACTGCAGCCAATCAGAGACCGAAGCTTCCCCGCCTGTTCTCTTGGCATCAGCGGACTCTAGACGTATATGGCAGTCTGAAAAAAGTCTGATTTTTGTGCCGAGCGTAGTTTTTACCGGCGGACAGCGTGGGAACGGCAGAGCAGGTGAAGATACACAACACATCCCCGGCTCCCCATCACCTCCCCAAACAGCACCACAACTTAGTTTATGTTGCTGTTGGGATCTGACAGGTTACCTTAGGGCTCCTTCCCACGGACGGATTTCCGGCGGAAATCCACTGCGTTGTGCCACAGCTATTAGGTTCTATTGAATCAAATGGCACAATGCCTACGATGCGGAATTCCGCACCGTAAAATCACTCGTCCTCACCTGCGGCATGCTTTATTTGCCACGGGTGTATGCGCGGACGGCTTCCATTGCAGTCAATGGAAGCCGTCCGTCACGCTATCTTCCGCTGTAGCCTTATTGAGGCTAAGTACTTCCACCAGCTCAGGGGCGTAGTGATGGGGGAGCCCTTGTGCCGCCCCTCTACGCTATCCTGTACCTGGGCTGGTGGGAGGAAGTGCATGTTTTCACAGAGCCCAACACACCCTGGACATCTAAGATTAAATTATGGCTTAGGGGGCGTGACCTGGCCATGGTGGAGTGAGCACGCTGCTAAGTGAGCTCCTGAACCTGGAGTGCCTTTAGCCCGCCACAGAAAGCCACTTTCAGCCCAAAAAACCCACCATGGGCAGTAACAAGAAGAGCCGCATGCAGCAGCGCCTGGAAGCCCGAACGGGAGCTCCTAACAGCCGGGGGATCGATAATTTCCTCCTCGGCAGGCAGCAGCCGTGCCCCAACCGGGGAAAGGAGAAAGATGGCGCCGGCAGCATGCGGAAGAAGCTGACAAGCACCCCCGCGGCAGAGCAGAGGGAGACAGAGCGCAGCTCCGCACGGCAACTCACCAATTCTGGACCGGAGGACACCAGGGAGCTCAGGACTCCCCCCCCCCCCCCCCCCCCCGCAATGCACAGCAGCCGTCCCACTGGTAGGGAGGAGGAAGATGGCGCCGGCAGAGAACAGGAGCTGACAAGACCGGCAGAAGGTACAGGGGAGCGAGACACAGCAAACAGCCCCCCCCCCCAACCGCTCACCTTCGGAGCTGCAGGAGACGGTGAGGAGCTGGTTGTTCCCTCCTGCAGCAGGCAGGGGTCCGACACTAGCGGCAGTGAAGAGAGGTCCCCGCTGAAAAGCAGCACGGAGCAAGGGGCTGCAGCCCAGAACCTCCCTCATCCCTAGCCGCCGCACACATGGAGGACACTAGGGGCAGCGGGGAGGGCAGCCAGCAGGTAGACACCACTGCAGGTGCTCCAGAAGCCCTTACAATTAACCCCTCGAGGCAGGACACAGCCACACCACAGGGTCTTGCGGAGTGGACCCAGGTGCCCCCCAGACAGGGGAGTCCAGATGAGCATGTGGGGACTTATGAGGGAACCCCCCCCCCACAGGCACCTTACAGAGGAGTCCACCCTGGCCATAGAGCAACGTCCTACCAGCTCTGGCCAGAAGTGCAGGCAGCATCCAGCTCAAGAGGACAGATACCCCCAACCCCCTATATCTCGCAAGCTGCGCCCGAAGACACCCCGGCAGCTCTCGCACAGGCAGCCCGACCAAACCGGGGGCATGTCTCAACCTCCCTGGAAGCAGTTCCAGGCACCCCAAAACAACCGCGGGAGATGCAGTCCCCACGCGGAGCTACCTCCCACACAGAGGCTGCTAAGCCGGGCGACCAGGGACTGGAGCCACAGCAAAAAGAGACACAGCCACCAAGCAGAATGGCAGACTCTCCCCCCCCTCCCCCCCAACATCCCAACACGCGGGTCAAGATCGCACAATGTCAGAGTTCCGAGAACTACGGGCGCAGTTGCAATCTATCCTTACCAGAGAGGATATGGAGGCATACATCTCACGCCTAGAATCTGCTTATAAGACCGAAATCTGCTGCGTCCGCCAGAACGTTCACCTCCTTGGGGAAAGGACCGTGGCAACTGAGGATGCTGTCTCATCCCTCGCTGTTGATCGCCATGAAACCGCCCTGGCCACCGTGTCCCGCCAGTTACAGTACCTAATGGATTCCATTGACGACGTGGAAAACAGGGGGCGCAGAAACAATATCCGTATCAGAGGTCTGACTGAAGATATTGAACCCTCACGGCTAGAAGAAACGGTGCAACACATCTTCAACGACCTGCAGGGGGCCGCGCCAGATGCTCCCTTGGAACTTGATAGATGCCATAGGGCCCTCGGCCCGCGCTCCAGAGACCCAGAGCGCCCACGCGATATTATCTGCCGTGTCCATCGGTTCCAGCTGAGAGAAGCCATCATGAGGGGAGCCCGAGAACTGCGAGCAGTACAGTACAAAGGATCACAGCTGCAGATCTTGCCGGACCTTTCCAGACTCACCTTGGCCAAGAGGAGAACTCTTCGTCCATTGCTAGAAGAACTTCGCCGACGGGACATGGCCTACAGTTGGGGATTCTCTTTCCGCCTGCAGGTTTGCCACGGGGGGATCCTGAAGAAGTTGCAACACCCCGGTGAGGCTTCAGATTTTTGTGATGCTCTGGGCATACCTGTGGTGGACATCGCCGACTGGCCCACCTTACCTATCCTACCCACCAATGACCTCCCCCAGATGCCACGCAGGGGGCTCAGAAGAAGACGTCGCCGCCGGGAGGCTAGAGGTGCTGCGCGGTCCCCACTTGATTCTCCACGTGACTGACCGGCCCGGGTTTGAGGAACTCTGCTGCGTCACTCCTTCTTAATGCGTGCTATGCTGCCAGTATTGATATTACATATACCATATGTATTGGTGGGCTATTTCTTTGGCTGATTACATAAAGTAACTGTTGTTGATATGTGGCGGGCTGGGAGGCGCAATCTGGGAGGAGACACTCCACCGTCGGAAAGCGCGTCCCAGACCGGGGGGGCCCGGGTCTGGCTTTTTGGCCATCCCACGGCCAGTTTCTCTAGTTAATTAACTTCCCCCACTGCCTTTTTGGGGCGCAGGTGTCCCCCTCACACTTGGGGGGGCGGGTGTGCCCAAGATAGATAGCGACTCTAGACTCTCTTGGCTAACCGTCGCTACCTGGGTTTTGGATACACTTAAGCAACTGTTTGTTGATTGCATTAATCGTTGTGGGGTTTTTTGTTAGTGGTTATTGTTTTTTCTTTGCCTCTTTTTCTTCTCTTCATTGCTCTTCCTTTGTTTTGTGTGCTCCGCCTCCTCTCCTTCCCCCTCCCCCCCCCCTTTTTTTTTGCAGTCTTGATTTTGTTGTCTCGTTTCTCCCCCTATCTTGACTCTCATCTTTCCCTCTCCTCAAAGTTCCTAGGACATCTGCTGTGCTGCGTCTCCTCCACCCATCATGTCCAAAGTAATTTTTTGTTCTCTTAATGTGCGGGGCCTAAATGTGGCACAAAAGAGGAGCCAAGTCCTATATCAAATGCACAAATTAAAATCTCACGTTTTATTTCTCCAGGAGACACACTTCCGGGCGGAACATGTCCCGACCATGAGGGATAGGCATTATGCAGCATGGTTCCACAGCACGAATCCGACAACTAAATCAAGGGGAGTGTCGATCGCCATACACAGAACGGTACCCCACGAGATTCTGGACTTGGTGATGGACCCAGAGGGACGCTACGTCTTCATAAAGGTCAGAATGTGGGGTAAACTTTTCACCCTCACGGTGTGGTACCTCCCCAATCAGAGTCCTGCGCAGATGGGTGGCACCTTACTGGGCAGGTTGGCGGACTTTGCGGAGGGGGGGTGGTTCTAGGGGGCGACTTCAACTTCCCTTTAGACCCCGAAAAGGATAGCACCTCAGGACGTGCGACAGTCTCGGCCACACAGCTGCGCAGATTTCACAAAGCTATGAGGCAGTTGCAATTGGTAGATGTCTGGAGGGTGACCCATCCAGTAGACTGGGACTATTCTTACTTCTCCCCTGCTCACCCTACGCATAGCCGCATTGACTTGATCCTTATGAGTCACCATGCCTTAACGTGGGGTCCGGTTGCCTCCATTGGATCGGCAATATGGTCGGATCATGCCCCGGTTCTTCTCACATTATCTGTCCCGGGGGCTCTGGAGAGGCAGGGGTCTTGGAAACTGAACGACAACCTTCTGAAGGACGCTGTGTGCTGTGCCGACTTGCGCAGCACCATTGACAATTTCCTCAAAGACCACTCTGGGGACCCCACACCTAAACCAGTCCAGTGGGAGGCCCTAAAGTGTGTCTTGAGGAGGGTCCTCATTAAACATGGGGCATGCCTCAAGCGAGAAAAGGCCTCCAAGGTTGTCTCTCTGTTGGCCAGGATCGAGTCCCTGGAGATGATATTCCACCGGTCAAACGCAGCAGCCACTCAAAACGAGCTGTTGAACACCAGAGAGGAACTGAAACATATCCTCGACCAGAAATATTTGCGATATCGTGATAGCTTGAAGCGGTATTCATATGAACACGCTAACAAATGTGGACGCTCCTTGGCGCGCTACCGCCGCAGCAGGGAAAACTTCACATATGTTCCCCATATACTGGACAGTACAGGCCACAAGAGACATGACCCGAAAGAAATCGCAGAAGCATTCCCTGATTACTATCACGGGCTCTATAATATAAGAGGCCACTTGGCTGATATGGCCCACAACACTCGGGAAAACAAGATCGACGAATATACTGCGGAGACAACCCTCCCAAGCATAATAGGAGAGGATAGAGAAGCCCTAGAATTGGATTTCACTGCAGAAGAGATCAGTGAAGCTATTAAGACTTCGCCGTCGGGAAAGGTCCCCGGTCTGGATCGGTTTACCTCCGTTTTCTTCAAGCAGTTTCGGGAAATTCTGACACCCATTCTGAGAGAAACTTTTAACCAAATCTCGCCATCGACCCCATTCCCCTCTCAGTCACTCATGGCCCACATTACGGTGCTCCCCAAGCCGGGCAAAGACCCGGGGCTATGCCCAAGCTATCGCCCTATCTCGCTCATTAACTTAGACATCAAGCTGTTCTCCAAAATTCTAGCGAGTAGGCTAACCCCTATCTTGCCAGCCCATATACACAACGATCAAGTGGGTTTCATAAAAGGGCAAGAAGCTAGAGATAATACCAATAAGACTCTCTTGCTGATTAGTCAGGCCAAGCAATCGTCGCAGCCATTTTGCCCCCTCTCGGTAGATGCAGAGAAGGCCTTTGACCGTGTTAGCTGGGACTTTCTGTGCTCCTCTCTGACGAGGTTGGGATTGGGGCCTAAGTTTTTGAACTGGGTCTTCGCACTGTATCGGAACCCACCGGCGAGGATTCGCGTAAACGGCCTACTGTCCGACCCGGTACCTATTAGGAACGGGACAAGACAGGGTTGCCCACTGTCCCCCCTTCTCTACACCATCGTCATGGAGCATCTGGCTGTGGCACTGCGAGACAATCCCAACGTCCCGTGGCTTGCAGATCAGGACCCAGATTTGCAAGGCGGCCCTATATGCAGACGACCTCTTATTATTTGTCTCTCAGCCGCGGATTTCGTTCCCAGCGATTCTTCAGTTTTCTAAATTTGGGCGTCTAAGTAATTTCAAAGTAAATCTTCACATATCCGAAGCCATGAATATATCCCTCCTGTCGGCTGAGGTGGCCCATCTAGCAGACCAATTCGAATTCAAATGGCGAGCAACCTCTATCAAATACCTAGGGGCACATATTGCAGCGGACATCTCTTCTCTATACCATCTGAATTATGTCCCCTTACTCGAGAAAGTGACACGTGAACTGGATGGGTACGCCGCCAAACAATTGAGCTGGTTTGGGCGGGTAAATGTCTTAAAAATGGATGTGACCCCCACGTTTTTATACCTTTTCCAGACATTGCCAATTAAACTTCCCATGCAGTTTTGTAAATTGGTCCAGCGGGCGTTCCGCAGATTTGTGTGGGGAGGTCGGAATAGCCGCATTAGCTATCGGATCATGTCCTGCACAAAGTCGGGGGAGGGGGTGGGTTTACCCGACCTTAAAATCTACTATTCAGCCGCGATTCTCACAAGGCTTTTGGACTGCCATCATCATGCCGACTCGAAACAGTGGGTGGACCTAGAAAAGGCACTGGTGTGGCCACAAACACACATACTACCGTGGATCTCCTCGGAGGATAGGCCCGCGGCTCTCCCCCATACACCCCTGACCCTGAACTGTCTTGACGTGTGGGATAGGCTGACGGCTAGAGGAGAGGTCGCGATCCGCAGGGGGGCACTGATCCCATTATTCCACAACCCCGCATTCCCCCCAGGACAGGAGAAGCAGAGCTTCCTTGGCTGGAGAGAAGAAGAGGACATAAGGTGCTGTCAGATAACGGGTCAGGTGGGCCTCCCATCATTCAATGATTTACAGGCGTCCCGGACAGACCTGAAATTACAGTGGCTGGAGTACCTCCAATTGTCCTCCTTCTGGAGGGCTCGGATGGGGTCGAATCGCCTCGGGGATCCCGCTGAACCGATTGAAAAACTATTCCTACAAACCAGCCCCCCCACTCGTGTCCTCTCAAAGATATACGGTATTATATTAGGGAGGCTCACACAGGGTCTCCCTCAATACACCAAGGTATGGGAGAGAGACTTGTCTTTGGAGCTGCAGGACTCTAATTGGGAGAGAGCTTTCATGTTCGCACACAGATTACCTCTGGCCTGCGTGGCGCAAGAGAAAAACTTTAAGCTCCTCACTAGGTGGTACAGATGTCCAGACCTGATCCACCGCATATTCCCATTGGTGCCAGACGATTGTTGGAGATGTGAGGTTGGGCATATCTGGTGGGAGTGTCCGCTTATACAGCCTTTCTGGAAGACGGTCTTTGAGCTGTTTGAGGAGGTGTCATGCAGCAAAGTGGAGGTCACTCCACAACTAGCGCTGCTCTCAATCATCCCCGGTCCATTCGCCATGATTAAGAAGGGTCTCCGGCGGCATTTCCTTACTGCAGCCAGGGCCGTTATTCCACGCCACTGACGAAGCGTCGTCACCCCCTCGACTATTGAATTTATCCAAGAGCTGAATCATCTGATGTACATGGAGGAACTGGGGGATGAGGGCTCTGGAGCTGAGAGCTCAGGCAGGAGCGCTTGGTCAATATGGAACAAGTTTCGGGACTCAACTGAGTTTCAGAATATTACGGGGTGGTGAGGTGACAGGTCGCCCCAGGGTTTACAGGAAGTTATGACACAGACCCGATACCTGGATTGATAACCTCCTGGAATTGAGTGCCCTAACGATCTCTCTCTCTTTCGCTGTCTTTCTATTTCCGGTACTCCGCAGCCCCCCCCCCTTCCTTTTTCTTTTTTTTCCCCCCTATTCCTTTTCACTCTGTACCCCTTCCCCTCTATCTGCGTGTACTCTAGGTTTTCTTGTGTCCCTTTTTTTTCAGGTGTCTCTTCTCTCTTTTTGTTTGTTGCCGTAGCCATTTAAAAACTGGACGTTGTTTCCCATTCTGTCATACTCCGGTTCACTTGGGCTACGTGTAACCATGGGTCCAGTAAGCGAAGGATTCGCTGCCAAAATACAAATTTTAAAGGTGCGTCAGTCGGGCACCTGGCAACTACGGGTCCTGTTATATTCTGGTGTGATTTATCATTGTAATAGCCCTTATATTAACACAGAAGTCCTGCGAGACTAGCTACTTGTTATATTTGTTTCGTCATTACTGTAAAAATTTTATAAAAGCTTTAATAAAAACATATTAAACATAAATTATGGCTTAGATTTATCGACGACGTGCTGATTTTGTGGTCTGGAACCTCATCTGAATTTGCGGACTTTGTCGGCCATTTAAACGTAAAAACACCTTGGGCCTATTCTTCATATTTGAGGTACATCCAAAATGCATTAGGTTTCTTGAGCTACAGATATCAAAATCATCCTTGGGATGTTTGGAGAGCACTATATTTAGGAAACCCACTGCCTCGAACAGTCTTCTTCATTTTGAGAGCCATTATCTTTTACCCCTTAAAAAGGGTGTACCAAAGGGTCAATTTTTAAGAGCACGCAGAAACTGTTCGAGTGATGAGGAATATACCTGTAGATCTGAGGACATGGCGCTTAGGTTCGCAGAAAGAGGATACCCAAAAGAGTTAATAACTTCAGCACAAGAGGAGGCCTCTAGGACAAATAGAACAGAACTCCTGGTACCTGAAAAGAGGCCTGACAATGAAGATAAAATAATCCGCCTGATTGGTACTTTTGATGAGAGATCCAGGGAAGTCAGGGGGATTGTATCAAAATACTGGAGCATCCTTAGAGAAGATCAAGACTTGGTGGAATGTCTAACAGAAAAACCGTCTGTGACATAAAGAAAAGGGAGAAGCCTAAGAGACTGTCTCATCCATAGCCATTTCTCCCCAGTAGTAGATCCTCGAACCTGGCTAACATCGAATCCCATAAAGGGGTTCTTCCCATATATGGACTGCAAGGCTTGCAGATGTATGGAGAAGAGCCCCACATTTACAAGTGCTGTGGCAAAAAAGACCTATGACATCCGGGACCACATCACCTGCAAAAGCATGGATGTTATATATGTAGCGACATGTCCTCTGGACTATGTCGGTAAAACACTTCAACAATTAAGAAGACGTATTCTTGCTCATGTAGGAAACATTAATAGAAGTGAATTTACCAGCTAAGCAACGCATGTTCGCGATTGCCACAGGAACAACCCAGATACAATAAGGTTTAAAAGGATTGAGGTGGTTAGACCGACGGGACAGAGAGGTAATCTTGACCGTAGGGTCCTACAGAAAGAGCTTGGATCCACCGTCTTGATTCATGTTTCTCTAGGGGCTTGAACTAGACATTATCATTTGCTGCTTTTGTTTGAATACCTCTACACTGTATATGAATCTTAGTGGTTTAGGTATGAGCAAACCAATTACCATATAAAAAATGGTGTTTGGTCAACGACTTGTTGATGGGTCATCTATATCTAGCTCTATATTCATCTAATTGATCATATAAGCGAAATATCAAAAATAATTCTTTTTTTTTCTTGTCCATGATGTTCATATGGAGGTAAGGTAGAGATATATTCGCTTAAAGCATTAATGTGATTAATCAGTAAGATGACATAATGATATGGTTGCGATAGTCTGTGATGTTTTTTTCTGATGATTTTTGCTAACGGACATTCTTTCTGTCTACCCCATGTAATTGTCGCATTTAACCCTTTGCAATCCAATTTTGGATTCCGGGTTTCCTAGGGGGCTTTCTCTTTCTGCCATTATACAATGGCGCCATCTGCTGGCTAGAGCCAGTATTGCGGTATGGCACATGCTGGAGAGGCCCCTCGACAACAGAGCGGCCAGTAATATACAGTGGGAATACCCTGACGGATGTCTTCCGACATTGGAGCTGTACAGCCTTCAATCAGAATGTCTTCAGACGTCAGACAGTGGATTGGAAAGGGTTAAGCCATTCAATGCAGCAGTAGTGATTCTTCTTTGGGATGATAACCCCCTTTTTACTGTATATGCCAGTTTTTGGTCTGTGAGCTGTACAAGCGTGATCCATCAGTGTAGTCAGCCAAATGTGAAATACATAAGCCCTAGTATTAACCCCTTAGTGACGAAGCCTGCTTGCGCCTTAGTGACGGAGCCAAATTTTGGAAATCTGACGTGTCACTTAACATATCATAACTCCCTAAAGGCTTTGCATATCCAAGTGATTCTGACATTGTTTTTCTGCCACATGTTGTACTTCATTTAGGTGGTAAAAATAGACCCATAGAATTTGTGTATATTTATTAAAAGTGGCAATATTGGGAAAATTTTGAAAACAATTGTCATTTTTTTCACATTTTCATCTGTAATATCTCAAATATGTGCAAACATACTGTACAAATTTTTGATAAGATATATATTTCCATCTCTTCACTTTATTCTGGACACATGTTTGAAAAACTTTCGTTTTTTTTAACCATTTAGGAGACGTACAAATTTAACATTAATTATCAACATTTTGAGGAACACTTTATTTTCCGGCACCAACCCAAGATTGCAAAGGCTCATGAATGTCAGAATGATAGATACCCCCACAAGTGACCCCATTTTATAAACTACACCCCTTAGTGTATTCACTGCGGGGGGTCAGGAGTATTTTGACCCCACAGTTTCTTTTCAGGAATTAATGCAATTTAGAGTAGAAAAAGTAAAGTTTCATATTTTTGCAAATATGTCATTTTTAACACAGGATTTTTTTCTATAGTGCACATGAAAACGAGGATTTACACCTCAAAATGCATACCCTCGTTTGTCCTGTGTTCAGAAACATACCCATTGTGGCCCTAATCTTCTGTCCGTATGCACAACGGGGCCAAAACCGAAAGGAGCAGCCGGTGGCTTTCAGATCAGACATTTTGCTTGAAGGCGTTTTAGGCCCCATTGCCCACTTGTAGACCCCTTGAGCGGCCAAAACGATATAGGACCCCCACAAATGACCCAATTTTAAAAACTACACACCTTAACGCATTAATCTAGGGGTGTACTGTGTATTTTGATTCCACCATTTTTAAATGAATCGAAGCAAAGCAGAAGGAAAAAATTACGATTTTAGTTTTTTTTGGCAATTATGTCATTTTAAAAATAGTTTTTCTTTGTACAGTGTACATAGGAATAAAGACGGTCACCCCAAAATGTATACCCCCATTTGTCCCGTGTTCAGAAACATACCCATTGTGGCCCTAATCTTCTGTCTGGATGCACAACGGGGCCCAAACTGAACGGAGCGTCACACTTTAACTGTCTTAACTTTTACATGATTGCCATTATACATTGGATAATGGCGATCACGTGACCGAAGACCGCTCACCACGGCCCCCCATGACATCACCAAGCTCTTGGCTACTTTTAGTAGCCAGGAGCAAGGAGATTTTTAATTTTCTCTTGCCCTCCCCAGCTTCTGTGCTTGCGTTCGCCATTTTGGCAACGGGAGCATGCGCCAAAACTGGGGAAAGCTCCGCGGATAAGGATCCCGTGGGGGGACATCGCCGGTGGCCTTGGTTAAGTTATTTCACCTCCCCTCATCGCCAATCTGCGACTTTTGCGCCTGCGTCTGCCATCTTGGCGACGGACACGTGCACAGAAGCCGGGCAATGTCCGCGCAAAAATTTGGGGGCTTTAGGTACCTAATTTCATCTCCCCTCATGGATATGATCCATGAGGGGAGATGAAAAACTTTTTTCTTTTTTTTTTCACTTTAACTTTTGTTTAACTTTTACATGATCGCTGCTATCCATTGGATAGCAGTGATCATGTCAGCGGGAACCGCATACAGCAGCTCCCGATGACAGCTCCCTGCTCTCGGCTACTCAAACTAGCCAGGATCAGGGAGTTTTTAAATTTCCCGGGCCTCCCGGCTCTCTGCGCATGCGCGTGACATAATGCGTCTGGCGCGCAGACGCAGACGCCGGCGGCAGGGCCGTGGAGAACGAAGAAGATGCCAGATGGCGCGGAGGACGGGGGGTGAGTACTCTCAGCTCCCCTTACGGATCCGATCCGTAAGGGGAGCTGAAATCTTAACTTTTCGTTAACTTTAACGCGATCACCGGTATCCGGTGTTTTTTTCTTCTCTAAATTGCATTAATTCCTGAAAAGAAACTGTGAGGTCAAAATACTTGCCGCAATTCCCCGTGGTCAGCCTGTCAGATAGGCTGACCGGTGGAGATTCGTCCGCGGCTCCTACTCCTGTGCGGCGGCACCCGCTGCGGAGATCCGCCGAGGGACTTCACAATGTCCGCGGACAGGGGACCTTATGGAGTTTTTCTATGTTAAAGTGACACATGTCAGATTTCCAAAATTTGGCTTGGTCATTAAGGCGCAAACAGGCTTGGTCACTAAGGGGTTAAGGAGCAGACCTGGCTCACACGCCCACTCCATCCTTCCTGAGCGACCAATGACTGATAAATCCATTAGTGGTTGATAAGAGGTCAAGTTTATGCACCATATATGTACATCGTGGGGTCCTGGGTTTTAAACATACACCATTGTAAATGCAAACTTGTAGCCAGGTCTTTTCCGGCTCACATAAAACTCCATGAGCAATATGTAGTGAACAGGAATCGGCAGTGCCGTTGCCTCTATGGCACCCAGTAAGTACATGACTGACAAGCGCCCCCCGACATGGCAGAGCTGCTGGATCTAAGCAGACCCAAAATAAGACAGTGTCTTGTATTAATTTTTGTTCAAAAAGTTTTAACTTTTTTACATGTATAGCTGCCTGGACACTATTTAAATTGACTTTTTTAATTAACTGTTAGCAGGGCTTAATTTTGGAGTAGGGCCTATATTGCACGCATCCTCAAAAAGCCTGAAAAATCATTTTGCATCCTCAAAAATTCAGGATAATCATGCTATGTCTTATTTTCAGGGAATGTCTTATTTTCAGGGAAACAGCGTAGATGCAGATGGCATGACAGAGGGCTGCTTTTCACCTGTAACTGGAGTTCCCATGGATGCCCCAATTATAGTGGAAAACAGCTAAATAGAAATGTCTTTTGTGATGTCATGGGGAACATGTTAGGAAAAGATATATAAAAAAATGTAAAAAAAAAAATAAAACCCCACACCACACCAATGTTGTAATGCAAGACTATACAAAGTATACATCAAAATGACCAAAACAAAATAATTAACCCATTCTCATACTTTATTTTCAACATTTGCAAATTTACACTCTCTCTCTCCCTCTCCCCCCCACTCCCCGCAGCAACCCCCCACTCACCCACAGGGCCCCCCGAATCTTTTCGCCCGAGTACGGAAGTACTCGAAAATCGCGGTACTCGGGCGAAAAAGGGGCGTGGCCGAGTAGGCTCACTCATCTCTAAAACAGACCCATTTATCACAAAAAAATATGCAAACTTTTTTTGGGTAATCCAAGAAAAAAAAGTTATGGCAGTTGAATCACCCAATGTGCTAAATCTCTAAAAAGTTTCAGATCATAGGTGCTTTGCGATTTTTGTGCGATGCGATTTTAACATTAGAAAATCCCATTGACATTCGCATTTTAAAAAACGCAGCGATATCGCAGCGTTAAGAAAACACTAGTGGGTAGGAGCCCTAAGGGTGCCCACCCACTAGCGTTTTTTTACTGCGAAATTCGCAGCGGTTTTTTTTTTCTGCAGGGGTCTTTGGGCTATGGGACATGCAAAGCTAAAATCGCGATCTCGCGGTAAATCGCGATTTTGCGCGATCGCGATTTTTACATTACAAGTCCCATAGACCCCCTGCAGAAAAAAAAAACCTGCGAATTTCGCAGTGAAAAAAAACGCCAGTGGGTGGGCGCCCTAAGGGTGCATTCACACAAGCATGTTTATGTACATACATAGATGCGCACAACACCGCGCATCCACGTATGTGCAAAAACACACGTGAATGCAGGTCCGTGCCCATTGCATTTAATTTTTTACACATACGAGGGATGATTTTCAAGGAAGGACTTATATTTAAAGCCCTTCCCCGAAATTATTGCAGGGGTTGTCGACAGCCCACCGCTCTCAATGCGGCCGCCGGCAGTAGCCGTGGCCCCATTGAAGCCAATGGGAGAACATCGTGATCCTCTGCCACAGCTGTGGCAGGGGATTCTTTACTCCCCGCCGAGAGTCCCCTTGTCACTGAACACTGTGATAGTGCTGTCACAGTGTTCAGTGATGATGGGACTTCCCGCAGGGAATATTATTGCGCAGCGCGAAACTATGTGTGCAGGAAGGTCCTATATATGCAGGTGCATGCGTTTGCATGCCTGTAAAACACGGACATGTGAGCACAGTAAAGGGAACCAATGGTTCTAATAGACGCATGGTCTTGTGCGCACCAATGTACGCACATAAACACGCTTTTGTGAATGCATCCTAAGAGGTTGATCCAGATCCAATGGGTCCTTTGTTTTCTTTGTTTTTGTCTGATCACACATCGCGGAACAAATCCACACCAAAATCCACCTGCGGATTTTCATACCAAGAATAATTACAATGTATGAATAACTGCTGTGAAGATCTGTAGCATTTCCACAACAAATAGAGCATGCTGCGGATGTGAAAGTTTGCAGCTTGACAATCTTCACTGATTTTTTTCCACTATAAGGCCGGCTTCACACGGCCGTGATGGGCTCTGTCACGGCGCCCCCCCCCCCCCCACCCAGAGACCCCAATGCTTACCTGCGGATCCGGCATCCCAGGTTCCGCATGACGCTTCGGCGCGCATGCGCAATAGAGCGCGTGACTCGCCGGCCCTGTCATATGACACACCCACAGCATCACATGATGCGCCGGCCGCATCATATGACGCGGCTGCGGGGAAGCGGTTTCACGCTATCTTCCGCTGTGCTACAGCGGAAGATACCGTGATGGACAGCTTCCATTGACTGCAATGGAAGCCGTCTGCGCGTACACCCGCGGCAAATAGAGCATGCCGCAGGTGAGGAAGGTTGATTTTACGGTGTGGTATTCCGCAGTGGAATTCCGCACCGTAAGCATTGGGCTATTAGGTTCAATAGAACCTAATAGCTGCGGGGAATGCAGCGGAAATCCGTCCGTGAGAAGGAGCCCTAAGAGTGAATGCCCACGGACGGATTCGTACCGTGTTTCCCGCAACGGAAATTCGCGCGTGAATTCCGTAGCTATTAGGTTCTATTGAACCTAATAGCTTTCTGGCTGCCAATGCAGATATGTGGAATTTAACCTCAGATTTCTGCTAGCGGCATGTTCTATTTTCCACAGATTTAAGCCACAGGAGGTCTCCATTAATATAGCATTAATAGAGACCGCAATAATCCGCGATCACTTGCTGGCACTTTTTCTTTTTAAGCACGGTACTCCCAAGGCCAAATTCCAATATCCCGCGATGCTCATGAGCATGAGCCCTAAGTGGATGGGATTTCTTAAATCCCCATTCTCCACACTGTATTATACATTGCCGCAGAATTGCAGCTTGCATTCTACAACCGAAATACGGCAGAAACTACATTGTGTATGAACTCATCTTTAGGCCAGGTTCAGACAAGCATACTGTAACACATCCGTAATGGAGACAAGTTACAGGTCACATTGCACTGTATGTTATCAGTATTTGCCTCAGTGCTTGCTGCCATTTGTTTTATTCTCTGCAGGGCAAATATGGATCCGTTTTTGCTCCATAGAAAAAAAAACTAATAAAATGCAAAAAACGGAGGCAAACACAGACCTTTAAAGGAAGGTCATGCTGGGTTTTTGAAACACAGCTATGTAAAATGCAGCAACATGAGTAGATATATAGATTTACATTAGCTACATATTCTGGTCCACAAAACATGGACCAAAGTTAAAATATTCATATTTGAAAGCACTCCTAGGCAGCAGATCCTACAATTGTAACATTTAGTACAATCTGAACATTAAAATGATTTCTTTCTCGTGTGAGTTCTCTGATGTTTATCAAGACATAACTTTGTACTATAACCTTTTCCACATTCAGGACATAGATATGGCTTCTCCCCTGTGTGAATTCTCTGATGTTGAGCAAAACTTGATTTCCTGCTAAAATACATCCCACATTCAGCACATGAAAATGGCTTCTCTCCTGTGTGGATTCTCAGATGCGCAACACAATCTGCTTTATAGCGAAAACATTTCCCACATTCTGAACATGAAAATGGTTTCTCCCCTGTGTGTATTCTCTGATGTTGAGCAAAACTTGATTTCCTGCTAAAATACATCCCACATTCAGCACATGAAAATGGCTTCTCTCCTGTGTGGATTCTCAGATGCGCAACACAATCTGCTTTATGGCGAAAACATTTCCCACATTCAGGACATGAAAATGGCTTCTCTCCTGTGTGAGATTTTAAATGTCTCTCAAGATTTGATTTCAGACTAAAGCATTTCCCACATTCTGAACATGAAAATGGCTTCTCTCCTGTGTGAGATTTTAAATGTCTCACAAGATTTGATTTCTGACTAAAACATTTCCCGCATTGTGAACATAAAAATGGCTTCTCTCCTGTGTGAGATTTTAAATGTTTCACAAGATAAGAGTTCCGAATAAAACATTTCCCACATTCAGGGCATGAAAATATCTTCTCCCCCGTGTGAGTTCTCTGATGTCCAAGAAGAAGCAATTTGTTGCCAAAACATTTTCCACATTCTGAACATGAAAATGGCTTTTCTCTTGTGTGAATTCTTAGATGTTTAACAAGAACCAACTTGTGGCTAAAACACTTTCCACATTCTGAACATGAAAATGGCTTCTCTCCTGTGTGAATTCTTAGATGACTAACCAGATGAGATTTTTGGCCAAAACATTTCCCACATTCTGTACATGAAAATGGCTTCTCCCCTGTGTGAATTTTTAAATGAGCCACAAGATTTCGTTTGTGATTAAAACATTTCCCACATTCGGAACATGAAATTTGCCTTTCATCTCTGTCACTTCTCCGATCCCAAGAAAGATTTGATTTCTTTTTAAAATCTGTCTCACATGGAAATATTTTCCCCCGTCTACACCCAGTTAGTTGTTTGCCTATCAATGAAGAATGTTTCTTGTCACTACTGCCATCAGCGGATAGATCTTTGCTGTGAAAGACTAAGGGTACATTAGGAGTTATTGAATTAGGCTGTGTGGTATTATCTTCTATTTCATATGAAGATACGAGATGTCCATGGTGGCCTTTACTCCAGTCTTCACCTAGAGAAAAACAAATAATGATTTTCGCTCTAATTTTTTTTTTCAATTTACCAATTAAGCTTTATTGAAACAACAGCAGGAAAATATACTAAAATAGAAATAGAAGAAAAACAGGATACTGTGTGAGAAGTAAATCACTAGTACATATGTGTAAGGGCTCAGTCACATGGGCGTTTTTAATGTGCGTTTTTCCGCATGTCAAAAAATACGCACTAGATAGAACCAATGCTTTTCAATAGCAGGGGTCACATAAAATCTATACTCACCTCTCTGCAGCTGCCGGGGCTCAGCCGCGTCCAGCCGGCTTTTCTCCTGCAGTGCTCTGAGTAGTATTCAGCAGGTGGGGATTTAAAATCCCCGCCTGCTGAATAGACTACCTCTGATTGGCTGAGCACTGTGACCAATCAGAAGCAGCTCTCAGCTATTAAATGACAGCTGAGAGCTGCCTCTGATTGATCCCTGTGCTCAGCCAATCAGAGGTAGCACTCAACCTTTGGCTAGCAGCGGTTTCTCCGCCGTGACGCCCGCTTAGGTCATGCAAATTTTTGAACACATCAGTTATGCGTTCAAAAATTTGTGCGTCAAAATGCCTGTGTCACTGAGCCCTCAGAGATGGAGAAAAAGAAAACATCATAGTGTTTGTAAGCACTTCCTTTGTAAAGGTTGCAAAATATAATTTCTAGTAGAAATTGCTAAAATTTCACTTTTAAAACATCATCTATTAGTTTCACATTGCAAAAGATATTATGTCAATCAAATGTAAGCAAAATGTAAAACAGGGCATGTATTTATTGACATCCAAAATATACTTATTTCCCCCAAAAAATCAAGCACCCAGAAGTTGTCAAAATTAAATTAAACTTTCCATGTGTGATTGTAACATTGACATAGGTAAGTGATTACAATATCAAAGTAAGGGGATAACTTATTGCGGAAACCTGAAGCCTGTACCCTGCTGTACTGCCTCTAGCTTGGATACAAGATGTGTTTCGGGGGGCATGGAGGCTCTAGTGCCCTGTTGAGCCAACTCTAGCTTGGATGTAGGATGTGATAGGTGCGGGCATGGAGGCATACAGGTTCTGTTTGGTATCTTGCAGTACACAGCTCCATATTTGCTGTAACTAAGCCTCTAGATCATGAAAGCACGTAGGCTGTCATAATGGCCATTGTGAAAGCAAATATCCTTCAGCCAAGTGCCTGGAAATGGTTCCAACAAATGCAGGGGCCTGTAACAATGGTGCCACATGCCTCTAGGTGGCAGACAATGAAACAATTGGAACTTCTCATGCTTGTCGGACAATCAGACGATCCTCTCTACTGGTAATCTGCCTAGGGCATCCTGAGCTCAGTCGTCTTGTGCTTTTGCCTTCACTCACACACTTGTCCCTACACCTCCTAACAGACTTTTTAGAATGGCCTAGGTGGCACAAAATTAGCTGATATGACCATCCAGCTTCTCACATTTCAATAATGCCCCCTCTCTCAAATGTTATTAACTGGCCAAAATCTCTTCCACTAGCCATGTTCTGTGCGATATTGCTGCGTTTTCTCCTGGCGATATCGCAATTTTGTAGCTCTACAAAGTCGCGCGGCTTTGTGGCAGTCTTTTTCTGGGATTTTCGAGAGGACTTGAAATATAAGCCCTAACCCAAAAATAAGACCTCGCTGAATTAAAAAAAAAAATAAAGCAATACATTACCTAACAAGCACTGTCTGTTCCACCTCCCTTCTACTGGAGCTCTGCCACACTTGTCTGCAGTGTTCAGCCAGCGCTTCCTAGTCAGGGGCTTCAAAAATCCTGCCCTTCAGGAAGCGAAGGCTCTGATTGGTTCTCAAGTACCGTGGCTCAGCCAATCACTGAAGCACTCGCTTAAGCAAACACAGCCATTCAATGTGATGGTTGAGGCACTAAATGAGTATAACAGAGAGTAATAGTAATGATATTCTGAATTTCCTATTAATAGAATACAATCAAACAAGATTTATGAAAGGCTCTTACCGTTCACCGACACCGATATGGGTTTATCGAGTCCACTCATTGTTACTTCAGAACTTTCCTGCAAGAATCCCACAAAAAGAGATGAGAAAAAAATGACCCCTTATGCCCATCAACTGAATGAAACTGCGGACCACAATCAAATGAAAACACTTCCCCACAATGGAAACTTGAATGATACCCTGACACAGTGGTACTGGGATGTGGAACTACCAGTTAAAAAAAAACAAATTCTCACCCAGGAGAAGAAAGAATATCCACTGAAAGAAATGGAAACTAACCTTCACTGACGTGCCAAAAGTCATGAGATAGGAACTAATATCATGTAAGATGCCCTTGTGAAGTGTAGTAACTGGACTGGCATCGATTTCACAAGTGGACAGTAGATATGAAAAGGAATATTGAGTGCCGACTGGATAGCTACCCATGTCTCTATGAGTGTTTAAACTAGGGACTGGGGGGAGGGCAAAAAGAGAAACAGGAGGGCAGGAGCTAGATGCAGTGCTGACAAGACTAGGGTCAGGGCTAAGTTATTTCCTGACCCATGTCATCAATTTTCTGTTTGAAGTAGGCAGCCAACTCTACAGCACTGAGATCCGTCACAGGGGGCTGCGGTTTAGGGCTGAGAAGGGAGTGAAAAGTATCAAAGAGCTGCTTAGGGTTGTGTGATAGTGAGGAGACGAGAGGTGAAGTAGACTTGTTTGGCATGGTGGAGGGCGAGGTTGTAGGTTCTGAGCATGAATTTGTAGTGGAGGAAGTCTGCGGACGTTTGCGACTTCCTCCACAGCCGTTCAGCACTTCTAGAACACCGCTGGATAAAACGTGTTTGAAGCGTGAGCAAGGGTTGCTGCATTCTACATCAGATAGATTGGATAATGGGGGGGCGCTGCTTCATCTAGGGCATGTTTGAGAGTGGTGTTGTAGTGAGCGGCAGTGAGGTTGGGGCAGGAGAGAAGAGAGATAGGACACGGAAAGGACTGTAGGGACTCAGCAAAGTCCTGGGTGTGAATGGCCTTAAGGTTTCTGTAGGTACGGTAGGTAGGTGGGTCTGGAGGGATGTTAGGGAGCATGACAGAGAAAGAGAGGAGGTTATGGTCCAAGAGCAGAAGAGGGGAATTAGTGAAGTTGGAAGCAGAGCAGAGACGGAGGAAGATCAGATCAAGAGTGTTGCAATCGCTGTGAGTGGGAGAACCTGTGAGTTGAGAGAGACCAATGTAGGAGGTGAGCGATAGAAGCTGAGAGGCAGATGGAGAGATAGGGTGATTAGTGGGGATGTTAAAATTCCCTAAGATGAGGGTTGAAATTTCACAGGATAGGAAGTGGGGGAGCCAGGCAGCAAAGTGGTCCAAAAACAGGCGAGGAGCACCTGGGGGGCGATAGATAACTGCTACTTGCATGGACAGCAGCGGAAAAGCCGTAGCGTATGTACCTCAAATGATGGAAAAGTGTGTGACTGTACAGGGGGGATGACCTGGTAGGTACATTTCAGGGAGATAGGAGCACCTACTCCTCCACCACTCCTGTCATCTGGTCTCAGGGTATGGGAGAACTGCAGGCCATTGTAAAACAGTGCAGAAGGGGCGGCTGTGTCAGACTGCTGTATCTACGTTTCTGTAAGAGCTAGCAGATTTAGAGATTTATCAGAAAAAAAGTCGTGGATGGTGGGGAGTTTATTACATGCTGACTGGCAGTTCCAGAGCGCACATTTAAAGGAGTCAGGGGAGGGTATGCATGGGCTAGCAGTTGGGCTTGAGGGTTTTCTTAGTGAGTCAGGTAGGGGGTAATAGTTAGGAGCAGTGGAGGGTGGGCCAGGATTGGGAGAGATATCCCCAGCTGCTAGTAGCAGCAAGATAGCAAAGGTTAGCCGATGGTTAGGAGATTTATGAGGGCGACTGTTATATTTGTTAGTGGCATTAGGGGGCTTGAGGCTAAGTAAGTAAGCAAAGAGTGCATGCGAGCTGTGCATAGTTCAGGACAGGAGAGAGGGGCTAATGTGAATAGAGTGCCCCAGAGAGGTGGGCATTTGAAGGAGGTTCTGAAACTGAGAGCAAGGATGAGAACAGAGGTGACTGTATTAGCAATAGCTTTGAAATGCAAGGCATTTAGGCAGAGTTTGTGGCCTACCTATCGAACTGTCGTGGTCAAACTGCATCACACTTGATTCCAGCTACACTTTATACAGTTCATATTCGCGAGGCAGCCACTCGCGTGGCATGCATGTTTACACCGATTTTATAGCTGGTGTGCTGATAGCTGTTACCTGCTTGATCCCAGCTAAGGTGAAGCATCTCTCTGGTATGTAGGGGGTAATATCTGACTAGCGGCCTGCAGCAGCTCCTCTCTAGATTCCCATGTGCTGTGGAACTCAATGTCTCAACACTCCCCCCACCTTTTTATAACAACCTCCATTTACATATAAGGGGTTTCCTCATCACTCTCCAGGGACTCAGGACAGAACCAGCTTATCCAGATTCGGAGGTGTTGGGCAAATCCACTATACATACTTTCAAACCAATATAACAGCATGTTTTTTTATGATCTTTAACGGTGTTCACCGTGCACTGAAATTAATTCTGCAGGCTCGTGCGATTATCTCAATACCAAATTTACATAGGGTTGTTTTTTTTTGCAACTTTTTCACATTTTTTTTTAAATAATGTATTCTTGGTTTATTGTTGCATTTAAAGACCCCTAACTTTTTTCTTTTTGCATCAACAGTGTTGTTAGAGGGGTTTTTGTTTGCGAAAGGGGATGAGTTGTACTTTTTAATTGCAATATTTGTTGATCCATGACACATTTTGATCACTTTCTATTCTCTTTTTTGTAAGACTAAATAGGCAAAATTACTATTTTTGCCATTATATTTTTAGAATGTGCACTCACTTTTTTCTCCGGGTCATTATGAATGTAGTGATGGCACATGAGTGATATTTTTTTACATGGTAAGAGCTCAGTCGGACCTATGTGCGAAAAAAAAGTGCTCCATGCATGATCACAATGCACGTGACCGTAACTCCGTGGCCATTGCTTTCAATGGGGCCAGCGCTTCTGTCGCCAGGCTCTATTGAAAGCAATGGAATGCAAGCAAACCCTGCAGTGATTTTCAGGGAAGCACTTGAAATATAAGCCCTTCCCTAAAAAATTATCCCTAGCTGCTGTAAAAAATGTAAAAAAAAAAACAACTCACCTCTCCGCTGCTGTCGGGACTCCGGTGCGTCTTCTCTCTGGAATCCCAACACTCCTCTGAAGCACTTTCTGCTGGCCGGGGATTTTAAAAAATCCCCGCCTCCAGAAAGTGCTGGTCTAATTGGCTGAGCGCTCAGCCAATTACAGGCAGCGCTCAGCCATTCATTGATTTTTTTTTTTTAAAGCCCTTATAAATCTCCGTCAATGGAAGAATAAAAATTTTATGGCTCTTGGAAGGTGGCAACACTAAAGCACATCTTTAAAAAAAAAAAAAAAGGATTTTGCACACAAAAATAGCAAAACATAAAAAATCTGTGTAAACTAGGTATCACCTGAATCGTGCTGACCCAGAGAAGAATGTAATCACAATAATCATTTTGCACACTGAACGCAATAAAAATGAAATCCAAATAACAAACGACAGAATTTCTTTTTTTTCCCCAACTTCCCTAAAAAAACAATTTATAAAGCCCTGCCTAAAGACATGGACCATTCTGCCCTCGGCCTCTCTCATGCAGGCGCTTTTTACTACGATTAACATGGTGTAACACTCTAATTGAAATCAATGGGGCCTTGTAGACATGCGTTTCATCGTAGACGCTGCTTTCCAGTTCCGCGATTTTTGAGTGCTGTCTGCTCTATCTTTGGCCGTTTAGCGAAGCTCATCACCCATCACGATGATGGGGAATACTAAAACACACTGTCAGCCGCAGGGAGCTATGGTGCGAAAGCGAAAATAAAATCATGGCGAAGCATCGCGATTGATTCATATGTGGGAGGACCCTTGAAAGGAGAAAGATCTGCTCATGTGGTGATCAGAGTGGATTACTATTTACCCAAATATATTACACATCACTTTGCTGCAAATGCTTGCAGTCTCTTTTGCAGTGGACGCTTTGCTCATTATTACTAATTTTGAGGTTCTGTCCTCACCTGTGACAATAACTTTATGGTAGTTATGGACATCATCACTACTTCTACTGTATAACAGCATTCTAAAAATTGAGGCTTCTGATGAGTCGTGTTGATGACAGAAACGCATCGAGCCACTACGTATCTGCTTTTGGGTGCATTGGAATGACTGAACATAAGTCTTCTGGTGCATCAGAAATCCGCATTAAGGGATCAGTTAGAAAGCAAATCACACTGGGCCTATAAGTCACCCTGGGGCCCTGGGTCTGATTTGTGCTTTATACCAGATGAGTTATTACATACCTGGTTTATGGTGAATCGGCTACTTGAACCGAAGGGTTACCCAGAAAATAAAAATTTCTTCCGGGCCTTATAACCATCCTATATTCCCGTTTCTGGTGCATCCCTTTGGCGGATCTGCTGCACCGTCTATTTCTACATCATTCATCTTTATTTTTGTTGGTCCTTAATTATTGTGGGCGGGCCTAAATTTACGTTAGTTATGGGCGAACAGGCGGGATTGTAGTGGTCAGGGAATTTAAACATTGGTTTCTTCCTTCCCATCTCCATTTTAAAGACCACCACCGTTTTAGTATTATTCATTCCAGTAATCGGCATTACACTAGTTGCGTTTGCAATTTGTAACCAATTACTGAATCCGATACCACGCAGAGCGCCTGTCTCTGCATTATACAGGTTTGTGTTGTGTTGTCTTTTTTGAAAGCCGCTCCCCCTCAGTTTTTATAAATATCTAAATAACGGTTACGTTTTAAGGAGTTTGCCAGTAATAGAGGAGTTATTACTAATTTTGAGGTTATTCAGCAACATCACAACAATAGTAAATACAATTGCCCGATTTTCTCACAATGCGACAGCGCTACAAATCACATGTATGTGAAGCCCATGCTTTCTAAAGGGTTCATTTACATTACCAATGTTTAGTAGGCTGCTATATTGCGATGTTTTGTAGCCTGTTTCCCTATGGAGCCTTCCTTTGTGTCGCATCGCACAAAAACGTGTTTTTCGTACGATGCGATGCAACTTTTACAATAGGAAATCCTACAGTATCCTCTAAAATAACCCCTAGATGTCTTTGAAAAAAATCACCTAACAGACACTGTCCGCTTCATTGCACTTTTACTTCTGTAACTCCGTCAGACTTGTTTCTAGTCTTCGGACAGCGCTTCCTGGTCAGGGGTAAAGAAAAACCCTGCCTCCAGAAAGCGCTGGCTATGATTGACTTTCGAGCGCCGTGGCTCATCTAATTACTGCACCGATCAAGAACCAATCACAGTCATCGCATTGGGTAAAATCATTAAAAAGTGTCTGGTCCTTTAGAACCAAAACAGTTTGGTCTTTAACAGGTTAATTTAAGTCGAAGTCCAGAGTCCAAATTCTTATTTGTTTAAAATTGGGTTGTTTATTCCCAACCCGATTATTTCAGTGAAACACTACTCACAATATTCCTTTTATTCTATCATGTTCCCTTAGAAGTCGCTTCTTAAGTTCTTATTTACACGCAAAGATGATCGCTCAAAATTCGTTCAAAAGATAGACTGATTGACAGTTATAGTGATCGTTTTGCATAAGCTGCTAATGGGCACTAATGTCCATTAGCAGCTTATTACCTTCATTTCAATGTAAATGAGCCTACAGAAGCTGTATGCGGAGAACAGCAGGTGGTCTGTTCTCTGCATACAGCTCCTTTGTTCTGCGGAGGGGCTGCATGTAATCAGTACTCCCATGGAGAACACAGCATGCGGTCCCTGCTATCAGCTCTCCCGTGGAACAGACGAAAAGTAAACAATGGTAGCATTAACATGCAAAGACATTGTTTGAGTGAATTTTGAGCGATAATTATTGCGTGTAAATAGGCCTTTAGGCTGCTATTCTGTGAACGCCATTAATGTTGTGTTATTGCACTAATTACTGGACTGCACACTTGTACATGCAAGTTCAACCCAAAAAGTGTCAGGAAAATGCAAACACTAGTGTCAGCCAATAACCAGATGACATAGAACACACAGTATACTACACTGCTGCCGGAGAAGATTAGTTGAAATCTTCATAACTCAGTCTATAGAGGATTTGCCGAAATCTCAGCTTCATCTACCTGATGATGCAGTGGGACATGTTCCTTTTCCTCTGGACAATCCTGGGAATATAGAGGACTGGGACATCTCTCTGGGGGATTTCTCTGACTGGACCCATCTATAGGAAATAACCAGAGACTGAATACATTATATATCTGATGATCAGATGATGGCAAGACTAGCCGACCCTCAAAACTGTCCTCTACAATAATGGGAGGTCTCCTCTTACCCGGTGATGTGAGGGGCTGCTGATCCTCCATCTTGATAACATTGTACAGATCCTGGTGTCCTAAATATTCCCACTTCTCAGTCTTTATGACTGGACAATCCTGGGAATATAGAGGACTGGGACATCTCTCTGGTGGATTTCTCTGAGTGGATCCATCTATTGGAAATAACCAGAGAGACTGAATACATTATATATCTGATGATGGCGAGGCTAGTCGACCCTTAAAACTGTCCTCTACAATCAATAGAGGTCTTCTCTTACCCGGTGATGTGAGGGGCTGCTGATCCTCCATCATGACGTCCTTGTACAGATCCTTGTGTCCTTCTAAATACTCCCACTCCTCCATGGAGAAATAGACAGTGACGTCCTGACATCTTATAGGAACCTGACACACACAATATACTATCATCCTCCAGGCTCCTCCCTTGGCGTTATTATATAATGTCCCCCATTCCCAGCAGGGCTCACCTCTCTGGTCAGCAGCTCAGTGATCCTGTGGGTAAGTTCTAGGATCTTCTGCTCATGTATCAGTGAATGAGGTGAAGGCTCGGTGATGGGGCTCTGCGTCCGGCTCCATCCTCCTGACACATGAGGGGTCACACACTCACCAGACCACTTCTTCACTACTGTGTAATCCTGTGGATGGTGAGACACTGATCACTACATGGAGACTAAGAATCCTTCACCTTTCCCATCATTCCCCTGTTTATTACTAGAGATAAGAGTGACATCATCTGAAGCTCTCACCTCTCCAGTTATCCAGTAGATGATCTCCAGGGTGAGGTCTAATATCTGGGCAGCCATGTGGTCTCTGTCCTTCTCCATCCTTGGTGGGTCATTGATGGAAAGGACCATCGTCTTTATCTGTGAGAGTCTTGTACCTAAGGAACCTGAGGGAGACAAGAACATCTTCCATGAAGGGTCTCACTACTAGGGGATTATAGACGATTAGTGACAGCATACAATGGAGGTGCTTTAGCTATGAAGGAGTCTCATGTAATATTCTGATCAGTCATCTAGTATATATTAGTCAGCTGCCCCTGTTATATAGTGAGTACAGGGCCATACAGTATATACATGATCAATGGTTCTAAAGCCACTAGGATATAACATCTGCAGACAAGTTAGTGCTCCACCGCCAACATTTTTTGTCAGTCTCCTCGTTACCTTCCACCATTGGTAGAGTAGATGAATGTGGTGGAAGCCTCATGAAGCACACATCTCTATTAGGGTGGACACCTATTTGTGTTTTTCTTGCGCATTTTTTTTCACGCGATTGTCAATCGGATTTTCTAATGTTAAAAACGCATTGCAAGTTGGTGCTGTGCAATTTTTGTGCGATGCGTTTTTAACATTAGAAAGTTCCATTGACAATCGCGTAAAGAAAAAGCAGCGATATCGCATGAAAAACAACGCGCAAGAAAAACGCAAGTGGGTGTCCACCCTCAGCCTAGTTTAACATGGGCAAGGGCGACATCGGGTCGTGAATCACGACCTAACATTGCGCTCCCCACCATGTGGAAGCCCCGTGGTTGTGAGGTGTTTTAATGTGACAACAGCCTTGCATCACCACTGGGGAGGAAGAGATCCTCCAGCGCGGCTGTACAGCTGCGGCGGCGAATTGCAGAGTTCTCCCATTGTTTTAAATGAAGCTGCTAGCTGCGATCTCATAGCTACATAAAACATGGCAAGATTTTTCCCTGCATATACAGGGAAAAATAAAATCGCTCATGTGTATGAACCCATTCAAAAGAATGGGGTTCATATTTGTGTGCGATTATTAACCCATTGTTTTTAATGGGGGCATTTATATGTGCAATTTTTCTCTCGCAGCGCTGCTAGAAGAAGTGATGAAAGAGACAAATTTCAGCAGGTCCTATTTTCGGGCGATATCGCTAATTCTTCCTAATGGGAGCCTTAAAATAAAAAAAGTTAAAATTGCACTCGCATGTACATGTAAGTATCATGTTATTGTTTTTGCTCCCATAGGGAATAATGGTGAGTTTTCATGCACGGGAAAAATCACAAATGCTGCAAAACGCATCACAGTCGCATCTTTGGAAGTATGATATTAGTCTGAGTTTCTCGGACAGAAATCACGCTCACATGAAAGTCACCCATCTAGTTGCAAACTTACCTGCATATGTAATCATGGAAGCATTACCTGTGACTGATCCTGTACAAGAATTGGTTGTAACCCTTTAACTGCTGGGGCACAATTCAAGGGTTCCTTCATACAACAGCCAGACAATCCAAATGGAGCTCAACTCTATGTAATCCCAAATCACAGCAATATCATAGGAGATGCCACAGCACAGAACAGTGACCAAGTGTCTGGCCACTTTCGATATGGTAGAAGATCCTGTTCACCACTTATGATATCATTGATATGGCCTCAACGCATCTTCCCGATCAGATGTCCATCAGCTTTCCTCATGGGTCAAGGATCTAGCCTCAACATCTGATCCTGGCACCTTCTAAATGGCTCATCCCCTTTGGCTTCATTCAGCTACTACCCTCAGCCACATGAGCTTCCTCTTTTTACAACCCCCTCTATGCTGAACAGGGATGGTATGTGTAATTAATGGCCCTAAACATATGGTGGAGATCGGTCCACCAGGTCCTGTGCCCCCCACACACTATAAATTACTTTGGCTCCGGTCAGTCTGCCAGGGCTATTCATTGAGCAAATCTACACAATGCTACATTCCCTTGACCATATATCTGGACACAGGATACACTGAACTACACCACATACAGCAGCCAGTTCTCATCTACCAGGACACTATAAATCGCACCCCCTCACCAAGTAATGCTCTAATCCTTCAAGACATTAGCAGGACCTATAGTGCCATTTATCTCCACCTTACATCAGTCCACATTAAAAGACAGCTTTCCACTAGTTCACATTGTTAAGTTTTCACAAACAGGCTCCTTTCTTCGAACATTCACAGTAGCTAAGGTGGCCAGATGTCCCGGTTTAGGCAGGAGAGTCTCGTTTTGTGTCCGGCTTTTCCCGGAACTCAAGAGGGACGTCTGCCCAATTTCTGTTTTACTTTTGGGATGTCGGGTCACCCTTAAAGTGATTACCAGTTGGGGTGCCACGGCTCCCCAACTGTTAGTAACTCTGCAGCGCCGCTATCAGTCACTATGGCAGTCACTATTACTACTGAGGGCAACTGTGGGGGTAACTATTACTACTGAGGGCCACTGTGGGAGTCACTATTACTACTGAGGCCACTGTGGGAGTCACTATTACTACTGAGGCCACTGTGGGAGTCACTATTACTACTGAGGGCACTGTGGGAGTCACTATTACTACTGAGGGCCACTGTGGGGGTCAGCATTACTACTGGGGCCACTGTGGCAGTCAATATTACTACTGAGGCCACTGTGGGGGTCAGAATTACTATTGAGGCCACTGTGGGGGTCACTATTACTACTGAGGCCCATACAGGGGAGACTATTACTACTGCACATGGCAACACAACTCAAGCTGATTTAGGGTATGTTTACACATGAAGGAAATGCTGCGGAATGTCCGCAGCAGAGATTTTCGCTGCAAATTCTACAGCATTTCTGAATCCAAAAAAAGGCAAAATCTGTACCATTGGTACCCGCAGCTGATTTCATAGTATGTGGTGCTTCCCGTAGTCAGCGCTCCCTGGCTTCTGGTTTCCAGCAGCCTGGTCAGGTGCATCACCACTGGTCAGGTTAGGCCACTACAGGCTGCTGGGAACCAGTAGCGGAGAGTGCTGACAGAGGAAAGCCTTCGGAGGAGGAGGTGAGGGGGAGTGACACATACTATGAAATGAGCTCCAGATTTCCAATAATACGGCTTTTGACAGCTTTTTGGATGCAGAAAATGCTGTGGAACTTGTCCCTGTCTTTTTTTAAATGACCCTGTACTATTTCTAATGACGGAGATAAAATCATATGTCGTGATAAGACCCGCCCCTGACCACACCACTTTGTCCCGCTTTGACCCTGTTAAAATCAGGTCACCTTACCAGGGTCCCAAGCGGGGCAGCCATTTGTCCCACTTTCAGGATGTCTGTCCCGCTTTTGTCCTGTTTTCAGGACGCAGGGTCACCATTAAAGTGATTACCAGCCAGGGTGCCCAGCTGGTAATCACTTATTAGCACTGCGGCCGGATGCACACACAGACGTCTCAGTGGCGAGGGGCGGAGAGGGGGCTGGAGCTCAGTTCCTGCTCCCGACTCTTCCATCCTCCCCCTCTGCAGACAAGCACACCGTATATTGGCTCGGCGTGAAAACCGAGCCGATATACGGTCGTCTGAATAAGCCCTTAGGGCGATTTTCCTGAATGATTTCTGTGCATAGTGAAATGAACATAAGTCACAGGAAGTAAGCCATTGTTTTGAATGGGGGCATTTACATGTGGAATTTTTCTCTCGCAGCGCTGTAAAAAGAAGTGTTGGGAGAGACAAATTGCAGCATTTCCTATTTTTAAGGGGCATCACCCATTCTTTCTAATTGGAGCTTAAATAAAAAAATAAAATTTGCATCGCGCTTGCATTCTCATGCGAGTTTCATATGATTTTTAGAGATGAGCGAGCGTACTCGGAAAAGCACTACTCGCTCGAGTAATTTGCTTTATCCGAGTATCGCTGTGCTCGTCCCTGAAGATTCCGGTGCCGCTGCGGCTGACAGGTGAGTCGCAGCGGGGAGCAGGGGAGAGCGGGCGGCATCTTACCTCCGTTCCTCCCTGCTCTCCCCTGCAGCTCCCAGCTCCGTGCCGGCACCCGAATCTTCAGGGACGAGCACAGCGATACTCGGATAAAGCAAATTACTCGAGCGAGTAGTGCTTTTCCGAGTACGCTCGCTCATCTCTAATGATTTTATTTCCACCCATGCAGACTAATGGGTGATTCTCATGCACGAGAAAATTGCAAGTGCTACAATGAGAGTGTGGTACGTTGTTTCTCACAAAACGCATCACACTCGCATAAAAATAAGGAAGATGGAAAAATATCTCTGCAGCGCCAACTATTGGCGATATCATTCCTACAAATCAATGTGACTTTCTAAAAGGTCTTACCAATGATTGGGTATAGCAAGGCAGAGAACCATGCACATACAGCTGTTTCGGGGTGTTTGCCCTCATCAGTGTGCAGTAGGTTTTTGGCTTAGTTCGTGAGAGACCTGCAACATGGTTCTCTAGGCAATGAAGGGCAATCAGCTGACAGCCAGGGATTCCAAGCGGCGGGCCCAGAGCGATCAACTATTGATAACCTATCCCAGGGCTAGATTCACATGAGAATATTTGTGCGTGAAATACACAGAAAATGGCACCCATTGAATTCAATGGTTTCGTTCACATGCACATATTTTGCGTGTGCATTTCGACTGTGCAAAAAATATGCAGCATGTTCTATTTTTCTGCACCAACATTTTAAAGCCATGAAATGAATTGGCCATTTCAATAGCTAAGAGTATCGTAGAGTATATATGTTTTGCATTGAGTACAAATACGCAGTGCCTATTCTGCAAAAACGCTGTACAAATGCAAGCGCAAATATGCCTACGCTCGTGTGAATCTGGCCTAAGGGTCCTTTTATATGGGACGACCTGTCGGGTGCAGATGCACCGTTCTCTCTAGTACAAGCACAGCTGTTCCCATAAAGAAGGGTATTAATGAATATCTCATTTATATTATATTTTTCGATTTTTCTCTCTGCCCCAGGCAGGTATTATTACTGTCCTTCTCCAGCACTGTGTAAGGAGAAGACATTCTATGCTGCAGACAGCTTCTCCCCTTTGCAGCGCCTGTTCTGCACTGACCCAGTGCACTGCCAGGGTCCATTTAACCAATTAAGCTTTATTGAAACAATAGTAAGACACAAGGGACAAAGTAAAGTGGACATGCAAGGAAAAGATGATAATGTATAAGTGGAATAGAGCCCCGGGGTCTGTGTGGGTGTCAGTTCCCTGCTGTCAGCTGCCGGTGGTCGCCGACAGCCTGGAGCTGTCATGTGGGGCTGCGAGTTACATAACGGTGTAAAAAAAAAGTTAAATGAAAGTTAAGTTTTAGCTCCTCTCATGTATCGGATCCATGAGGGGAGCTAAAAGTACTCACCTCCATCCTCCACGATATTCGGCGGCGTTCTGGTCCTTCCAGGACCTGATGCCGCCTTCTACGCATGCACGCAAGATGGCAAATGTCAAGCGCATGAGCAGAAGGCCGGAGAGCTTGGGAGATATAAAATCTCCCTTTTCCCAGCTAACATGAGTAGCCAAGAGAAGGGAGATGTCACTGGGTACCACGGTATGTGGTTCCCAGTCACATGATCGCCATTATCCAATGGATAACGACGATCATGTAAAGAAAAAAAATTTTAAAAACTGTTGTCTCACCTAACAGCTTACACGGGTCCTACACGCGCGCCTGTCACCAAAATGGCGGACACATGCGCAAAAGCTGTTGATTGCTGGGGTAATTTAAAATTTTCCTGCTTCTCAAACGTAGCTGAGAGCCTGGAGATATCACGGGGGCCCGCCGTATGTGGTCTCTGGCCACATTATCACCGTTATCCAATGGATAATGGTGATCATGTAAAAGTTTTAAAAAAGTTAGAGTTTTACTTTTTGTCACGGATCTGATCTGTGAGGGGAAGTGAAATTACTTACCTCAGGCCTCCGGCGATGTCCCCCGATGGGATCTTTATCTGCGGACCTTTCCTCAGCTTTGCCGCATGTGTGTGAGCCCGGCGTTATTCAGAGCACTGCCTATAATATGTAAGTTACAAGAAGCCCCGGGAACACTCGCCTTCCTGCAGTTCCAAGAGCAGCTTGTTGAGTGCTTTCTGTGTGAGACCGCCGCACCTCAGTAAGCTTACGAAGCCTCACAGAGCGCCACTTTTTACACCCCATCCCTGCTGATGAGGTCAAGAAATACCCCCTAAGAAGCATGGGAGGAGGGGGTATACACGGTTTTATTGCCCCATGTGCCTATCCCAATCATCCTCCGTAATTATCCCTGTTTTCAGACATACCACACAGTTTACATTATTACTTTTATCTAAGATTTAGCTAATTCCAAAAATGGCAAGGAGCGGATGGGGGGGGGTTATTTTTAGGGAGTCGATTTTTTTTTCTGCACAAGTGAGCAATGGGGCCTGGAATTTATGCATTATGTACCCCGCACGGTGAATGTCGTCTAAAAAAAAAGAGAGAACGCCAGAAATGCACTTTTTTGGTCACACTGTCTCCCAGAAAAAATGCAATAAAAAGCGATCAAACAGTTATATATTTCAATACAACGCAAACTACAGGACGTCTAGAAAAAAATCAGCCCTCGCACAACTATGTTGACGAAAAAATTAAACAGTTATTGCGCGCAGAAGATGGCGGCAGACAATAATTTTAAAAATTTAACTGTCTGGAAAAAAAGCACTACAGCAAAAAAAAAAAACTATATCATTTTGGTATCGTAGTAATTGTACTGACCCATAGAATAAAGTTGTTATGTCATTTTTGTCGCAGTTTGTGCGCTGTAGAAACAAAACACACCGAAATATGGTGGAATGTCTTTTTTTTTCATTTTACTCCACTTATAATTTTTTAAACGGTTTTCAGTACATTATATGGTATGTTAAATAGCACCATTGAAAAACACAACTCTTCCCGCAAAAAACAAGTCCTCATACAGCGACGTCGATGGATAAATAAAGGAGTTATGACTTTTTAAATGAGGGGAGGAAAGAACAAAAAAAAAAGAGGTTACATCCTGGCAGCGGGTACTTCCCGCAACAGGGCATAAACTTACGTCCTGGGGATCTATTATGATCTCGCACTATCCAGCAGCAGGGGTACATCTATGTAGATTGCGGCATGGGAAGGGTTCACAAAGGGAGCGCGCTCCCTCTGTGAAGTTGCTGGGCTCTCGCGATGGTATCGCAGAGAGCCCGGCTGGTTGCCATGGCAACATGACGCTAAATACTGGCATCCTATATTACCAGAGCCTGTGATCGCTGTATAAGCAATAAGGCATTGCAGGAGAGAAAAGTGGAAAAAAAAAAGTAAGAATTTTGGTATAGTTGTAATCGTACCAGCCCACAGAAAAAATGGATTGTGCCATTTATGCTGCATGATTGAGGGTGCATTCAGACGACCATATATTGGCTGGGTTTTCACTCCCAGCCGATATACGACGTCTCTCTCTGTGGGGGTGGGGCTAATTCCCGGAACTTAGCCCGCCCCCGTTCCACCTCCTCTCATTGCAAATAGTGCAGAGGGGGCGGAGAGGGGGCAGAGAGGGGGCGGGAGCTCAGAGCACTGCTCCCGGCTATTTCAGCCTCCTAACCCCTGCAGAGAGAGACGCCGTATATCGGCTGGGCATGAAAACCCAGCCGATATACAGTCGTCTGAATGCACCCTGACGCTGTAAAAAAAAAAAAACGAAAAAATCTATGGCAGAATTGATGCGTTTTCTCTCCCTGCTATTATAAAAAAAATTAGAAAAGTTTTACAATATCGTCCACGTACCCAAAAATGGCACCATCAAAAACTACAGTTTGCCACGCAAAAAACAAGCCCTTATATGGCCGCGTCGACAGAAAAATAAAAAAGTTATGGCTTTTGAAAAAGGGAAATGAAAATCTGCCAAAAATTGTTGCATCCTAAGGGTGGATTCACACGAACGTATATCGGCTCGGGTTTTCACGCCGAGCCGATATACGTCATCTCTCTCTGCAGGGGGGGAGGCTGGAAGAGCCAGGAGCAGTGCTCTGAGCTCCTGCCCCCTCTCTGCCTCCTCTCCGCCCCTCTGCACTATTTGCAATGGGGAGAGGTGGGACATGGGCGGGGCTAATTCGGAAAACTTAGCCCCACCCCTGCCCCGCCTCCTTTCATTGCAAATAGTGCAGAGGGGCGGAGAGGAGGCAGAGAGGGGGCGGGAGCTCAGTTCCTGATCCTGGCTCTTCCATCCTCCATCCCCCCTGCAGATGAGGACGACGTATATCGGCTCGGCGTGAAAACCGAGCCGATATACATTCGTGTGAATCCAGCCTTAAGCCCAAAATAGGCCATGTCCTTAAGGGGTTAAAATGACATTTTTGCAAGAATATGACATTTAAATTGTAATAACTCCAAAAAAGAAACTGTGGGGTCAAAATACTTCTGACCCCCCTCAGTGAATACATTTAGATGTGTATTTTTTTAAATGGGGTCATTTGTGGGGGTATCTATCATTCTGACACCTGTGAACATTTGCAATCTTGGTTTGGTGCAGGAAAACAAAATGTTCCTCAAAATGTTAATAATTAGAGATGAGCGAATATACTCGTTTCGAGTAATTACTCGATCGAGCACCACGATTTTCGAGTACTTCCGTACTCGGGTGAAAAGATTCGGGGGGTGCCGGGGGGCGGGGGGAGGCGTGGCGGAGTGGGGGTAGCAGCGGGGAACAGGGGGGAGCCCTCTCTCTCTCCCTCTCCCCCCCACTCCCCGCTGCAACCCCCCACTCACCCACGGCGCCCCCCGAATCTTTTCGCCCGAGTACGGAAGTACTCAAAAATCGCGGTACTCGGGCGAAAAAGGGGCGTGGCCGAGTAGGTTTGCTCATCTCTATTAATAATTAATGTTAAATTTGTACATCTCCTAAATGGTTAAGAAAAACTAAAGTTTTTCCAATGTGCTTCTAGAATAAAGTAAACAGATGGAAATATATAGCTCATCAAAAGTTGTACAGTATATTTGCATATATTTGACATATTGAAGCTGCAAATATGAAAAAATGACGATTTTTTTGAAATTTTCCTAATTTTGGCACTTTTAATAAATATACACAAATTCTAATATATAAAGTGCCTAGCAGCATGAATGGATGCAGATAGAAAACCGCTTTATAACCCCATCTCTATGACAGCAACGTTTCGGCCATCTTGGCCTTCCTCAAGCTAATCAAAAATATGCACAAAAATTCTATCCATCTTTTTTTACCACCTAAACGAAGCACAACATGTGGTGAAAAAAACAATGTCAGAATTACTTGGATATGCAAAACCTTTACGGAGTTATTCTATGTTAAAGTGACACATGTCAGATTTCCAAAATTTGATTTGGTAATTAAGGCGCAAACAGGATTGGTCACTAAAGGGTTAAAATTTCAATAAAAACTATTTCTATAAAAATTGACATGTTAATAGTTCACTTTTGTGAATTAGAAAAATGCAAAGTACATCAACAAAAGAGAAATCTAATTACATCAATATTTGGTGTGATCACCCTTTGCCTTCAAAACATCAATTCTTCTAGGTACATTTGTACACCGTTTTTGATGGAACTCGGCAGGGAGGTTGTTCCAAACAGGGCTGAAACTGTATTGTACTCACATGATAGTCACCCATCTAGATGCACCCTTACCTGCACATGAAATCATGATGCACAGCCTGACTCCTACCACACGTCTGACTAATCCTGTCCAAGTATTGGTTGTAACCCTTTAACTGCTGGGGCACAATTCAAGGGTTCCTTCATACAACAGCCAGACAATCCAGATGGAGCTCAACTCTTATTTTTAATCCCAAATCACAGCAGTATTACAGGAGACGCCACAACACAGAACAATGACCAAGTGTCATTCGATATGGTAGAAGATCCTCTTATGATATCAGGGATATGGCCTCAACGCATCTCCCCAATCACATGTCCATCAGCTTTCCTCATGGGTCCAGGATCTGGCCTCAGCATCTGATCCTGGCACCTTCTAAATGGCTCATCCCCTTCAGCTTCATTCAGCTACTACCCCCAGCCACATGAGCTTCCTCTTTTACAACACCCTCTATGCTGATCATGGATGGTATGTTAATGGCCCTAAACATATGGTGGAGATCGGTCCACCAGGTCCTGTGCCCCCCACACACTATAAATTACTTTGGCTCCGGTCAGTCTGCCAGGCCTATTCATTGACTATGCCCACATAATGCTACATCCCCTTCACCATATGTATGGTTTGCGCCTTAAAGGGGTTGTCCCGCGCCGAAACTGTTTTTTTTTTTTTTCAACCCCCCCCCGTTCGGCGCGAGACAACCCCGATGCAGGGACTTAAAAAAAAAAAACGCTCAGCGCTTACCTGAATCCCCGCGCTCCGGTGACTTCTATACTTACCGGTGAAGATGGCCGCCGGGATCTTCTTCCTCCGTGGACCGCAGCTCTTCTGTGCGGTCCATTGCCGATTCCAGCCTCCTGATTGGCTGGAATCGGCACGTGACGGGGCGGAGCTACACGGAGCCCCATTCAGAAAAGCAGAAGACCCGGACTGCGCAAGCGCGTCTAATTTGGCCATTCGACCATTTTAGACGGCGAAAATTAGACGGCAACCATGGAGACGAGGACGCCAGCAGCGGAGCAGGTAAGTGAAAAACTTTTTATAACTTCTGTATGGCTCATAATTAATGCACAATGTACATTACAAAGTGCATTAATATGGCCATACAGAAGTGTATAGACCCACTTGCTGCCGCGGGACAACCCCTTTAAGGTAGGTAAGGACAATATAGGATCATGGCAAGGAGGATGGGCAAACAGTGTCCAGTAGATGTAACCCTTTCACTGCAGGAAAGGGAACGTGTAACTCACACAGCAGTGATGACTATTGAAAGTTTGAAGAAGCCTTCAGGGCATATCCTGTTGATGACCTGTCCTCAGGATAGGTCATCAATAATTGATTGCCAGAGACCCACAGCTTGAGAATCCCAGCGATCAGATGATCGATCAGATGATCGTCTGTCCCTCTGTTAGCGCAGTTGGAGCTGGATGTCCTCATCGGGGACTATGAGATGAATTTCAAAAGTGGGAAAGCCCTCTGTTCTGCTTCCCTTCCTTACTATGATGAGGACTTCCGACCCTGCTGCGCTGACAGAGGAAGGGACAATCAGCTGACAGATAGGGACCCAAGCAGCGGGCCCCCAGCGATCAAGCATTGATGATCACTCCTAAGGCTGGATTCATACGAATGTATTCGTGCATACCATATATATGAAATAGAATCCTTGGAATTCAATAGGTTCGTTCACATGCTCGTATTTTGCAAGCGCATTTTAACTGCGCAAAAAAAAACCGCAGCATGTTCTATTTTCCTGCGCAAACATTTTGTAGTCATGAAGCTAATTGGCCGTTTTGATAGCTAAGGGCATCATAGGATATTAAAAGAACAGTAAAAAACATAGTTGTGTGCAAATACACAATGCCTATTCTGCAAAAATGCAGCACAAATGTGTACACAAATATGCCTACGCTCGTGTGAATCCGGTGTAAGTGTCCTTTTACAGGGAATGACCAGCCTGGCGCAGATGCACCGTTCTCTCTAGTGCAAGCACGGCTGTTCCCATAAAGAAGGGTATTACTAAATGTCTCCTTTATATTTTATTTTTCGATCATCCTGTGCCCCCATGATCTCTCTGCCCCAGGCAGGTATCATTACTGTCCTGCCTCTGTCCCTAGGCACTGTGTGAGGAGAAGCCATTCTGTGCTGCAGACGACCTCTCCCATTCACAGCCCCTGTACCCAACTGGACCCAGTGCACTGTCAGGGTCCATTTAACCAGTCAAGCTTTATTGAAACAATAACAAGAAGCAAGGTACAAAGTAAAGTGGACATGCAAGAAAAAGATGATAATATATGGAAAGTAAATCAGTAGTACATGTATAAAAGTGATGAAAGACAAAATAAAACATCATACCGTAGTGTTTGTAGGCAGTTTGTCTGTAAAGGTCCCCGAATAGAATCCCTGGTAGAAATATCTAAAATTAAAGTTTTACTTATTTCACTTTAAATCATCATCTGTTGTTTCCACATTGTAAAATGTGTGATTGCTCTCAGTGAGAGAAACCAAGTAATCTTGTAGATATGATACCTTTTGATGGCTAACAAACATACATGATGTTACAACAAGCAAGCTTTCGGGGTGTGTGTGTGTGGGGGGGAGGTATCTCGCCCCCTTTGTCAGGCTAATGAATGAAACTAGTATGGATGGCACATAATTATAACATACAGATGCAGAGGGGAGGGGAACACATTTCTTTTGATCTAAATAAATGTTCACACACAGAAATTTGAGACTGTTGTCCACTCAAAACTTAAAACAACAGACAAACCGAGCTGAGACATAAATCGTAAATCAGTCCACTGAGCTCAGGACAGTTTTACGATGTGTCTTATCTCTCCTTCAACCTGCACATTATTAGAAGTCTGTTCTGAACAAGTTCTGAATTTTTATGAAGTTTTAAAGAGAAAAGGAAAAAAAAAAATTATGATTGGGAGGAGGACATCCCTCTTGAGCTCCTTCAGACCTTTCATATTTTCCACTTATGCAAGAATCCCGGGCTGAGGCGCAATCCATTCTTGAGGGTATCAAACATGACCATAAATTTGTACTTCCAAATTCTTTTGTGATTCTGCAACTTGAAATTGCCCTTCAATATAATAACTCTAATCTGCTTTATGCTGTGTCCCTGACCACAAAAATGTTTTACCACAAGTAGTTCAGTCTTATGTCAATCGATACCAAATAAATGTAAGCAGAATATAAAGCAGGGTACATATTCACTGACATCCAAAATATCATCAGATGTGGATAGTTCTAGGTCTTCTTTTCTATCTCACAAATTATGCACTGATAAGCAATCCTTCCCTTCCTTTCTAAGGCCTCCTGCCCATGGCCAAGTTGGATTCTGCCTGCGAAATATCGTAGCAGAATAACAACCAGCGACCCCAGAGACCCCATACTCACCTCTCTGGATCTGCTGCAAGAGTCTCAGCCGACGAGACGCATGCGCAGTGCAGGGCATGACCGGCCAGTGCTGGGCTGTGATGCGAATTCTCCCTGTACTTCCGCTGTGCTCACAGCATGGAGTATTGCAGGATGGACGGCTTCCATTGACCGCAATGGAAGCCGTCTGTGCGATTTTACGTGATGAATAGGACATGCTGCGATTCTCCTCCACGAGCGGAAAATCACAGTTGCTTTCCGCTCCTGGGCAGGAGAGAATCTGTTAACATAGCATGTCTATGGACGGCTATTGCTGCGGGATTCGCAGTGGGTGTATATAAATGGAAATGTTAATAATTTGCATTTTGCTAATTCACAAAAGTAAAGTAAATCAACAAAAGAGAAATCTAATCACATCCGTATTTGGCGTGGTCACCCTTTGCCTTCAAAACAACAGCAATTCTTCTAGGTACACTTGTACACAGTTTTTGAAGGAACGCGCAGAGAGGTTGTTCCAAACTTCTTAAAGGGCAAAGCATAGATCTTCTGTAGTTATCAGCTTCCTCACATCCTTTTATCTCTTTAGGTAATCTTAGACAGACTCAATGTTGAGATCAAGGCTGAAGATAATTCTTAAAGGGGCTGTCCCTCGGTGACAATGGAATGTCAGCACTTCTGTATGGCCATTACAATGCACTTTGTAATATACTTTGTGCACTGTATATGAGCCATACAGAAGATATATATTTACCTACAGCCCCCCCTCCCTGTGTTGACGATCCCATTGTCCCTGGATCCGACCAATCCCTGCTGCCGGCCTTTACACTTGTCAGGCATGCACAGAAGAGGTCTATGGTCCATGAACGAGCATTTTAATAGTGCTGACAACTCACCACGGGGAAAGGAAGGGGTGCTGACTAGTCGCCGTGGGGGATGGAACTGCTAACAGCTTGCCGCGGGGTGTGTGTGCTGACAACTCACCGCAGAGAGGTCGAGGTGGTGAAAACTCGCCACAGGGAGGGGCCGTGCTGAGAACTCGCCATGTGGGGGGCTGAAAACTCGTGGGAGAGGGGGTGGGTGCTGACAACCTGTCGCCGTGGGGTATGGGGCCTGACAATTCATCTCCGGGGGGGTGCTGAGAACTCTTCGCCGCATGGGGGTGGAGGTTCTGTCACAGCAATTTGTCATGCGGGGGGGGGAGGGGGAATGTCACTATAACTTGTTGCACTGGGGCAGCGGGGGGATGAGGTGCAGCTATCACTATAACGTGCTGCGTCGGGGGTGAGGAGTGGTGGTATCTGGCTATCACTGTAACTTGTGATGCCGGGGGGGGGGGGGGGGGACTGTCACAGTAATTTGTTGTGTGTACAGGGGCTGTGTCACCATGACTTCTTGGCCCAGAGTGTGGGGGGGCTGTCGCCATTACTACTGGGGGCAGTGTTGGTGAGGGGGGGGTATCGGAGGGGGGTGTTACCATTACTAAGGGGCAACTATTGGGGGTTACTATTACTACTGGGGCAGCTATTTGGGGGTCCCTATTACTGCTAGGGCAATTATTGGGGGTCACTATTGCTGTTGGAGCAATTATTGTAGGTCACTATTACTGTTGGGGCAATTATTGGGGGGCACCATTAGTGCTGGGGCGCTTAATGGGGTCACAATTAGTTCTGGGGCAATTATTGTGGGTCACTATTAATGCTGGGACTATTATTGGGGCTCACTATTACTGTTGGGGCAATTATTGGGAGTCACCATTAGTGTTGGGGCAATTATTGGGGTCACTATTAGTGCTGGGGCAATTATTAGGGGTCACTATTACTACTGGGGCAGCCATTGGGGGTCACTATCACTATTGGGGCTACTATTGTTGGGGCACTGATGCTGCTGGTGCTACAATTGTGGATGCACTTATGCAGCAGGGGCTACTATTGTGGGGTACTATTACTGCTGTGGCTACTATTGTGGGGGCACTATTACTGCTATGGCTATAATTGTGGGGGCACTGATGTTGCTGGGGCTACTATTGTGGGGGCACTATTACTGCTGTGGCTATAAGTGTGGGGGCACTGATGCTGCTGTGGCTACTATTGTGGGGGCACTATGTGGGAGCACCATGTGGGGGCACTATGTTATATGGGGGCACTGTGTTATGTGGGGTCACCGTTGGGGGGCGGCGTGGGAGTACCATGTGGGAGCACTATGTGGAGGCAGTATGTGGGGCAGCTATGTAGGAGCACTATGTGGGAGCACTGTGGGGGCACTATGTTATGTGGGAGCACTATGTAGGGCATTTTGGGAGCACCACGTGGGCCACTATGTTATGCGGGGGCACTGTGGAAGCACCATGTGGGGACACTATGTAGGAGCACCATGTAGGGGCACTATGTAGAAGCACCATGTGGGGCACTGTGGGAGCACTATGTTATGTGGGAGCACTATGTAGGAGCACCATGTAGGGGCACTGTGTGGGGCACTATGTTATGCGGGTGCACTGTGGAAGTACCATATGCTTTATGTAGGAGCACCATGTGGGGTACTATGTTTTGTGGGGGCACTGTGTTATGTGGGAGCACCATGTTATGTGAGGTCACTGGGGGGCACTGGGGGAGCACCATGTGGAGGCACTATGTAGGAGCACCATGTGGAGGCATCGTGTGCGGGCACTATGTTAGGGAACTACCATATGTGGGAGCACCATGTGGGGGCACTGTATTATGTGGGAAACTATGTTATGTGGGGGCATTATGCTATGCGGGAGCACTGTGTGGGGGAACTGTGTGCGCGCCATGTGGAGGCACTATGTAGGTGAACCATGTGGGGCACTGTGGGAGCACCATGTGGAGGCACTATGTAGGAGCACCATGTGGAGGCATCGTGTCCGGGCACTATGTGTGGGAACTACCGTATGTGGGAGCACCATGTGGGGGCACTGTATTATATGGGAGCACTATGTTATGTGGGGTCACTGGGGGGGGCACTGTGGGAGGACCATGTGGGGACAGTGTGTGTGGGCACTATGTGGGGGCAGTGTGTGGGGGCAATGTGTTATGTGGGGGCACCATGTGGGAAACTATATTATGCGGGGGCACTACGCTATGTGGGAGCACTGTGTGTGCACCACATGGGGGCACTATGTAAGTGCACCATGTGGGGCACTGTGGGTGCACTATGTGGGGGCAGTGTGCGTGGGCACTATGTGGGAGCACTGTTGGGGCACTATGTTATGTGGGGGAGCACTGTGGGGGTACCATGTTATGTGGGGGGAAGTATGTGGGGAAAGTGTGTGGTGGCACTATGTTATGTGGGGGCATTATGCTATATGGGAGCACTGTGCGGGGGAACTGTGTGTGCTCCCATGTGGGGGCACTATGTAGGTGAACCATGTGGGGCACTGTGGGTGCACCATGTAGGTGCATCATGGAGGGGCAGTGAGTGGGAGCACTATGTGGGGGCAGTGTGGGGGCACTATGTTATGTGGGGGTGCATTGTGGGGGCACTATGTGGGGGCAGTGTGTGGGGGCACTATGCTATGTGGGGGCACCATGTTATGTGGGGGCACTTTGTGGGGCACTATGTTATGTGGTGGCACAATGTTACGTAGGGCCACTGAGCGAGCACCATGTGGATGCACCGTGTGGGGCGCTATGTTATGTGGGGACACGATGCTATGTATGGGCACTATGTGGGAGCACTGTGTAGAGGAACTGTGTGCACACCATGTGTGGACACTATGTAGGGGCACCATGTGGGGCACTGTGCGGGGCTACTGTGTAGGTGCACGATGGGGGGCACTATGTAGGTGCACCATGGGACAGCATTGCGATCTCCTGCTAGAGCTCTGACAACTGTAGCAAGAGATTCCTTCATCTCCCTGGCATGTCCCCCCATCAATGAACACTGTCACATTATTGTCACATCATTATCCCAGTGTCCAGTAATGAGAGGACATGCCGGGGAGATGAAGGAATCTCCTGCTACAGCTGTCACTCTCTTTCCCCATAACAGCATGCGCCTCTCGTCGGTCTTCCAGTCATGTGACCAGAGTCGTCAGGAGTGTACACGCTGAGGAGGAGAGAGAGCAGTGCATCATGGGAACTACCTGGGCAGCTCCATCTTTGAAAGTTTGTATAGGTCAGCTGTACAAGGGGAAGATAATAAATAAAAAGGTGAGCTGTATTGTATAATATTTCACTTTACAGGGCATTAATGCTAAAAAAAAATTCACTTTGAGCGGCGGCACCACCCCTTTAATGACATTGACTGGATGTTTGGGGTTGTTGTCCTGCTGCAGAATAAATTTAGAGCCATTCAGACGCCTCCCTGATGGGCATGATGGATAAGTATCTGCTTGTATTTCTCAGCATTGAGGACATCATTAATCCTGACCAAATTCTCAACTCAATTTGCTGGAATGCATCCCCAAACTTGCAAGGTCCCTCCTCCATATTTAACTGTTACTTGTAGACACTCACTCGCTCTCCAGTCATTTGGCAAACAAACTGCCTTGAGTTACAGCCAGATATTTCAAATTTTGACTCATCTGTCCAGAGTCCCTGCTGTCATTTTTCTGCTCCCCAGTTCCTATTTTTTTGTGCATAATTGAGTTGCTTGGCCTTGTTTCCATGCCAAAAATGGCTTTGTGGGTGCAATTCTTCCATGAAGACCACTTCTGGGCAGACTTCTCTGAATACTAAATGGGTGTACCTGGGTCCCAGACTGCTTTGAAATCTTTGCCTGGGAGAGACCTTGCTGATGCAGTATAACTACCGTGTGTCTTGTTATTGTGCTCAGTATTGCCATAGTGCATGACCTATGACATGAAACTGTCTTCCACAACCTCACCTTTAAAGCAGAGTTTGGCTGTTCCTCACGCAGTGTTAAGCTTCCTACACAGCTGTTTCTTTTTCAGTTAATTACTATATTTCAACCTACATATAAGGCCTTAGTCACACGGGCGTTTTTTCACGCGATTTGCGGATCGCATGACGGATGCGCATCCGCAAATCGCGTGACCGGTGCGCGCAAGTCGCCCGCAAATCGCCCAAAAATCTGCTCCTAGCCGCGTTTCATTAGAAACGGGCCAGAGCTGTCCAGCGCATTGCATTCAATGGAGACGGCAATAGAGCCGGCTCCATTTAAAGCAATGCGCTGCGGGCGAGCTCGGGATGAATTGTCGGGAAGGGCTTAAATATATAAGCCCTTCCCTGCCATTCATCCTAAAATGTGTAAAAATAAAAATTATATATATACTCACCTTCTCCCGGCAGCCGGAGCTCCGCGCGGCCGTCCTGCAGTGGGTGTGAAGGGGGTGTGAGTCAGACCTGCCCCCTGATTGGCTCAGCACTGAGCCAATCACAGGCATGTCTCACTCACACCCATTCATGAATTCATGAATGGATGTGAGTCAGACCTGCCCCTGATTGGCTCAGCGCTGAGAGGCAGCAGTCACTCACCCATTCATGAATTCATGAGTGGGTGTGTGAGTGAAACCTGCCTCTGATTGGTCAGGGCTGTGACCAGTCAGAGGCAGATCATTCAGCAGGCGGGGATTTTAAAGCCCTGCTGGCTGAATAGTGCCGAGAAGCAGTTCAAGAGAACTGACAGCGGCTGCAGCTGGACTCCGGCTGCAGCGGAAAGGTGAGTATACAATTTTTTTTTATTTTAACACATTTTAGGATGAATTGCAGGGAAGGGCTTATATATTTAAGCCTTTCCCGACAATTCACCCCACGCACGCCGGCAGCCCATTGCTTTCAATGGGCAAACATCGTTCTTCTCTGTTACAGCTGTGGCAGAGAAGAATGATTTGTCTTCTATATGTTCTTAATGGGGTCAGCGCTGCTACCGCCGACCCCATTGAGCGCATATAGAGAAGAGAACAGGAATTGCAGATCGCAGATAGGTGCGATCTGCGATTTCTGTTCTATAATTTATCGGACGAGTGCATAAAAAGCGCTCATGTGTCCGATACCATTGCAAAGCAATGGTTTTATAAAATCGCCGGACGCATGCGCAAATCGCGGCTAAAAACGCCCGTCTGACTAAGGCCTAAAAGTGATGATCCTTATCACTCATTTGGTATGATTGGTTAATCATACACCTGATTAGAATCCTACAAAATCCTTGACTTTGTGCAAGTGTGCCTAGAAGACATTATGCTGTTTTAAAGGCAGAGTTTGGTCACACCAAATATTGATGTGATTCAGATTGTTCTTCTTTTCCTTCACTTTGTATTTTAATAGACAGGTCAGGATGTGGGCAGCAGCACCTGCCGTGGAGAGGCCACCTCAACTCCAGACCCCTCCATCACAAGCATCTGGGGACGACAACCCCGGTAGGTATTCAATCTCCAAGACCTGTTGCGCTGTAGGGCTGCATTGATTTTCACTCCTAACACGCTGCTTGTCTCCTTGCAGCAGAAGAGCCATTGGCTCAGTTTTCCCAAGAGCCAGATGCTTCTCCTGCACCGGTGGCTCCTCTTTGCTCCTTTAGCCCCTGGTGGAGGAGCCTGAGGTCCAGGTCATAGAGTCAAGCCCTGTGCCTGGTAAGTCGTAAGTGCATTTTGTTCATTGTGCCCCACGATATGGCCCATTTAGACATACTGAAGGTTGTATCACTATCATTGCCTACCCAAATAAAAGAGCTGGTGAAATATTCACCAGCTCATTCGCAGTCGGGGAGCGCATTATGATTGCATGAGTGTCGTTGACAGTTATATGATAGTCATGCACTTTAGGGATCTTCTATTACCTTTCATGGGTTAATCAATGAGCACGCACCTTTAGAAGCTTGCAGATAGTGGCCAAGGCACTAAACACCTGCCCAATTAGACCAGGTAATCTGTCCTTGATACTTTCATGTGCTGAGCATTCATTTTTTTTTGTTTTTTTTTATGTCCGATTTTTATTAGTATTTTATAACAAGATGTTACATGTCACAGTCTATCCTTGAACAATATACAGATATCACTTCTTGGACCGATTAATAGACTGGGAAAGAAAAAGGACATTAATCTGTAAACCATAAATCGAAAACAGTGCCAAACATTAAACAAAAATAAGAGGGTGAGGGTAAGTGGAAAAGGTTTAGGAAAAAGGAACAGGCAAGGGGAGGAGGGGGGGGGAAGGGTGGTGAGAGAGAGATTTACTTCAGACATAAAAAAGTCCTACATACTTGAGTTACCTTCTCAGGAGCGGGTTAAAAAAACACATTGTGGTCTTGGCCTATGTCTCAGTTCGCAGGGTCAATTCGGTACCTCAAACTCAGCCAGAGACTCCAGATCTGCAAAAATGTCTTGTGCGTGCCCGTCGTCCAACTATGTTAGCTCCTCAAGGTTGTACATCAGCGCTCCCTCCACACGACGCCAAAAGGGTCCCAATAACGGGCAACTTTACCAAATATGGAGAAAGGAACCATCCTCCCCCTCACAACTCTAACATCTCCCATGTGGGGCTAATTTATATGCATAAAGCCGCTGCGGAGTATTGGACCATCTCACTAATAATTTGTAGTGACTCTCCTGAGACAGGAAGCAGGGGGATAAGCCAAATGACTTTCTCAGAATAAGCCTTGTGTCCCTCAGCGAAAGAGAGATTCACAATTCTTTCTCCCAGGAAATTCGAAAGGTAGGCTTTGCTAACACTGGTGGGGAAATAAGGCATTTACGCAAGTTTGCAATTTTTCTTGCTTTAGGCCCCCTGTTCACTGGCGTTGCGGTATCCCGCGGCAAAGCTCCACAGCGCGAGCCGCCGCCCAGGAGCAGGAGCCTATCTGATAGATAGGCTGACCGCGGAGAATCAGGCAATTCGCAGCATGCTGCGAATTGCCCGTCGCAAGCAGTGGACAGTGTGCCGGTGCTTTCCATAGCAGTGCTATGGAAAGCTTCAGAGGGCGTGATTCGACGGCGGTTCACCGCCAGCGAAATCACGCCCGTGGACAGCCGGTCTTAGTATTACTCTCACTCAGTGCTTTCAATTGCGTCTGAGGTCTGGTGCATTTGTTCCACCTGAAGAACTCCTCCTGCAATTTGTTTACGTGGGCCTGTTGCAGAAAGGAAAAATTCTGGCATGGCAGAAGGAACTGTAGAATGGTTGATGACTTCTCATGAGCCAAAGCCTGTAGGTCACCAATATTCAAGTCGTCAAATTTGCTCCAAATCATTGCAGTACAAGGATCGCTAGGTAAGTCAAGATGTTTATGAATAGCTCGCAATGGCATGAGGGTATGGGCGCTAAAACATCCCTCATTGCATCCCAGGTCTTGCAGGGTCATCTAACCAAAGGGTTAAAACCCCTTGAGCGGTATTTGTTTTTTGCCGGGAACCAAAGGTCTTCCAGGAAAGCTTTACCGTAGGTGCCCTCAGCCATTGAGTAAAGCAGAGGGTCACGGGATGGGAGGACTAAATCCATCCAATATCCTAGTTGGGTAGCTTGGTAGAAGTCATGGACAATAGGGAGATCAATACCACCTTCTGAGCCTCGCTTGATCATTAGGCTGTAAACCAGCCCCGGTCTTTTCTGCCTCCATACAAAACCCGAGAAAGCCAAGCGAAGGGCTCTGAAAAAACTCATCGGGAGGTGGATAGGGAGCAAGTGGATCTTGTACAAAATTATTGGGAGCACGTAGGATTTCAATATATTTTTCCTGTCGAACCATGATATAAATGGTAAGTCATAAGATTGTAAAAGATTCTTAACCTGGCCTAGTAGGGGAGAGAAGTCAAGCAGAATAAGTGTTCTGCTTTTTTGGTTAGTTTAATTCCCAAGTACTCAATTAACGTGTCCAACCACATAAAAGGGGAATTCTTCACATTTCTACACCTAGCTACAGGGATGGACACATTTTACACAGTGGATTTAGACAAATTAATTTTGAAGTTAGAAACCCTCCCAAACTCATTCAGTAGCCCAATGAGACAGGGGAATCCCTTTTTCTGGGTCAGTTATTAGAAACACTATGTTGTCGGCGAAGGCTGCAGCGGTTAGTGAGTCTTTCCCGCACTTTAACTCACTGATTTCCGGCTTTTGTCTTACCCTCTGGATCAGGGACTCAAAAACTAGAATAGAGAGGGTCGGGAAGAGAGGGCATCCCTGATGGGTCCCATTTAGAGATGAGCGAGTATACTCGGTAAAGGCAATTGCTCGAGCGAGCATTGCCTTTATGGAGTACCTGCCCGCTCGAGATGAAATGTTCGGGTGCAGGCGCAGGGGATCGGTGAGTAGCGGCAGTCAGCAGGAGGGAGCGGGGGGGAGAGAGGGAGAGAGAGATCTCCCCTCCGTCCCGCTCCGCTCTCCCCCGCAGCTCCCTGCCCGCCGCCGGCACCCGAACCTTTCATCTCGAGCGGGCAGGTACTCGCTAAAGGCAATGCTCGCTCGAGTAATTGCCTTTACCGAGTATACTCGCTCATCTCTAGTCCCATTCCTAATGTCAAATGGTGGGGAAAGAATATCTTTGATTTTAATCCTCGCGTATGGTTTTAGGTACAGAGAAAAGATGGCGGAGACAAAAGCGGTGGGAATGTTAAAATGATGAAGGACTTTCTCCATATATCTCCATTCCACTCTATCAAATGCCTTTTCCACGTTCGTACTTACCAAGGCTAGGGGGATGCAATGACGCTGGGCATAGCGGGCTGCATTGAGGAGCCTATGGCAGTTGTCTCTACCCTCCCTTCCCTTGACAACCCAGCCTGTTCCCCATCTATCAAGTTGGGAACATGGTCTTCAAGTCTCTTATCTAGCAGCTTTGCCCAAAGCTTGATATGGAAGTTAATCTGGGATGTCGGCCTTTAGCTTCCGCATAGCTCAGGGTCCTTGTTCTCTTTATGGGTGATATCAGTAGTATAAAGAGATGAATAAAGTGTCCCCCCAGCTGTCTAGTATCAATCAGCTGCCGTTCAGGACACTAGTAAAGCTGAGTTGACATCCTTTCCCCTTACTAGGTTAAAGACAGGTAGATAGATAACAGAGAAGTATATATATATATATATATATATATATATATATATATATATAAAAATAATTGATACATATATCAATAGATAAAAGAGTTAAATGCTTTTTACCATCTAGGAAAGCTGAGTATTGAAATACCTTTGAAGTAGACTTCAGCAAAGGCTGTTACACTTTCCCCCAGGGGGTCTCTGATGTCCAACAGCCCCGCTGAAGCCAGAGCCAAAAAATGTTTATATTAGGAGATAAGGAGAGGAAACAGGCTTCACACCCCAGTAGCTCTTTCCCTCCCTTACTGGTCCAAATGGTCTTAACTGACCTGATAACAAAAGAATGTGCCCTTAAGACAAAGAAAAATGTAATTTAGCAATTATGAAAGATCTGTACATCGCAGCCCGCTGACGAGGATATTTTGTGGAATGTCACATCACCGCAAATAAGATGCAGGGACTCCCATAGTTGCACGACACCCAGAAAAGGAGAATTGCATATCTTGGACCAGATGTGTCTGAAAGTATTCATGCGCGGGCTCAAAACGCACATAAAGTCACAACAGGAAACATCATTGTCAATTTTTTTAATAGGGGGGGGGGGGGGTCACACCAACACAGTTATGAAGGGAATATGTATTTCAGGGAAGGAACTAAATGGGAGTTACCCCAGTGAGAGTTTAAAAATCGCACAGGGACGTGTGCTCGGGGTCAGCCCCTTGGAGGTCACTATATGTGAGGTCTGGTCCGATGTTCTGGTGCGACTCCACGCCACAGAATGGTAACACTCTTACTTTAATCCCTGTTATTTTACTGTCTGTGATATCATATGTAAGTCTCTTGCCATTTATCTGGTAACATCATTTTTTTATTTTTTTCTGTAAATAAGCACTGCTCTTTTCTTTGAGAATTAAACTCTAAATTAATTAGTGAGCCTCGTCTGTGTTACCACGAAACCATATTCTCCGAAGTTTGTATTCATAAGTCATAAATCGGGTTCCAATTTACCGTAACGAAATTAGTGGTGGCAGCTATATGCATATTGTAGAGCTCTGGAGTGCGTTAGAACGGATCAGGTGGGTGATTTGAGCTTCCGCTTCGCATGTGTGCAGAAAACTGGGAAAGCTGGATACAAATCAGCCTGTATTCTAACGACTGCCAGCTTGCAATACTGCAGAGCATTTGAGGACCAGAGGCGGAATCGATAGATATCGTCCCTTCCCCTCTCTCCTCTTGTCCAGGGAAGGACAAATTGGTTTACAGGAATTAGGAAACTGAAGGACAGATTCCATGTCCTTACTGGCCCAAGAAGGCAAACCTTAGGGAGTTCGGTGGGCAGGGGATGAAAAGCAGTTTTTAAGAATCCTAGCAGCCCCCTCTGCAGTCACCCTGCATAGTATAATACTTCTTTCTATTTGTTTTATGATGTTTCGAAAGGCCAATGTTACTTAAAATTTTTCTTTTGGCCACAGTGTGGCAAGACATTCCCCCTGAAGACAGGGAGGCTTTTATTCAGGAACCTCCGAGCATGCAGGTCACAGCCGTGCAGTGTCTTGTCTCCCTCCATCAGTGGGGAGTGCAGCACTTCCAATGGGAAGCTTGAGGTTGCTCCACTTTTGGCTGGTCCCTCCAGTTCCTACCTATCACTTACAGATTCCTCAGGATCCTTGGCTTCTGGGAAGTCAGGTGCAGATGGAGCCACTCCCCCTTTGTTTGGTGCCGGCCCATTAGCTGGAGTCATCACTTGGGTTTCCTGGCGTCCCAGTATACAATTTTATATTTTTTATAAATTTGTTTAACAAACATTGTTTCTTTTCTAATCTTTATTAGAAATCAGTCTAGCACATACAACTGATACAACCATCCTCCAAACAGTCTATAGGGATCTGCTCCCGCATTCATGGTACATCACAAAATTGTAAAAGAAGGCTAGTTGCTCGACCAAGCTGTCCAAAATGCAGACAACCTGTAGTCAAGCTGGGGGAGGTGAGTAGTACTCAAAAGGAATTTAGCTAAATACAGTTTGAATTGTTGGGACCGCACATTCTTGCCCAGTTGCCTTTGAGTGGGTACCCCAAAGAAATTTTGAAAGGTTAGCTTGTGCTACACAAATGCAGCCAGTTTGGGCAGAGAGCAATGCCAGCTAGAGGGCACATGTTGAGTGTTGTGATTTAGGCCTTCAGTTAATGGCTTAAACTTCATATCATTACTCTGCAAAATGGGCTTCCACATAGCATGGCCACTTGAACAAGCTGACCAATAAGCATGTTGTCATCCACTGGACCATGAAATATCAGAGTTGCCATACAGTATGGGGTCATCCATAATTTCCGCAGGGAGGGTTGTTGGTTGAGCAACTTTTGCATTTCAAACAGCATTGCTGTCTCTGCAAAAATTATGTAGAACCACACAGGCTCTAATAACCATACACACAGTGGCAGGTTCCAACTGAAGAGCACTGTGGAAAACTCGTTACTTGTTGGTGAGAATCCCAAAGGCGCATTCTACAAAACGCTGGGCATGTGTGAGACAGTAATTAAACACCCGCCTCCTGGTGTTCATGACCCTGTGAGCAAAGGAACGCAGAACATGTGTCAACAGGGCAAATCAGGCCCTCATCAGCCACACGGACAAATGGGGCAGGTGGACCTGTAGAGCGAGGAAGAACATGTGGTTCTGGCAGGGACAGCTGGTTGGCCAAAAGCCACCAACCCATTGTGGAAGTCCTGAAAATGTGTGCATCTGCAGCATTTCCATATGCCCATATATCAACGACCAGAAAACGATAGTTACTATCAGCAACCGCCACCAGCACTTACCGAAAGGAAAACTGTCTATAGTTGAAATACCTGGAGCCTGAGTGCAGCAGCTTTTTCAAACAAATATGTTTGCCATCCAGTGTCCTGATGCAGTTCTGAAATTACACAGCATCCAGCAATCCCTCGGTGATGGCCAACCAATCGAGGTGAGAGGGCAGAGCCATCACTAAATGTACCATATGCTGGCAAAGGACATCACAGGTCTCCATGACAATCTCAGATATAGTAGAAAAATCAAAATAGAAAATCAAAATGAATTCCCAGTGGCCAGAAAACTGCAGCAAGATGGAAAAGGGTACAGATTGCCAACAAAGTACACGCACCGGAACGGACCTCCTCCAGTAGTTTATTGAACTGCTTCACTGACAAACAACTGAAGGTAATGAACTTGTCTGGATGGCGCCTCAAGTCTTCGTAAAGAGTGTAGAAGTGTGGAAAGCTTACTGATGCTTTCTATTTCAATTCCGTTTTCTGATTTCTGTTTTTAACACAGGTGGACAAATCGAAAAAACACTAGTGTGAACGTGGCTGAATTTTTTTCTCCTGAACAAACTTACTTAAAAAAAACACGAAAAACCATATAAATAACTGCCAACAAAAATAGAACACTATACATACGTGTGAAAAAAAAAAACTTGCAATACAGTAAGCTTACCATTACTTTCCATCCCTTGGGATACTTTCTTAAAACCATTACTGGGTGACCAGCTGTCCTAGTCTACTGCAATATATGCCAGTCTGGCATGTGTCTTTTTCAGTCCTCTTACACAGGGTTCCCCAACTCCAGTCCTCAGGGACCCCAACAGGTCATGTTTTCAGGATTTCCTCAGTGTTGCACAGGTGATGTAATTATAGTCAGTGCCTCAGACATTGCCACAGGTATTCTTACCATAGGATATCCTGAAAACATGATCTGTTGGTGGTCCCTGAGGACTGGAGTTGGGGACCCCTGCTCTTACAATTTCACCACCGTTGGGGGGGGGGGGGGGAGGGGAACAATATATAATAGAACATAATGGGGAATATTGAATTTTAATTTACTGTACTATAAAACATCATGGAGAGAACAGGATGATCATTACAGAGGAAAACTGATACAAAACTTCATCAGAGACACTCAAATCCTTTCTGTCATATATTGGTTCTGAGGAATGGCCATGGGGGATTTCACAAGCCAATTAGAGGCCAAAAGTTCGATTAAAAAAGAAAGGTCTCCGACAGAGACGGCCCTCTTCGACCCTGAATTAAAAGATGAACAGGGTTTAACTCCTCTTCAGCTCGGTAGATCAGAGATAATTTTGTCAAACATTGAAAGTTTGGAGCCATTCTAAGACTGCTTTTACACGGAGCGATAAATCATTTGCACAAGTGAACCATGACAGAGGCAGAAACAACATTCGGAAGGGCTTTTACCCATTAGCTTTTTTTTTTTAACGCTGTGATATCGCTGGGTTTTTTTCAATGGGACTTTCTAATGTTAAAAATCGCATCACACGAGCCAGCAGTTACTTGAAAAAGGTGATGCTCTCTTGAGTAAATTGCCTTAACGCGTATGCTCTCTCATCTCTAGTAACGTTCAAATTCCCACAATCCAACTATTTTTTGAACGATAATTGTTCTGTGTAAAAAGGCCCTAAATCTTGTATTATCTTTACTTTTCAAACAGCCCCCGATAAATCGATTCTATTACAAATTATTGTGACCCCAAATGATGTGACTGTTATCTCGATGACACATCATGAGCAGCAACAGTTAACGCGAAACAACAGACAGACTGGATGGGTTTTTTTTCTTTGTTTTTTTTTACAGATATTCTACTACCATGTTTCCCCAAAAATAAGTCCTACCCCTATTTTCGGGAAATATAAGCCCTTCCTCAAAAATAAGCCCTAACTAATCAAATTGAAAAAAAAAAACAGCAATACTCACCTAGCCGGCGGTGTCTGAGTCCCTCGCACCGGTCGCCGGCACTGCGCCAGGCTACTGTGCCATCAGCGTTGACACAGAACTCTCTTTCTGGTGACAGGGCTTTGAATACCCTGCCTCCAACAAGCGAGTGCTGTGACTGGCCATTGAGCGTAGTTGCTCAGCCAATCAGAGCTGGAGTTCGATCATTCACAGCTATTTAGTGAATGACATCACTGAATGGCTCTGATTGGTTCATCGAGCGCCGGCTCTATTAGAATTAATAGAAGACAGTGTTTTGTTTTTTTTATTTAACCCATTAAAGAGAACCCTTTAGCTTGAAAATTCACTTCAATCAGCAGACCCAATGTTTTAGAACAGAAGGACCTGGGCTGATTGATATATATTTTTCTGTGAAGAGAGTCTGTAGAACTACGCATCACTCTAGATGCATTTATGCAGATACAGCTGACAATCGCTGATAAGACCGCCCACTGGACTCCTAAACCCAGAATAAGAAGAGAAATTCAAACCCGAAACCAGCTCCTCTGCAGTCACCCGCACATACGGACTGGATGGAAACCACAACTGGTACATGGGAAAATGAAGAAAGTTCAGCATTAAGTTGAAAGCTTTTAGACTTTACTAAACAATCCAGACAGGCATGAAGGAACAGAGAACATGTGCCGTCTTACATGTTTCAGGCAAGCATGTTGCCCTTAGTCATAGACATCAAGGCACATGTAATTAACACATATATCACAATAGACAGCCAATGGGGTGCTTGAAACAAAAACAAAACACCAACGGCAAAATACAATTATGAGGAAACAGAATAAAAATAACTAAGGCCTTATTCACACAAGCGGTTTATCGAGGCTGTTTAGTCGCGATAAAACGGCCAAAAATCGCAGCCATCTGAAGCATTGGATTTCAACGCATTCGTTCAGATGGGCGATGTTTAGTCATGTTAAATCGTCCCGGTGAAAAGATAGCACATACGCTGCCGATTCCGGTGGCCAAATATTGACACGACCGGCAAAGATAGGTCTTGTCCTATCTCTTGGCCACGATCAGCCGGCAGCTCCTATAGAAGCCTATGGAAGTTACTGGCAAAGGGACTGGGAGGAAGTTTAGCAGAGGCTAGCGCTGCTAAACTCTCTCCCCCACCCTCTGCCAGCAGCTCCCATAGGCTTCTATGGGAGCTTCTATTGCCGAGAACTTCCGGCAAAGGGAGGAGAGGGGGTTTAGCAGCGCTAGAGCTGTTAAACTCTGACAGCTGGCTCTATTGAGCCAGCTGAAGGATTTCTCCCCAGCCGACAGAGTTCTGGGCTGCAGCGTATATACAGGCAATAGGCAAAATTTAGCCGCAAATTGGTCGCAGCTTTCTTTTGTTCATCCGTTTTTCAAAAGTAGGATTACCGTTTATACATTGAGCTATGCTGAGAGGTTTTTTTGTAACACATGGCACATGAAATACGGGAACAAAAAGTTATGGCGAGATTACAGCCTCATAATTACCCAAAATGACTTGTCTAGGACCCAAACAATTTCTGCTGAAGATAATCGTACTGACTTGTTGAGTTAAACCACACCCATGTAATAATGGGAGGGGCATGATCATTTTTTCAACCCCATATAGTGTAGAATATCCCTCTGTCAGATTATGCAAAAATCTCTCCCTTTGTTGCGTGCCGACAGGAATTTTGCCAGATTCGTAGCTAAAAAAGCATGCACCTTGTGACATTTATCATCCCTCAGTACGATTATCGGCTATTGAATTGAACCATCCTCTTGGCTTTGCTATTCAGGCTGTGTGAAATGTGGCCATAATAGATGTATTGGTTGCTCCATTGGTCACTCTACAAAAAAACTTTGTCACGATAAAAAAAAAATACTTTCAGCATCACTCAATGATCATCGCAAACGTCTTGATAGAGTGGCATTGTGGATGCATATTTTGCAAACCTATGAACCGCCGACTTGACTTTTTATTGCACTAGAAGTTATTTATTTCTAACCTGTTCCTTGTTCTTGTATTTGGTCTCTGGTGTCATGTGGTTTTTTTTTTTCAAGCACCTCATTGGCTGTCGCTTGTGACTCACGTATTACTCACATGTGCCTTGATGTCTATGATTAAGGGCAACGTGCTTGCCTGAAACAGGTAAGATGGCACATGCTCTCTGTTCCTCCATGTCTGGATTGTTTAATAAAGACTGAAAGCTTTTAACCCAACGCTGGACTTTCTCCATTTTAGGGTTCAATGAATAAAGGGACCTTTACATGGGACGACTGTGCCGTTTGTGCTCTCCCATGTGATTGTGTATATGTATTTATATAAATGCATCTTAAGAGCTGTTCCATTATGCCTGAGGAAGAACCCTGAGAGGTTGGAAAGCTTGCTATAACATCATGTATTTTTGTTAGCCTTTAAATGGTATCATATCTACAAGATTACTTGGTTTCTCTTCCTGAGAACAATCACACTTTGCTCTACTGGCTAACACGCTACTAAATGTTTAGGTCCCAGAGACTATCGCTCGCATGCGTTGCACAGGAGCAATAGTTGTTCTGTGAAAGGAGATGGAGTGGGCTGGGATTGTTCTGGCTCAATCGCCTCCATTCACAGTAAATACGCAGTCGCTCAAAAGATTGAGCGACTCTTGCTTACACAGGCCGAGAAGTCAGTTGTTTTTTGGTTCTGCTAAAAACCAAGCAATTCTCACAAGTAAGCAATGTGTTGCTCCATTTCCGGTCGGTGGTCGCTTGTACATGGGAGGACTATCTCTAGAGATGAGCGAGTATACTCGCTAAAGGCAATTGCTTGAGCGAGCATTGCCTTTAGCGAGTATCTCCCCGCTCGAGACTGAAGGTTCGGGTGCCGGCAGCGGGCAGGGAGCTGCGGGGGAGAGCGGGGCAGAACAGAGGGGAGATCTCTCTCTCCCTCTCTCCCCCCCCCCCCCCGCTCCCTCCTGCTGACAGCTGCTACTCACTGCTCCCCCGCGCTGGCACCTGAACCTTCTGTCTCGAGCGGGGAGATACTCGCTAAAGGCAATGCTCGCTCGAGCAATTGCCTTCAGCGAGTATACTCGCTCATCTCTAGCTATCTCCCAAATTCACTTTTTCCAGTCGACTAGTTTTGCAGAATTTCTACCCACAAAACTATATATCATTGTGCTCAGCTCATCCTGTTCTACAAGATGCTCTTTACAGGTTGGATTGCATTTTCAACATGACGGGTTCCTTTATTCCCTTCCGGACTAGCCAAATTTTTACCTTAAGGACCAAGTGAGTTTCATTGTCGTATTACAAGAGCTGTAACTCATTAATAAAGCTGTATGAGTACTTCATTTTTTGGGAAGAGTTGTGTTTTTAATGGTACTACTCTGGGGTACATATAATGTGTTGTATAACTTTTGTTACATTGTTGTTTATGTTTTTGTGGGGTCGGAAAAAACATCCAGAAATTCTGCCAATGTCTCTGAGTTTGGTTTTTGCAGCGTTCACTATTCAGTAAATAACATGCTAACCTCCTTATCTGGATCGGATTGAACTTTTTTTGAAACACGTTTTCTAGTCCCTAAAGGGGACCTGACGATGCGATCATTCGATTGATAGGATAGTACACTTTATTACTTATGTAATGAATTCTGCTAAGCCTATGACAGCAGCCTACTAGACTCTGCCGGAGGCGGGTCTACTAGGTTGAGTTACATGCAGACATGGAAACCTTTGTCAGGCTTCCAGCTCCCATGGGAATCCATTGGTACCTTGCAGTCGTACTATGGGGTGCCAGTTTTTTTTACAGAAAGAGCCCCCTGCCCCTATCATCTGTTTATATGTGGCAGATGATATTAATTGTGGCATGTAAGGAGATAAATTGCTAGGATCTGAGGTTTCACCATTCCCTGGCAGTCAGTACTTCATTCTACAATGAAGCTACACACCTTTAACACTTACGACAATCTGACCATTAAAACAGCTCCTCCCCTGTATGATTTCTTTGATGTTTAAGAAGACCCGATTTCTGACTAAAACGTTTCCCACATTGAGAACATGAAAATGGTTTCTCCCCTGTATGGATTCTTAGATGCTTCACAGCACTTGATTTGTGGCAAAAACATTTCCCACATAGTGAACATGAAAATGGTTTCTCTCCCGTGTGAGTTCTTAAATGTTCCATAAGACTTGAATACTTGCTAAAACATTTCCCACATTCCGAACATGAAAACGGCATTTCACCTGTGTGGCTTCTTAGATGTTCCACAAGATTTGATTTCAGATTAAAATGCTTCCCACATTCTGGGCATATAAACTGCTCTCTTGAGTGAGCTCTCTGGTGTTTAATAAGAGCTGATTTCTGTCTAAAACATTTCCCACATTCGGAACATGAAAATGGCTTCTCCCCTGTGTGAATCCTCAGATGTTTAACAAGATTTGATTTCTGGCTAAAACATTTTCCACATTCTGAACATGAAAATGGTTTCTCTCCCGTGTGGCTTCTTAGATGTTCCTTAAGACTTGATTTCTTGCCAAAACATTTCCCACATTCTGAACATGGAAATGGCTTTTCACCTGTGTGAATTCCCAGATGTTTCACAAGATTTGATTTCTGACTAAAACATTTCTCACATTCAGGGCATGAAAATGGCTTCTCCCCGCTGTGAATTCTCTGATGTTTGACAAGAACAGATTTCTGACTAAAACATTTCCCACATTCAGGGCATGAAAACGGCTTCTCTCCTGTGTGAGACCCCAGATGATGACCAAAGGCTGATTTCTGGGTAAAACATTTCCCACATTCTGAGCATGAAAATGGCTTCTCCCCTGTGTGAATTCTTAGATGTTCCACAAGATTAGATTTCTGACTAAAATGTTTCCCACATTCAGGACATACAAATGGCTTCCCCTCAGTGTGATTTTTCTGATGTCTTTCAAGAGAACCTTTACGCATAAAGCATTTCCCGCATTGTGAACAGGAAAATGGCCTTTCATTTCTGTCAATTCTCTCCTGCAAAGAAAGTTTAAATTTCTTTTTTAAATATTTTCCACGTGGAAATATTTTCTCCAGTCTATGATCAGTTATTGTTTTTTCGATCAGTGATTGATTAGATGAAGGCGTCCTGTGACTAGTGGTATCAGTGGATAGGTCTCCGCTTTGAAATACCAAGGGGACATTAGGGGTTATTGAATTATCTTGTGTGGTATTATCTTCTACTTCATAGTCGGAAGATGAAATGAAATGTTCTTGGGTGCCTCTCATCCAGTCTTCACCTGGGCAAAAAGAAGCAAAATGTTCACATTTTCCACAAACAAATATCTTTTCAACCCTCTAAAAAAATAGTCATAATCAGTGAAGAATTAGAAAATTGCACAAAAGCACAAAATGTTTATAGTAAAGCTTATTTACCCGTATCAAGCTGCACCCAATCGACTGATGAAAGAGTAAACACTCGTTCATCGGCTGATTGCATCTTTCGTGTGGCTCAAAAACTCATTGTTGTAAGCATATCTTCTGTGAATAGGAGATGTTCTACCAACAATGATGATTTTCTGTGAGGTTGAGCTTCATAGGCTTTATAATACACAGCTATACTGAAGTAGAATGATAAAATATGGTGATACTCAAGTCTCCAACTGGGAAGAAAATGTAAAAAAAAGTTTAAAATTTTTTTTTATATATATACATATATATATAGTAAAAAAAAACCACACCAAAATCACGCCTTTCCCCCATTACCATTTTTTTTCATAAACAAAGAAAATCTGGTATCGCTGCGTTCATAATGATTCAGAGACAAAAGTCAGTACATTGTTTAACCTACACGATGCACACCATGAAAAAAAAAAAACATGGCAAAAATAACTAACTCTGCCTATCTCACATTACAAAAAAATAGAATAGAAAGTGATCAAAACATCGTATGAATCAACAAATGGTACTATTAAAAAAGTACAACTCAGCACAAAAACTCCCTCACACAGCACCGTTGGCAAAAAAATAGTTAGGAGTCTTTGAATGCAGTGATTTAAAATTTAAATTACATTTTTTTTAAAGGTGTGAAAAAAATTGTACAAAAAAAAATATATAAATTTTAATCTTGCCTGTAGAAAATGGAATGAAAAGTAATCTAAATGTTCTAAGTTCCTAAAACTGGATAAATGAATACTAGAGTTAATCCTCCAAGAAACAAGCCCTAGTAGAGCTCCATCGATGGAAAAATAAAAATGCTACAGCATTTGGAATGAGGAAACCCAAAAGAAAATCTTTGCTAAGGGCTTAGTCACACAGGCGTTTTTTCGCCCGATTTGCAGATGCGTTTGCGATCCGCATCTATGTAGACCCAATTCTTTGCAATGGGAGCGGTCATATGTCCGTTTTTTAATCAGATGGGCCGAAAATTATAGGACACAACGACTCGCAGAACGCATGTAAAAAAAGTTTCCTTTTAAATAATAAAAAAAGTTATGCAATACATTATATATCTACCATATAATGATGTCATTAAACAAATACAACTTGTCCGCCAAAAAACAAGCCGCCCTATGGCTATGTCGGCAGAAAAATTAAAAAGTTAGGGCTCTAGGAATGCAACAAAGAAAAAAAGAAAACTAAGTTGGTTACTAGGGCGTAAGTCGGCGTTGTCACTGGGGTTATGACTAGAGATGAGCGAGTATACTCGCTTAGGCACATTACTCGAGCAAGTAGTGCCTTAGCCGAGTATCTCCCCGCTCGTCTCTAAAGATTCGGCGGCCGGTGCGGGTGATAGGTGAGTTGCGGCGGTCCCCGTATCTCCCCGCTCTCCCACGCCGCTCCCCGCCCCCCGCATCTTTAGAGACGAGCGGGGAGATACTCGGCTAAGGCACTACTCGCTCGAGTAATGTGCCTTAGCGAGTATACTCGCTCATCTCTAGTTATGACTGTTTCCATTTTATGTACCTGCCATTTGACACATTTCCTTAACTGCATGTGTTCCTGAATATTTAGTCTAGATGCAGCTAGCATGAGTCATCCAGAGAATAAATCGTAGAGATTAGAAAGGGGATTACTTGGGGAATCCCTATTGCTGAAACATAGGATTATCTATAAGAAATTATGTGGGCTTTCCTGAATTGAAAAGTTATATAGGCGGGAAAAAAGATGAAAATAGAAAAATAAATCATACCTCTCTTGTGGACCCCCGGCCCACCAAAACGCACTGCTCCCTACAGCCAGAAGAAGCTGACACGGTCATGTGCCATTCATTGTGCACCGATCACTCAGCCTACCGCCGGCTTCGGTGCGTTATCCTGCTGCACCATTCATAGCAAAATAACCGTTGAAGCCAGTAACTGCGTGAGCGATGAGTGACATATGACCGCCTCAGCTTTTTCTGAAGTGACAGCAACCATGGGTACTATAACAGAGGTGCGTATGGCTTATTTATTTATTTTTTTAACCTTTCCCAGTTTATGTAAATTTTTTTTCCTGCTGTCAGTCAAGCCAAGCTGAGTAAGGTTATTGTTTCATTAGCACTTCTATAACATTGCTTTAAAGGGGTTATCCAGTTACTGGACAACATACCTGTAATCGGACTGCCCATTGTAAGATAAACTAGTACTTACTCTTCGCGGCGGCTTCTAGTTCTGCAGCCCCGCTGTGGTCTCGGCTGTTGAGGTCACAAAAGGGGCAACCGGATAACTATGTATAAATATATTAGAGCACAATAGAAGGATCTCTCCCATGATCTGTTCATAACCAGGACTGCGATGGTAGCAAGAGGGCATCCTCTATATTTAGAGGAAAGAAGGTTTCATCACCAACACATAAGGGGGTTCTTTCCTGTAAGAGCAGTGAGATTGTGGAACTCTGTGGCTGAGGACGTGGTGATGGCAAAATTGATAGAGGAGTTTAAGAGAGGACTAGACTACGACATTACAGGTTTATATACATTAAATAGCCAGAAGGGTTGTTGATTTTGGGATCTTCTGACTGCTGGACTTGGAGTCAGGAAGAAAGTTTTCTCTGAAGAGCGTTTATTTGACTGCCATTATGGAGTCTGGTATTCACCACCCCCATCCCCATATGGGGTAAATTGGCTTCTACCTCATCGGGGGGGGGGGGGGGTTGCCTTCCTCTAGATCACCATTGAGGGATGGAAACAGGCTGAACTGGATGGACATTTGTCTTTTTCCAGCCTTGCACACTACGTTATTATATAGAAGTAAGGTGACAGCTGCAGCCAGTGGCTGCAATGTCATCGCTCATTTTCCTGGCATGGACGCTTACACCCCGAGCACCATGATGTCGGGAATTCTGGAACGCGACTCTGCAGCCTCTGATCACCTGTGGTGGTCAACTGACCTCTGGTGACATCAGCTGTCACAAGAAATGCCGGGGCTACAGCACTGGATCTTGGCCGCAGCGAAGATGTAAGTGTTGATCAGTTTATTATTTTACTACATGCAGCCCTAATAAAAGGATGTTGTCTGGTAAGTGGGCAACCCCTATAAACGCTTTTCTTTTAAATCATTTTATGCTCCTATACTGCAATGAATTGACTTGGTTTTGAGACATTCAATTTGTCTTTTAGAATCCTTAAGAGTCCTTCACTGTCGCACATGTTGTTGCACCTAAGAATCATAATTTCCATCAATATAGACATATAAGGACTTGTATTTTGTATGAGCAGTTTAAAAAAAAAAATTTTTTTTAAATGTGTGCCATGGAATCGAAAATATAGCTATTCCCACCATTAAAATCTGGATATTGGTTTACAGTGTTCTCTGTCTGTTAAAATGGCATTGAACTTCAATCTGATAGTCAATATAAGAAATACGATAAGAAATTTCTAGAATTTTTTTTTTTTTTTTACAGTAGTGAAAAAAATGCTTTGCGCTTCCAACACCAACAACTCGTATTTTTGTGTGTGAAGGCCTGATCGGGCTGAACTCTCTGCACAGTGACAGCCCTTCAAGTATTAGTAAACAGCTATTAAGCCTCCTCTCTGCCTACTTTTTTGGCAGTGCAGTACATAGAACGGTCTGTAGGAGACTGCAGACAGGACTTCTGGTACTGAAAGAGAGAGGAAACACCTGGGGGGGTGTGGCAGGAAGTAAGATAAAAAAAGAACAGTTCCTGCCACACTCGGGGGAAAAGAAAGCTGGCTGCTAGGCAGAGTGATAGGTGGTCAGAGGAGCCGCATCAGGAACCTGGAGCCTGAGGTCAGGTGCAGGCCAGTCACTGAGTCTGAAAGAGGAAGACACCCTCTAAATTTCCTGGACGGGGTTAGTGACGGAGACCTTATGGGTTGTGAGCCCTGGACATTTGTGATGTGCTGTACAAAGTTCTGTACTGTAGAATAAAACTGGCAGGCACCAGATTTAAATGAAATCCTATCTCTAGAGCATCTGTATGCATGTGTGGTGTCCATTCTACACAAGCTAAACATTCCCGGATCCTTTAACCCTTCCTCATAGGACATGATTTGCAGACCGCTCACCATCTTGGTAACTTCTCTGAACTGTCCAATTTGTTTGTCTTTTTTAAATTGGACATAGTATTCCAGATGAGGTCTGACTAAAGAAGAATAGTAGGGTATAATTACCTCACATGATATAGACTCTTTACTTCTCCTAATAAATCACAGAATTGTGTTTGCCTTTTTGGCTGTTGCATCACATTGTTGACTCATGTTCAGTCTATGATCTATTCGTATAGCCAAGTCTTTTTCACATGAACTGCCGTTTAGCCTAATCCCTCCCATTCTGTATGTGCTTTTTCATTTTTCTTGCCCAGATGTAGGACTCTGCATTTTTCTTTGTTAAATACCATTGTGTTAGTCGACGTCCACTGTTCAAGCTATTAGTATGTGTCCATATTATATCATATTGTACCGATGCCAAGAAATAGAGAATATTAGAGCAATGAATGAATTAGTAATAACGATCAGAAGGAAAAAATGTTTTTCTGATCTTCTTATTAGCCATCCCATTAATACAGACATTTACAGTCAAACAGGATTTATGAAAGGCTCTTACCGTTCACCGTCACCGATATAGCCTCATCAAGTCCACTCGTTGTTGCAACAGAACTTTCCTGCAAGAATCCCACAATAAAAAAAAAAAAAGGAAAAGACTCTTAATTTATCTTCTATCTATGTCAAAGTCCAATAACACTAGAAGACCTGAAACAATCTGCACAAAAAGTAGAAGGATCTCCTCAAGTGGCGACTAGACCGGATCAAGATTCAATCAAGTATTTTACACAGTAATTTGCTACCCAAAATGCTTGGAGTTTATCTTGCAGTGGACGGCGTGCTCATTAACACCAATTCTGGGCTTATTCAGGATTGGCCAAGTTTTTACAGTTACGAAGCCATTTTTCACATTTGGAGATTGAACCTGAAGGTGGCCGCTCTTATGCTTTGTTGTGACCTTAAAGTGAAAAGCTGCTCACAATATTCTTATACAACTTCTCAACATTAAAATTGCTACATTAAAAAGGAAAAGTTGCAAGTTTATGCAAATCGGGAAAGTTGAAGGAGTCACCAAGACATGCAAATGCTTACATTTTTAAGCACTTGGCTCCAATCTATGGCATGTGGGAGGGACTTCAATGGTCTCAAAGCCTGACCAAAAGTAAGTGCAGTGACCCATTCTGTACTAGGAGCGAAATCGGGTGCCATATTTCAATCCTAGGGCATTAAACAGCATAGACCCAAACCATCAGAAGGCGCTTCCACAGCACTGGGCTACGAGCCAGACGTCCTGCAACAAGTTTTCCATTGATGTCACACCACCGCTCTCACAGGCTAGCATGGTGCAGAAGTAGAAGTTTATTTACTTCAGTGATGAGTCCCACTTTTGTCTTGGATTCGATGATAGCTGGAGATTGGTCTGGAGACCACGTGGACAACGCCATGAAGTGGCCTTCACGATGAAATGTCACCCAGTTCTACTGCTGGCATAATGCACAGTATCTAGACCCCTCCAGTCTTAATTACAGGTACATTAACAGCTCAGCGCTATGTTCATTTGGTCGTGGAACCAGTGGTATGACTTTCTCAGAAGTGTCCCAGAAGGTGTTTAACATGACAATGCGAGGCAACATCTTGCTTGTATAACTGTAAGCAGCCTGCCTGACCTAAATGTGCTTTCATTGCCTGCAGCATCTTCAGATTGCCTCCCATTGAGCACATCTGGGACATTATTGTTCGACAATTACATAGAGAGCCAACAGTGCTTCTTGATGATTTGCATGCCCAACTGCATTCTGCATGGCAGGCAACCACTGATAACCTCATTGATGGGCATGGCAAGACATGTAAGTGCATTCATTTCTGTACTTGGCCCTTATATTTAATACTGGATAATAGAAAGATGTTTTTAATTTTTTGTTTCCATTTTTCATCATTTGCATATAGAATCATAAAAGGGTAGAGTTGGAAGGGACCTCTGGGGTCATCAGGTCCAACCGCCTGCTCAATGCTAAATCATCCTTGACAGTTGTCTGTCCAGCCTCTGTTTGAAGACTTCCATTAGTATTAACATGTCCATTGATCCTGCGATTTCCATAATTACATGACTTTTCCTTCGTAGTGTTGCAATTCCAATGTTGAGAAGAGTATTCCTAAATTTTGTACAATTGTATCATGTCCCCTCAGAAGTTTCTTTTCAAGACTAAAGAAATCACATTACTTCTAATCTTTCCTCATCACTGCAGTTCCCCGGGTCTCTTATCACTTTTTGTATTAACTCTGGTACCCAAAACTGAGCCACATAATAAAGAAAAGACAACACTAATATTCCGTGAAGCATTAAGATCATTTATCTAACTAGTGAGTCAATGACTCTTCAATACATGACAGTATTCTACCTTAGAAGCAGCTGACTGGCATTGTGCTTTTAATTATGAATATATCCACACTGAATCCCCAAAAAGGTAAAAGTTTATGAACCCAGCAGTGTTTATTCTGGTTTCTTTTGACACCACAAACCATTTGTAGACGCTACTTACCACAACCAACAATAACTAGATGAGACAGAGCACACAGTATACTCATTCATGTACTTCTTTACATAAACCTATAGAGGATTTGCACAAATCTCAGCTCCATCTACCTGATGATCCAGTGGGACATGTTCCTCTTCCTCTGGGCAATCCTGGGAATATAGAGGACTGGGACATCTCTCTGGGGGATTTCTCTGACTGGTTCCATCTATAGGAAATAACCAGAGAGACTGAATACATTGTATATCTGATGATCAGATGATGGCAAGACTAGCCGACCCTCAAAACAGTCCTCTATAATCAATGAAGGTCTCCTCTTACCCGGTGATGTGAGGGGCTGCTGATCCTCCATCATGACATCCTTGTACAGATCCTTGTGTCCTTCTAAATACTCCCACTCCTCCATGGATAAATAGACAGTGACATCCTGACACCTTATAGGAACCTGACACACACAATATACCGTCATCCTCCAGACTCCTCCCTTGGAGGTAATATATAATGTCCCTCCATTCCCAGCAGCGCTCACCTCTCCGGTCAGAAGCTCAGTGATCCTGTGGGTAAGTTCTAGGATCTTCTGCTCATGTATCAGTGAATGAGGTGAAGGCTCGGTGATGGGGCTCTGGGTCCGGCTCCATCCTCCTGACACATTGGGGGTCACACACTCACCAGACCACTTCTTCACTACTGTGTAATCCTGTGGATGGTGAGACACTGATCACTACATGGAGGCTAAGAATCCTTCACCTTTCCCATCATTCCCCTGTTAATTACTAGAGATAAGAGTGACATCATGTGAAGATCTCACCTCCCCAGTTATCCAGTAGATGATCTCCATGGTGAGGTCTAATATCTGGGCAGCCATGTGGTCTCTGTCCTTCTCCATCCTTGGTGGGTCATTGATGGAAAGGACTATTATCTTTATCTATGAGTGTCCTGTACCTAAGGAACCTGATAAGGATTATAAAGGATTAGTGACAACATACAATGAACGTGATTTATTATGATCAGTGATCTAGTATATATGATGTGTTATGGAATTTATTTAGATAAAGTAGTGGTCCACAACCAGTAGATCCGGAGATACATGTGACTTGTGGCTCACCATAGCAGTCCTGGATTATGACTATTCGACACTCTTTACAAAAAAAAAGTTTGGTACGGTGTTAGCCAGTAGAACAAAATGTGATTGTTCTCAGCAACAGAAACCTAGTAATCTTGTAGATATGATACCTTTTAACGTCTAACAAAAATACATGATGTTATAGTGAGCTTTTAAACAAAGTAGGGTACTACCTCAGGCATAATAATCATTATTCCTGAGGAAGAACCCTAAGTAGGTTTGAAAGCTCGCTATAACATCATGTATTTTTGTTAACCATTAAAAAGTATCATATCTACAAGATTACGTGGTTTCTCTTGCTGAGAACAATTACTTATTACATCCGTGACCTTTCCACAACGATGACTGCAGAAGGGCGACGAATTGGATGGGTTCCATTGCTTCAATGGAAGCCATCCACGCTGGAGGAGAACATATTGTGATTTTCCCTCTGCGAGCAGAAAATTGCAATTGATCTCCGCCCGTGGACATGGAAAAGTGATTTTTCATAGTATGTTTATAGGTCGTATTTGCTGTGGAATCCAGAGGTGGACGCCAACTCCGGATTCTGCAATGTAAATACGCCCGTGTGCCTTGGGCCTTACTGTAAGTGGGTGCAATGAGCCCAAGGTAATGGGAAGAGAACACAGAACACCTATTCTGGGGACCGATAGGGGTCTCAGCAGTTAGATCCCGACCAATCAGACTTTCATTACCTACCTTGTGTTTAGGTGGTAAAAGTCAATATTATTAGAGCCCTTTTAATTCCCAAAATATGGCATGCAAGCAACAAAGATATTTTAATACTTTGCATGTCCCCTTTAAAGCCTCATGTCCACGGGGAAAATCAGGCCCGCTACGGATTCTCCATGGAGAATCCGCAGCGGGTCCCTCCTGCCCCGCGGACATGAGCGCTGAAAAGAAGAATTAACTCACCTCTCGCACGCTCCGGATCTTCCCTTCGTCGCGGCTTCATCTTCTCTCCGTCGCGGCTGGATCATCTTTCTTCAGCTCGGCGGATGCGCAGGGCACGTCGGTTGCGTGCCGTGCGCATGCCCCGGCCCGAAGAAAAAAGATCCGGCCATGACGGAGAGATGAAGCTGTGAAGAAGGGAAGATCCGGAGCAGGTGAGTATATTCTGATTTTCGTTTCCCGCTGGAGACCCGCACGAAAATGGGGCATGGTCCATTTTTTTTCATGCTCCATTTTTTAAAAAAAATCACTTTTATTGACCATCCGCGGGTATTTATCTACCCGCGGGTGGTCAATGCATCCCTATGGGGTGTGGATCCGCTGCGGATCCTAAATCCTATTTTGCCCGTGGACATAAGGCCTTAATCATACTTTCACCCTATCTGGCATTCTTTACATGGATTTTAGGATCATCAGCTTTAGATCGACGTCACATGGGTGAGAGAATCCCGTAAGATTTCTGCGTAGCGAGACGCACAAACCTTATATGAATATAAACCCTATTATTTTGAATGGGGTCCTACACATAAGCGGCATACCCTATCTTTGTATACGCTCGTGCATCGCATCTCCCACTGTTTACCATGCTGGATGTGTACGATGCGATGTCTCCCATTGAAAATAATAGGAGAAACTCCGCGATCCTCCACAGCAGAGGACAGCCGCAGCGGACGATCGCCACTTCACCCAAGTGATGCAAGGCGGTTTTGTTACAAAAATGCCTCGCATCCACGGAAAGAAAAAAAAATAATCACATGTTGGCATTCGTGATATCAGGCCATGATTCCTGGCGCCATATTGCACTCGCCCATGTGAGGTTAGCCTTACTTTTAACAGCCTCTCAAGTGGATTATCTTTGTTAACTGCAGGCTTTTCTGCACTCTATTTGTATGTAAGCCTGCACCAAAAGTTCTCTATTGGTTTATATCCGCGTTATTGCCCCGCCATGAAAGTACATGTATTCCTTGTAGAAGTGCAATACCAGAGATGGCCTTTAGGGGGGATAGAGAGCAGGTTTTTCCAAAGAAAGATTTGGCAAAGAAAGGGTGTAGCCTGTCCATTAACCCTTTCCAATCCACTGTCTGACGTCTAAAGACATTTGATTTGAATGCTGTACAGCTCTGATGTTGGAAGAAGTCCGGCAGGGTATTCCTACTGTATATTACCGGCCGCTCTGTTGTCAGAGGCCTCTCCAGCATGTCCCATACCGCAGTGCTGGCTCTAGGCAGCAGATGGCGCCATTGTATAATGGCAGAAAGAGAAAGCCCCTTGGGAAACCCTGAGTCCAAAATTGGATTGCAAAGGGTTAATCAGGGAACTATTTGGATGTGGAGGAGAAAAGCTTCTATCCTGCCGAGCTCAGCGCCCCCTTTCTGTGAGAGTGGTCTGTTGCAGATCAAGCTACTGCCATGAGTCTGACAGGGAAGGGCGCCCCCTAGACTGATACCCTGGTTGGGTAAAGCTGATGGACTTTTGCCCTTGTGTTTAAGGCAGGAGGAAAGATGGCGATTCCGTGAGGTCCATACCCCCAAGTTGCCACAATATATATAACATACATATCTTCTATAATACAGAAGAGATCCCTGGCTTTAGCTGCTAATACTGACCAAATACTACCATGTGAACAAGGCCTTAAGCCGACAGAAAAACCGCCAGGCGGTTAAAAGAGAAACGAGAGAGGCGGACTACAAGTCACAGGCACCCCGACCACCACTGACCTGCAGAGGGAGCAGCCCAGTGGCTACCGGACTCTCGGTGGTGATGGTCTAAATTTTAGTGGCTGCAGGACCTTAGATGTCATATCTTAGTGACTCCAGGACCTTTGGTGATGTCACAGTCATGTGACCAGTCACATTGCAGGGGAGAGAAGGTGTGAACGTTAGTGGCTGTATGACCTTTGATGAGGTCACATGATAGGAAGTGGCGTCTCCACTGTTATGCGTTTCCCCTCATGTGACTGATCACATGACCATGACATCCCCAAAGGTCCTGCAGTCACTAGGATATGACATCTAAGGTCCTGCAGCCACTAGTCTGCTCCTCTGCAGGTCAGTGTTGGTGGGGGTGCCTGTGACTTGTAGTCCACCTGTCTTCATCTTTTTTCTATCTTTCCCACCAGGAGGTTTTTCTGTCAGTGTAGTTTAGTGAATTTTAGGTGTTCTGTGGATTATAGTTGTTGTACATCAGTCCTGCCAGCAGGGGGCAGCACCAGCCATATAGAGTGTGCTGCTCCTCCTGCTCACACAGTAGGGGGTCTAGGGGTGAGTTTTGCTCTCTGACCCCTGGAAGAGTCACCATTCTCTGGGGTTATATTCCTATCACACTGCGCTAAACCAGCTGCAGTCCCTTCATTCTCAGGATCGGGGGTCCCGATAGTCATACCCCCCTACCTACCACACAGGGAGGACGTATCCTAGTGATGGCCCATTACTGTGTGATGGGAATAACCCTAAAAAGCTGGGTTCACACAGGGCGTATTCCCGCCGCAGCAAAAACCGCGAGATTTCCGCCAAGAGAACCGCCGCGGTTTAAGCCGCGGCGGCTTTGAAGCGGCCCGGCCGCTCGCTTTTCCGTTGCGGCCAGCGCTCCATAGAGGAGAGCGCGGCCGCGACGAAAATAAACAAAAAAAAAAGTAAATAGACATGCTGCATCTTCTGAAACCACGGCTGCGGCGGCCGCAGCCGCGGATTGGCCGTCCCGTGTGGACGAGATTTCTGAGAAATCTCGTCCACATGGCTGGCTAATCCCGAGATTAGCGGCCGTGGGCGGATCTGCCGCGGCAAAACTGCCCTGTGTGAACCCAGCCTAAAGGTGATGATATCGGTGATCGATGTCTGCACAGTAGCGTGTGAGGAATTGCGCACACAGCGTCCGTGTATGTGATAGTACAGACCTGCAGCTATACTGTCCTCAGCCCGCCGATGCACAGTGTTACCGCCTTAAAGGGACGGTGCGCAGTAATTCAGTAGTTTATATGCATAACACTGGGGAACAATTTTGAACAAAAGTTTTGTTGACCAGTTTTCAGGTGATTTAGGCTAAAATAAGCTGCTGATTTAAAAAATGCAGTTAGTTTCCTTCTATCACGTCTGATTTTTCCTCTACGACTTACCTTAATGCGACTGCAGTACTCAAGCCTGAGCGGAGTGGAGCACTAGTGCTCTCCTATTGGCTGAGAGTGACCCTCCCTGGAGTGTGGAGGGGTGGAGGATGACCTTGGCCACCAGGTGTTATCCATCTAGGCTCTTCAGTTACACATGTGACGGTGCGGGGAGGAGTTTGTGTCGCTCTGTATAGTGAGTTAGCAGCATGTATTTCCTTTCCTTCAGATCTTGTCCTCATCTGCCATTTCCCATTGTAAGTGCCTGAACAGCCCTGATTCCTTTTGCTATATCTGTGGCAGTTTTCCCTATTCCATCATTGCATTTGTGAAGGAAGCCTATTTTGCATATTTCAAAGTTAAACTTGGTGATGAAGATAAGTCTTGGGCCTCTCATCGGGTGTGCAAGCAGTGGACCGAGAGTTTACGGATGTGGGCGGAGGGAACATGTGATAAGTTCCATTTGCTATACTTATGGTTTGGAGAGAGCCAAGAGGTCATTCCAGTGACTGTTACTTTTGTATAGTGCTAACTTCAGGATATAACAAGAAAAATAAGTGCAAACTAGAGTATCCTAGTCTACATCAGCTATACGTCTTGGTCTACCATCAGCTATATGTTCTAGTCTACATCAGCTGTAAGTCCTGGTCTACCATCAGCTATATGTTGTAGTCTACATCAGCTGTACGTCCTGCTCTACCATCAGCTATATGTTCTAGTCTACATCAGCTATATGTTCTAGTCTACATCAGCTATATGTTCTAGTCTACATCAGCTATACGTTCTAGTCTACATCAGCTATACGTTCTAGTCTACATCAGCTATACGTCTTGGTCTACCATCAGCTATATGTTCTAGTCTACATCAGCTATACGTCTTGGTCTACCATCAGCTATATGTTCTAGTCTACATCAGCTATACGTCCTGGTCTACCATCAGCTATATGTTGTAGTCTACATCAGCTGTACGTCCTGCTCTACCATCAGCTATATGTTCTAGTCTACATCAGCTATACGTCCTGCTCTACCATCAGCTATATGTTCTAGTCTACATCAGCTATATGTTCTAGTCTACATCAGCTATACGTCCTGTTCTACCATCAGCTATATGTTCTAGTCTACATCAGCTATACGTCTTGGTCTACCATCAGCTATATGTTCTAGTCTACATCAGCTATACGTCTTGGTCTACCATCAGCTATATGTTCTAGTCTACATCAGCTATACGTCCTGGTCTACCATCAGCTGTATGTTCTAGTCTACATCAGGTATACGTCCTGGTCTACCATCAGCTGTATGTTCTAGTCTACATCAGCTATACGTCCTGGTCTACCATCAGCTGTATGTTCTAGTCTACATCAGCTATACGTCCTGGTCTACCATCAGCTATATGTTCTAGTCTACATCAGCTATACGTCCTGGTCTACCATCAGCTATACGTCCTGGTCTACCATCAGCTGTATGTTCTAGTCTACATCAGCTATATGTCCTGGTCTACCATCAGCTATATGTTCTAGTCTACATCAGTTATATATTCTAGTCTACATCAGCTGTAAGTCTTGGTCTATCTTCAGCTATACATCCTGGTCTACCATCAGCTATATGTTCTAGTCTACATCAGCTGTAAGTCCTGGTCTCCCAGGAGCTATATGTTCTAGTCTACATCAGCTATAAGTCCTGGTCTACCATCAGCTATACGTCCTGGTCTACCATCAGCTATATGTTCTAGTCTACATCAGCTGTAAGGCCTGGTCTACCATCAGCTGTATGTTCTAGTCTACATCAGCTATATGTCCTGGTCTACCATCAGCTGTATGTTCTAGTCTACATCAGCTATATGTCCTGGTCTACCATCAGCTATATGTTCTAGTCTACATCAGTTATATATTCTAGTCTACATCAGCTGTAAGTCTTGGTCTATCTTCAGCTATACATCCTGGTCTACCATCAGCTATATGTTCTAGTCTACATCAGCTGTAAGTCCTGGTCTCCCAGGAGCTATATGTTCTAGTCTACATCAGCTATAAGTCCTGGTCTACCATCAGCTATACGTCCTGGTCTACCATCAGCTATACGTCCTGGTCTACCATCAGCTATACGTCCTGATCTACCATCAGCTATACGTCCTGGTCTACCATCAGCTATATGTTCTAGTCTACATCAGCTGTAAGGCCTGGTCTATCATCAGCTATACGTCCTGGTCTACATCAGCTATACATCCTGGTCTACATCAGCTATACGTCCTGGTCTACCATCAGCTATACGTCCTGGTCTACCATCAGCTATACGTCCTGGTCTACCATCAGCTATATGTTCTAGTCTACATCAGCTGTAAGTCCTGGTCTACCAGGAGCTATATGTTCTAGTCTACATCAGCTATACATCCTGGTCTACCATCAGCTATATGTTCTAGTCTACATCAGCTGTAAGTCCTGGTCTACCATCAGCTATACTTTCTAGTCTACATCAGCTACACATGCTGGTCTACCATCAGCTATATGTTCTAGTCTACATCAGCTATAAGTCCTGCTCTATCATCAGCTATATGTTCTAGTCTACATCAACTGTAAGTCCTGGTTTATCATCAGCTATATGTTCTAGTCTACATCAGCTGTAAGTCCTGGTCTATCTTCAGCTATATGTTCTAGTCTACATCAGCTATACATCCTGGTCTACCATCAGCTATACTTTTTAGTCTACATCAGCTATACATGCTGGTCTACCATCAGCTATATGTTCTAGTCTACATCAGCTATAAGTCCTGGTCTACCATCAGCTATATGTTCTAGTCTACATTAGCTATATGTCCAGTGTCTCATTCAGCTGAAATCCCAGGGCCAGTGTTCATTGAACTACCCTCTCTTAAAGAACATGATTATGGTGAAGAAATGAGTGATAGCAATGATGAAGATTTTGAAATTGAAGATGACTTAGTTCGTAAGATATTTGATCAGCATGAGCTGAATGATTTTGCATGAGATTTGGGACTATCAAAAAAGACTTTAGCACTCCTAGCCTCAAGACTGCATGAGAAAAATTGGAGTGAAATAGGAATGAAGCTATCCTCCTTTCGATCTAGAGAAATTGCATTTCTGCAACACCTTAGAAGTGACAGTGGCTTTGTGTATTGCCATAATATACATGGTTTAATGAAGTAACAGGGAAATCCAATCTATAACTCAACTGAACGGTGATTGTTCATCAATACCCCAAAGCGCAGCTTAAAATATGTCCTCCTTCCCAATGGCAATTTATTTGGTGCCGTCCCAATTGGCCATTTAGTTTCTCTTTGTGAATAGAGTCCTTGAGTTGTTGCAATATCACAAACACAATTGGATCATCTGTGTTGACCATAAAATGGGATGCTTCCTTCTTGGTCAGCAATGCGAAGACACCAAGTATTCCTGTTATCTGTGCATGTGGGACAGCAGAGCTCGCGAGAAACATTGGGGGGAAAGTAATTGGCATCTGAGATCTGACCTCAAACGTGGTGATCCAAACATTCTTCATGAGCCACTACTTGCACACAATTTGACATGCAAAAATAATGTGTCCTGGGTATAGACATGATAACTTTAAATAAACATTACATTCAGGTTGTTTTTTTTTTATTTTCCATTGTATGTACATTTTATATGGTTTTTGAGAAAAATGGAAGGTACCCTGTATCTTCAACAGTTGATATGATGGAGAAAAACTGGGGTCATTTTTGGATGCAGAGGCCAAAAGTTAGTAAAAAAAACAAGTGTAAGATCTAAGTCAACGAACATTGTGTTTTCCAATTATAATTCAAGGCCTGCAGTTATATTGCATGTTGGTCCTCGCATACATTGCTATATCGAGCGTGACATCAGATAACACATGGCGTAACACAATATAACACAGTACAATACATGACATTAGGTCCAGTTACTTCACTGGTGGTTGCAGTTCAAGGATACAGTCTATTAAAGGGCTGCAGACGGTGACCAGAATGGTCGCCATTGCAACCAAGATTTTGCAGCTTGCGACAAGGTTTTTCAACCTCACCACCTTTTGCAACCGGGCTTGCCAACATGATACACAGCGGGGCTATAATACATGAATCAGAAGGAAGAGAGAGATGCCGGGTACCACACACAGATGGTCTTATTTTCTATGACATCAATTATAAATGTAATTAAATTTAGCAACTAAAAGTTTCATTTTTCTTCTTCAATACATTATTTTAGTCTGGAGACCCCCCCCCCCCTCCCCCCCTCCCAATTACACATAACTTGCCTAACATTGTGTATATGGCTGCACCGCCCCGTATACAGCGAGCTACAATGTTCTGTATGTTCTCACACCTTTCTGTCATTGCCAGCAGAAGCTGTTTGTGAATACGTAAGAACATGAACTACGGCAGCATCGCCTTCTAATGTGGAGATAAATGGTAGACGGTGGAAAGAAAGATCAGTACTGGAAATTGGACATTACTTCAGGGTGAGATTTATAGTGTCCTGGAAGATGGGAACTGGCTGCTGTATGTGGTGCCCTGCAGTGTATCCTGTGTGACTCCGTACTCACTATATAACGGGGAAAATGGACTAATATGTCATATAATTGTCAGTAATCTGGTAAATAAGGCATCTCCATTGTACGCTGTCACTAATCCTCTATAATCCCCTAGTAGTGAGACACTTCATGGCAGATGTTCTTGTCTCCCTCAGGTTCCTTAGGCTCAGGACTCTCACAGATGAAGACGATGGTCCTTTCCATCAATGACCCACCAAGGATGGAGAAGGACAGAGACCACATGGCTGCCCAGATATTAGACCTCACCCTGGAGATCATCTACTGGATAACTGGGGAGGTGAGAGCTTCACATGATGTCACTCTTATCTCTAGTAATAAACAGGGGAATGACGGGAAAGGTGAAGGATTCTTAGCCTCCATGTAGTGATCAGTGTCTCACCATCCACAGGATTACACAGTAGTGAAGAAGAGGTCTGGTGAGTGTGTGACCTCCCGTGTGTCAGGAGGACGGAGCCGGACCCAGAGCCCCATCACCGAGCCTTCACATCATTCACTGATACATGAGCAGAAGATCCTAGAACTTACCCACAGGATCACTGAGTTGCTGACTGGAGAGGTGAGCGCTGCTGGGAATGGGGGGACATTATATAATACCGCCAAGGGAGGAGTCTGGAGGATGACTGTATATTGTGTGTGTCAGGTTCCTATAAGGTGTCAGGACGTCACTGTCTATTTCTCCATGGAGGAGTGGGAGTATTTAGAAGGACACAAGGATCTGTACAAGGACGCCATGATGGAGGATCAGCAGCCTCTCACATCACCGGGTAAGAGGAGACTTCACTGATTGTAGAGGACAGTTTTGAGGGTTGGCTACATTCACCATCATTAGTGATGCAATGCATTTAATCTCTGGTTATTTCCCATAGATGGATCCAGTCAGAGAAATCCCCCAGAGAGATGTCCGAGTCCTCTATATTCCCAGGATTGTCCAGAGGAAGAGGAACATGTCCCACTGGATCATCAGGTAGATGAAGCTGAGATTTCTGTAAATCCTCTATAGGTTGATGCAATGAAGCTTTCTACTAATCTTCTCCGGCAGCAGTGTAGTATACTGTGTGCTCTATGTCATCTGGTTATTGTTGGCTGTGGTCAGTAGCGGTTGAAAACGAAGCCAGGATCCACACTGCAGGGTTCATAAACTTCCACCTATTTAGAGACTCAAAGTGGATAAATGTAAAGTTCTGCAGCAGAAATACTTCCCAGAACACTCAAGTAGAATCCAATCCTTCGATCTCACTATTAAAGCCTTCAGCGTTCTGGTTAAAAATCCAACATATTTCTGCGCAAAACACGTGTTTACTAAAACCTTCTCCGGTTTAACCACTTCTATTCCACAGACATTTGAGCTTGTACATTGACCTTGATATCTTTTGTATAGTATATAGATAACGGATGTCGGTCATATTTTGTGTTATGCACGTGTTTCCCCATTGTTTTATAAAGTGGACGCTTCCTGCTTCCTGTGTATATCGGATACATCTGATACAGTAGAGCGCCCCTTTTTTGCTCAACGTGATGTTGTTTTGATTACGACTTCAAAGCTATCATCCGTTTTTTCAGTATACTTGGACAGTTCTCTAATTTTCATGCACTTGCATACTTTGCATTTGTTGCATGGAAAGAGCCCTGGTTGTTGGAGGGTTTAATTGTTGCCTCCTCTCCTCACTTCTTCTGCTTTGGATGCCACTAAGTTTCCTGTATTTCTTGCTTTTTTAAAACACAAAGCTCAGGTACTTTGATAAATATTTGTTTGTAACTATCTCGATGGAGGAGGTCCCAGCGTTTCTGTACAACATGCTTGAGTATCTTCCCAGGATCTGTGTATTGTGTTTTATTGAGGATTTTTATTATTACTCCGCCATTTTTACCACAGTTCCCCCATTTTAGCTTTTGTTCCTAGCAATAGTCTAGTCTCTACTTAACTTTTGGTATCCTCCAAATGCTCTGTATTGTACCCTATTAAGACAAGCAACTCTGGGAGAATACACATTCACATTCAATGCAGGAGGCCCAACATGCAAATCCCACAGGTCAGTGCAGTGGTATTTAGTTTCCAGGTAATGGGAGCCAAAGATCCACCAGAGCACCTCTGTTAACACAACATCACTGGAAACCATGCCTCACCTGGCCTTGTGAGGTTGCTAACTGGACTCTAAGGGACTGACAGCATATGACATGGTCCAATGAGTCATGGTACCAATTGTTTTGACCTGATGGTAGGTTTCATGTGTGGCACAGAATCCATGAAGCCATGGACCCTAGTTCTCAACAGGGCACTATGCAGGCTGGTGGTGATTTCAAAGTGGGGCAGGGTGTGTTCTCATGGTATAGCACGGGTCCAAATAATTGACCAGTGCCCACTATGTTTTGCTGCTTGGTGACCATTTACAGCTCTTCATGGACTTCATGTACCCCACAATGATGGGATATTACAGTAATATAATTTACTTTTCCATCAGGCCCAATTTTTCCTGTATAGGATCAAGGAGCATTATGGAGAGTTCCTATGAATGGTGTGTTATGCATGTTCACCTGACATGAGTCAAATCAAACATTTATGGGATGTTGTGGAGAGGTCCTTTCACACCAGAGATGCTACACCTATGGCTCTGTGGGTGGCTATCTAGTTGGCATGCCTCAGTATTCCTTGACATGTTTTCTGTCCACTTGTGGAATCTATGTCATGTCAAGTTGCTGCACTTAACAAGACTATAGGGGACCCTACACAATATTCGCTTATGTCTCATGACTTTTGGCAAGTCTGTGTAGGTTCATTTCCATTTCCGTGAGTGGAAATTTTTCCTTGTCCTAGGTGAGAATTCATGTTGGGTTTTTTTAACTGGTAGTTCCATATCTCAGTACCACTGGGGGGATATCATTCAAGTTTCCATTGTGGCGAAGTGTTTTTAATTTGATTGTGATCCACAGTGTTATTCAGTTCGGACTGGGTGAGCGCTGATAATGCATAATATTGATGGACATATGATAAACTAGGGGTCTTTTTTTCTAAATTAAAGAGTCTTTTCCTTTTTTTTTCTTTTTTTTATTGTGTGATTCTTGCAGGAAAGTTCTGGTGGAACGATGAGTGGACTCGATGAACCCATATCAGTGTTAGTGAACGGTAAGAGCCTTTCATGAATCTTGTTTGACTGTAAATTCCTCTATTAATGGGATGACTGGTAGGAAGTTCAGAAAAACGTCTTCCACCTGATCATTGTTATTGCCAACAACTCATTTAGTGCCGAAATATCCCATCATGTTCCTTGGCACCAGAACAATGTAATACAATATGGGCAGATACTAATATCATCACAGAAAAATTGCCGATTCAGATTGAAGATTATATGATGAAACCTAGATAGGGATGAGCGAGTATACTCGCTAAGGCACTATTCGCTCGAGTAATGTGCCTTAGCCGAGTATCTCCCCGCTCGTCCTAAAAGATTCGGGTGCCGCCGCGGGGTGGGGAACTGCGGGGGAGAGCAGGGAGGAACGGAGGGGAGATCTCTCTCTCCCTCTCTCCCGCCTGCTCTGCCCCGCTCCCCGCCGCAACTCACCTGTCAGCTGCGGCGGCCCCCGAATCTTTAGGGACGAGCAGGGAGATACTCGGCTAAGGCACATTACTCGAGCGAGTAGTGCCTTAGCAAGTATACTCGCTCATCCCTAAACCTAGATCATCCACCTATGTTATATGGGCCCCATGGGTACACACCATGTTTGAGGCAACCCTTGCACTGTTTTCAGGCTGTGAATTTATTGGGAAAGGCAGTTTTTATAGAATCCAGCCTGCAGATTTTCAAACAAGAAGAGAAGAAAGTTGGTGAGCGGAGTGTGATCGTGGTGTTTATGAAGATTGGGAGAATGGAAGAATCAAGAGGATAGGACTATAAATGAATATATTATATCCACAGGATATGTTATAAATATCTGATAGATGTGATCTCAGCGTTTCCTGGCTGAGATGAGGAACCCGCAGCTGGTTTCCCAAACACTTCAATGGGTATTACCATAACTCTCATTGAAGTAAATGGGTGTTACAGAAACTGTGTAGCACAGAGCACTATATGCTGCTGGGAATTAATCACAAGATTAAACTCGTATGGTGGTCCTCGTGTCAGCAAAAGAGGAAAATCCAAGATCCAGTCCAAAGTTGTTTTATTTTCCAAATGAATTTTTTTCTTAAAAAGGTCCAAATTCAACCCATCATAAAATAGTATAGAGTAATTCTGCCACAAATATGAATGCAGTGCAACGCGTTTCGGCATATACAGAACACCCTTATCAAGCATAAAAACTTTTTCATATAATGCAACTATTTTACGATTTATATCAAGGCGCTGTTCTTACATAATCTGCTGGGAATTAGTGAAACAGTGTAATGCTCTGTCCCACATTGTTTGAATAGTGTCAAAAAGATCTTAAAAGGAAAACACAAGTGCTATTCTTTTGTTAAGTGTGATTGTTCTCAGTAAGAGAATCCAGGTAATCTTGTGGATATGATGCCCTTTTATGACTAACAAAAATATACGATGTTACAGCAAGCTTCCGGGTTCTTCTTATCGACCCTCTATCGGGCTTGATGAAAGGTCGATAAGAAGAACCCGAAAGCTTGCTGTACCATCATGTATTTTTCTTAGCCATTAAAAGGTATCATATCCACAAGATTACTTATGAGCCTCGTGTGGCGCAGAGTGTAAGCTCTCGCTCACGACCTGAAGGTTGCAAGTTCAATCCTTGAATGGTTCAGTCAGCTCAAGGTCGACTCAGCCTTCCATCCTTCCAAGGTTGGTAAAATGAGCACCCAGCTTGGTGGGGGGTAATAAATAAATAAAAAATTACCTGAAAGCGCTGCGTAATAAGTTGGCGCTATACAAATAACAAGATTTATCTATTATTACTTGGATTCTCTTACTGAGAACAATCACACATTACCCTATTGGCTAACACGGTACCAAACCTTTTTTTTTCATATTATTTTGTTCATTCGTCTTTTAGAAAGAATAAGCAACATATGGACCACATTATAGGGCTCTGTGAGTCAGCAGTTGAGAGGATGGGTGTAGATTAGGAGTCCTCTGGCGAGCTCTCAGATTCTGTATCTTTCTTCTTCAGCATTAAAAACCGTATGCCCTTCAAAGGTGATCTTCTCCTTCTTCACCGAAATCTGCATGAAGTGCAGGAAGCCTGTTACTGATGCTTGCTCCCACGTTTCTAAAGGTTGAGTCAATCTCAATCTGGTGCAATGTTAATCCGTAGTCCTTTTGGGACAATTCTGTTTCTAATATAGCTCTCCAAAGTCTGTACTTCCCACCAGGACTTTATGTTATTCTTATAGCATACATATAAAGTCCCCATGCCACCTGCGTAGAAATCAGCCCCCTGCGCTGCCAACACGAGAAATACAGTGGGATAGTACCTTGTATAAATGGCAGTAGAAACAAATAATTGATATTAGATAAATGATAAGGGTAACTTATAGAGTTGAGCAAACGTACTCTGCCGAGCTTGATGCTTGTTCGAGTATTAGCGTACTCGATGGTGCTCGTTACTCGAATGAGCATCAAATCGTGTTCGACCCCCGCCCCAGCTTTTGGCCCCTCCCTGCCGCGACGCAGTGCGTGTCATTCAAAAAGGAAGGGGAAGGGGAGAGAGGGAGAGAGAGAGGGAGAGAGGGAAAGAGAGGGAGGGAGGGAGAGGGAGGGAGAGGGAGGGAGAGGGAGAGGGAAAAAGCAAGTGCTCGGGAGCCAGCGTCCCACAAACAAAAATTACGAAAAGCTCGACTCAAATAATGTGGACCCAAGCATTTGGGTGCTTGCTTATCTCTAGTAACTTACCCAGTGTGGACAGTCCTCCTGGAAGACTATCACTACCCCTGAAGTCCAAGTCTGCAAAAAGATACAAGTCTTGTGCACATAGGCATCCAGAGGTAATAGGAGAGCCGCAGGACAGATCCAAAAATGAAAGAATAGAAAAAAATCCTGCGTTCCGCAAGAAATGTATTTGGATAGGATTCAACCAAAACAACCATAGTTGTATAAAGGGATACATATATAATATATTACAAAAAATATATCTAAAAACACACAGGGTATTGAATGCAATGCATTTTGGCGGTACTATGTCGCCTTTCTCAAGCATAAAGCGCACTGACATAGACCATGGTTAAATAGTTATTGTGTAACATTCATGTCAAGCTCATTCATTCTGGGGAAATCTTACAGAAAAAGGAAAGGGTTGCATATCGGCATATAATTTCAGAGATTTTAAGACTGGAATACAACTGTCCACATATGATATTTTGGAAGCCAATGTGTACATATTCTGATTTACATTTTTATTACATTTTTATGATACGGATTGATATAATATCATTTGCAATATGGAAATAGCGCATGGTGATTTAAATTGAAATATGTAAAACTTTAATTCTACATATCTCTACTAGGGTTTCTATTCTGGGACCCTTACAAAGTGCTAACAAAACACTACAATGTTTTCTTTCTTTGCTTTACGCGTGTACTGATGATTTACTGATCATATGTTATCCTGTTTTTCTTGTATTTCCATTTTACTATGTTTTCTTGTTTCTTGCTAGTGTCTCATTAAAGCTAGATTGGTTCATTTTTTGAAAAAAAATCAATTTTTAGGGGTGAAATCATTTTTTGTTTTTCTCTAGGTGAAGAGTGGAGTAGAGACCACCATGGACATCTTGTATCTTCATGTAAAGTAGAAGATAATTCCCCACAACCTGATTCAATAGCCCCTAATATAGCCATAGTCCTTCAGAACAAAGATCTATCTATTGATGGCTCTAGCCACAGGAAACCTTCATCCCATCAATCACTGATCGGCAAACAAAGAACTGATTGTAGACGGGGGGAAATATATCCACGTGGGACAGATTTTAAAATGAAATCTGAATTTTCCTTGAATGGGAGAACTGTCCGAGCTGAAAGGCAATTTTCATGTTCAGAATGTGGGAAATGTTTTAGCCAGAAATCAGGTCTTGTTAGACATCGGAAAATTCACACAGGAGAGAAGCCGTTTTCATGTCCTGAATGTGGGAAATTTTTCAGTCATAAATCAGATCTTGTTAAACATCTAAGAATTCACACAGGAGAGAAGCCATTTTCATGTTCAGAATGTGGAAAATGTTTTAGCCAGAAATCGAGTGTTTTTATACATCAGAGAATTCACAGAGGGGAGAAGCCGTTTTCATGTCCTGAATGTGGGAAGTATTTCAGTCAGAAGTCGAAGGTTATGGAACATCTGAGAACTCACACAGGGGAGAAGCCATTTTTATGTTCTGAATGTGGGAAATGTTTTAGTCAAAAAAGAAGTCTTGTGGATCATTTAAAAGTTCACACAGAAGAGAAGTCCTTTGCATGTTCAGAATGTGAGAAATGTTTTGGCCAGAAATTGGGTCTTGTCACACATCAGAGAACCCACACAGAGAAGAAGTCATTTTCATGTCCTGAATGTGGGAAATGTTTTAGCCAGAAATCGGATTTTGTTAAACATCAGAGAATTCATACAGGGGAGAAACCGTTTTCATGTCCTGAATGTGGGAAATTTTTTAGTTGTAAATCAGATCTTGTTAAACATCTAAGAACTCACACAGGGGAGAAGCCATTTTCATGTTCAGAATGTGGGAAATGTTTTAGCCAGAAACCAAGTGTTGTTATACATCAGAGAACTCACAGAGGGGAGAAGCCGTTTTCATGTTCAGAATGTGGGAAACAGTTTAGTCAGAAACCTCATCTTGTTAGACATCAGAGAACTCACTCAGGAGAGAAGCCATTTTAATCCTTTCCAATGAGATTTTCCTACATAGCTCCATGTTGGGCGAAGTCCGACACTTGTGTCTAACACTATGCAGAAGAGAGATGCATCATCAGAGCTCTCTTCTGCGCAGTGTAATATACATGTATAATAATGCTCTATTATATATATAATAATATACATATAGTGTAATATATATATATTAACTTGCGTTCAATTTTCAAAAAATTGGTAATAAAATCATCATGACAGATCATCTTTTTTTTATGTGTTTCTGTTGAGTAACCCAAGGGATCCACAACACAATTCCCACCTAAAATTAATAAAAGCTAGAAAGTGTGTTGGTGGCAAGGAAACAGGATTGGAAATGGGTTAAATTTCAGAATGTAGTACATTTTACGGATGTGAAATCTCATTATAAGATCTGCTGCCTAAGGCCACGTTCAGATAAGCATATTTTAATTCTGTATTTAGTCCAGGTTTTGCACACCATAACCCCCACCTAATGTAAGTCTACATATCTATTCACATGGCCATATTTTCACAGTTGTGTTTAAAAAACACAGCCTACTTTTTTGTGTTTGCCTCTGTATTTTAAAGTATTAGTATTATTTTCTATTGAAGGAATATGGATCCATGTTGATCTTGTAGAAAATAAAACCAATAACAGCCAGCACTGAGGCAAATACTGATCAAACAGTGATAAAAATTCACACACAGTGTAATTCCTGTGGAATGCAAGCTGAAATGTCTCAGCCAATTCACTTACCGCCACTGTGCCCGCAAAATCTGGAGCTGGGCTGAAAAATACAACCACCGTAATGCTCTAATGATGGGGATCAGTGTTCATCACTGCCTTAGGGCGCCTGCACACAGGCGGAAATCCCGCCGCGGGATTTCCGCCACTGAAAGCCTGCATAGGATTGCATTAACGAACGCAATCCTATGCAGACGGCCGCGGTTTGGCCGCGCAAAATCTTCCGCGGCATGTCCTATTTCTGTGCGGGGCTCGCAGAGCCTCGCACAGAAACGTCACCCGGCTGCCGGCTCCGGTCTGCGCATGCGTCAGCTGCCCGGCAGCCGACACATGAAAGAGCCGGGGCCGCCATGCGCGGGTGAGTGCGCGCTCGTCCCTGCAGGCGCTCGGGTCGGGTCCCGTGGTGAGAGTCCTCGCTGCTGGATCCGACCCGCTCATCTGCAGGTGGCCTTACTCCTTGTATGCAACAACGAAAGCTGATTGAGCACTTTCATACTAAAGAGTGAATGAGGCCAAAGGGTGCTCCCTTTTTTACTTTCAAAATACTAATGACCACTTGTCTGTGAGTGATGAGTGACTGTGAGAGTTACATGTGATGATGTCTTGTCATGTGATCAGTCACCGCGGCTGTAAGCTCCACCCCTGATCACTTGATGACAACGTCCTCACAGGTCCTTCATCCCTGTGCACTGAATGAGGGATTATGGGCATATATAATGCAGTAGTTTACTATTTGCATGGAAATATTTTGACCAACTCCAATCCCTTTCACTATTGTATTCTACTAAGTGGTGCATTGCACCACCAGAAACACCGGTACTAGTCTCCTTCTATGCAGGAAACAAAAGTGTCATCTGATAATGATCAGTATTACGGACCATGGGCCTCACATGGTGCAGAGTGTTATGGCAGCAGAATGTAGTCCTAAGCTCTCTTTCACGCCCTGAAGGTTGCGGGTTCAATCTCCACAAGGTTCAAGTAGCTGGCTCAAGGTTGACTCAGCCTTCCATCCTTCCGAGGTCGGTAAAATGAGTAACCAGCTTGCTGGGGGGTAAAGATGACTGGGGAAGACAATGGCAAACCACCCCCCATAAACAGTCTGCGAAGAAAACGTCACAATGTGACGTCACTTTAGGAGTCAGTCACAACTCAGTGTTTGGGGACTTTACTTTACTACCGACCATCTTTTTCCCATGAGTAGGACTCTACAATAAGAAGAAGGAAAAGGGGCTTCATTAACCTAAATCAAAGATTTGGCTCATTCTACGTGATAATTAAGAGCAACTTTTTAGGTGCCCGTACATGCAGGGTTTCTCCACTACAAAGCACAGGCAGAGCTCTGCTGCTTGCTGGCAAGTATCGGACTCCTCCTATTGTTTGAATTAACGGGTGCTGGCCGGTGATCAGTGGAGCTCCACTTGTATTTTGCTATGGACAAATGTTGCATGTACAGGCACCCTTTGTAAAACATAGGACTCATGAGATCTGGATTAACCCCTTAATGATCAGAGTGTTTTGGTCTTATATGAGCAGACGATTCTTAACTTTTTTGTGCACTAGGTGCTTCAACTGTCAACTGACTTTTTTTTTCCTTGGGCTACCAAAATAAGTTCTGCTGGTGTTTTTTGTGATGCACCAATCTGTTTTTTTAGTACTTTTTCTTTTAGAATGGTTTCTTTTTTAATTTTACTAAAGATATTGTGTAAAAAATAAATAAATAAATAAAAGTTTTTTTCAATTCAATTATCTCAGTGTAAATTTACAAATGTTAAAAATAAAGTATAAGAATGGGTTACTTCTTTAGATTTAGTCATTTTGATGTATACCTTGTATCGTCTTGCATTGCAAGATGGCTATGGCGAAAGTTTGGGTTGGTGTTGGTGTATATTTTAAATTTATTTGTAATATTTCCTATGTTTTTTAACATATGTTCCTCATGACATCATAAAAGACCTCTGGCGAACACAGGTGCTCCTTTTTTTTCCTTATATCTTGCAGTTTTCCACTATAACTGGGGCATCCATGGAAGCACCTGTTACAGGTAACAACCAACCCTCCTCTATCATGCCATCTGCAACTAAGCTGCAGCAGCTCTTGCGAGGTGCGCTTGGCAATCATGTACTTCTGGGTTCAGTAGGAGCAAAGTCAGTACCGCTTCCTGTATTTACTCAATGGTGCTCATTGAGCACTTTGTGGACTTGAAAAGATATGACAAAAGCTGTCTCCGACAACCGAGCATCAGTGCTGCTACTATTGGATTGTACTTACTTTAAAGCCCAGGAACACACACAACGTACATAAATAATGCATGGACTTAACCCATTATTTACCATTAATGTATCAATCTTTAGTCGCACAGGAGGTACGAAGTGGGCTTCTGCTCCTACAATAGCTGCATTTGGAATTGGCTGCATTTGTTGCTGCTGACAAGCGGGTCAGATCCGGCGGCAAGGATTCTCACCGCGGGACCCGACCCGAGCGCCTGCATGGACGAGCGCTTACTCACCCGCGCCTGGCGGCCCCGGCTCTTTCATGTGCCGGCTGCCGGGCAGCCGGCGCATGCGCAGGCCAGAGCCGGCAGCCGGGTGAGTGAATAGGACATGCCGCGGTTTGTTTGCCGCGCAAGATTTTGCGCGGCCAAACCGCGGCCGTCTGCATAGGACGCCTGGTGGGGTTGGCGTCCGGTCTGGGGTCAGGCATGGGGTCCGTGGTGCTGCTGGGCAGGGCCTCTGTGGCCGGTCTCGGAGTTCCCCTGTTAGGGAGCACGGCCGGGAGAGGGACGGTCTATATGCATACCAACCAGCGTGTCACCAATTCCCGCCCTGACCTAGGCGGGGCTTTTGGTATTTAGCTCCACAGACACTGTCAGTCCCTGGTAGTGTTTGCTTGTTCTCCAGCTAACACCTGCTCAGATTTCTCTCCCTGTCTGCTGACCCGGTTTTGCTCTGTCTTGGATTTAGTCTGTTCCTTGTTTGTTTGTTGTTGCTTTCTAGGCGCTCTAGTCCCCTGCTATTGTTACCTTTGTCTCTCCTGTCCTTTCATGGGGTCCCTATCAGTGCAGAGTAGGGACCACCGCCCAGTTGTCACCCTGCGGTTTAGCCCAGGGGGGCAAGTAGGTAGGGACAGGGGAGAGGGTTGGTTGTTAGGGACTTCCAGTCTTCCGTTCCTAACCGACCCTGACAGAAACTCTGGCCATACAAAGATTCGGGGCTGAAGGTGAACCCCGATTATCTGCGCATTATGGAGGCTGTAGCAGCAGTTATAAATCAGGTCCAGAATTTGTCTGAGGTGGTACAAGACTTGTCGGCTCATCTCTCGCAGCAGGAACAGACGGTGGCGGGGTCTTCAGCAATGGTATCACGAGGTCCCATACCCATTTATGAACCTAAGGTGACTTTACCTGACTTTTTTTCCGGTGACCGTAATGCATTTTTTGCGTTCCGTGCTGGTTGTAAACTATATTTTAGTTTACGCCCACATTCCTCTGGGACCCACAGAATTGGGCTTTTTCATTACCATCAGATTCCCCTTCTCGTCAGTCACTGGATGCCTTTTTCTCTGCCTTAGGTCAGATATACGAAGAGCCTGATCGTGCAGGTTATGCGGTTTCTAAATTATTGAGTTTTGTTTACAATTACGACAGTTTTGTGTAGATTCAGGGTGGAACGATCGGGCCTTAAATGACCTCTTTTTGACCGGACTCTCTGGGTCAGTAAAAGACTTGCTGTTTGGTCAATCGGAACCTAAGACGTTAGAGACGGCAATGACGTTAGTGTTACGGGCTGACCGGCGCCTGAGAGCTAGAAGGGTCACCAGACCAGAGAACCTCACCGCGGCCTGTAAACAGCAGCTCCCCAGTTCCTCCGGCAACCAGGTAGAGAAGATGGAACTGGGATACATGGCAGCACAGGAGCGCCTTCCGACAAAGAAACAGGTTGTGCTTCTACTGCGGGGACACTGGACATCTCGTCGCCACCTGTGACCTGAGACGGCAGCAGGAAAACTTCCGCTCCTAGGCGATCTCCGGAAAGATTGCCTAGGAAATCAGGTACTTCCGGGTTTTTCCAAGTTGCTTCTCCCTTCTTCCATTCTGTTGGGTTCCTGCCTCATTTCTGGTCACGCTTTTGTCGACTTGGGGGCGACAGTTAATTTTGTGAATTTCGAGTTTGTTAAGTCTATAGCTTTCGAGTTGCAAGATTTAAATCCCAATTTACAGGTCTCTGGAATTGATGCCACTCCGCTGGTGGCAGGGTTGATAAAGAAGGTTACACTGGAATTCAGGTTCACGGTGGGAGCTTTACATTCAGAGTTCTGTACATTTTTGGTGATGGAAGGCCTATCGTCTGATGTCGTGTTGGGGTTACCATGGTTGCAACTACATAACCCCATTATTGATTGGGCCGCGTCCGAATTGATACAGTGGGGTACGGGATGCAAGGAGCATTTGACAACTGTCCAGTTGCATTCCTCTGGTTGTGAGGTGGCCGGCCTGCCTAAGTATTTAGAAGAATTCGCAGATGTATTTTCCAAACAGCTTTCGGAAACCTTACCCCCTCACAGGGAGTGGGATTGCAAGATTGACCTCCTCCCTGGAAGTAAGATCCCTAAGGGGAGTATTTACAATGTAACAGTGCCGGAACGTGAGACTATGAAGGAGTATGTAACCGAGAGCTTGGCCAAGGGCCATATCAGCAGAGAATCAGTAGATCAAGGAGAAAGGGAGCTAGATCCCGAGGTTTTTCAGGCAGTTTGTCAGAGATAGGGTCAGCCGGATGTCGATCTGATGGCATCCCGGTTCAATTACAAGCACCCGGTCTTCGTGACCAGGTCAAGGGATCAAGCAGTGGACGCGCTGATGGCTCCGTGGATGGGGTTCCTTTTCCACTACGTGTTTCCCCCTGTGTCTCTCATTCCTCGGCTGCTCAAAAGGATCAGGAGAGAAGGGCTTCCAGTGCTTCTCATAGCTCCGGATTGGCCTCGGTGGGTGTGGCACGCAAAACTAATCGATCTACTAGCAGACGACCCTTGGTATGTTCCTCTGCAAGATTTTCTCTCTCAAGGGCCCCTCTACCACCCAAGTTTATCCATGCTACGTTTAACAAAATGGTTGTTGAGGCCGCTGTGTTGAGAGCATGGGGCTTTTCGGACCCGGTGATCCAAACAATGATCAAGGCTAGGAAACCATCCTCATCGAGGGTGTACCATTGTGTATGGAAGAGATTCATCCTTTTGTGCGAGCAGCAGGGGTTGCACCCTATGCATTTTTCTTTGGACTACCTCCTGTCCTTCCTACAGGATGGACTGGAGATGGATCTCAGTCTCAGTTCCCATTAAGAGAGGTGCCAGTGCAGCTATTGTCCTGGAAGATGACCTTTCTGGGGACGATTACTTCCATCCGTAGAGTCTCTGAGATCGTGGTATTGTGGGCAAAGCCACCATTCATGGTGTTCCACTAAGATGAGATTGTATTATGTCCAGTCCCGCCCTTCATTTCCAAGATGGTGTCCATTTTCCATGTCAATGAGGACATTGTGCTGCCATCATTCTGTCCTGACGCGGCTCACCAAAGAGAACGGGCTCTGCACAGTGTAGACCTCGTGCGAACCATAAAAGTCTATTTGGAGTAGATTGAATCGTTCCGATGCTGTGACTCCTTGTTCGTGATTCCTGAGGGCCCAAGACGTAGTCTTGCAGCCACCAAGGTAGTCATCTCTTGCTGGATATGTTTGCTGGTGACAGAGGCTTACCGTGCTAAGGTTAGGGTGCCACCTTTTTGGGTGACAGCTAGAGATAAGCGAGCACCAAAATGCTCGGGTGCTCGTTGCTCGAGTCGAACTTCCCGCGATGCTTGAGAGCTCATTTCGAGTAACGAACCCCAATGGGCGACTCGAGCATTTTTGTATATAACCGATGCTCCGCATAGGTCTTCACATGTGAAACTCTGGAAAACATCCGAAAGTCATGGAAACACCACAGAAACAGATAGGGCAGGGCAGCATGCAGGGCTGCATCTCAGGCTCCCAGGTCCCGCTATTAACTCACAATAGTGGCAAGAGTCTGCCCACCCCACCCCCCCTAACAATTTTTACTTCGGACAAACCTTCATTAGCAAGGCACACCTTAGCTAAGCACCACACTACCTGCAACCAAACGCAATCACTGCCTGCAGGTCACACCGCTGCCTCTTCTCCTGGGTTACATGCTGCCCAACCCCCCGCACGACACTGCGTCCACATCGCACACAAAAGTTTCCCTGCGCAGCCTTCAGCTGCCCTCATGCCACACGCTCGCTTCATAGCTACACCACCCTCATGTCTATTTCCAGGTGCGTCTGCAATGAGGAGGAACCGGAGGTACACACTGCAGAGGGCTGGCAGGGCCAGGCAGTGACCCTCTTTGAAAGGGATGGGCGATAGCCCACAATGCTGTTGAGAATCGATGATAAATTGACGTACAATCATCATTCCAATCCTGTGCTACCTCCATTGCAAAATAGTCAGGAGCTGCAAACGTGGGCATAAAGGGGACTTAGGTGCCAGCACTTCCACACATCTCCACGGTGCAGCAATATTCTGTGTGGGAAGCACGTGAGTGGGCCCAGAGTCAGGCTCGGTCCCAGCCTCCATCTTGTGTGACCCAAGGTGCCGCAAGTTGCATAGCAATGGGAAATCTATGTGTCCCCCCACAATTCATTCTGTGTAGGTGTTAGATAGCTCAACACCACAATGGAAAGTCTTTGAGTTCCTTGGTCTTGCCTATGCTGTCGGTGCACAAAGATGGTATTACAAAAGAAGAAATCAGAGCACCCAAACATGGCAGACTTTCACCCCGCGAAGGACCTCGGCCCTCATTTCTACCCTAGTCAGACAGTGTATTTGTGCCAGACAGGTAAAGCAACGCAATGGGAACTCATTGTGCACTCACAGCATAGGCGAGCCCAAGAAACTCAAGCATGGTATTACACATGAGGAAATCAGAGTGCCCAAAGATGGCAGAGTTTCACCCTGGGAAGGGCCTCTGCCTTCATTTCTGCCCTAGGCAGTCAGTGGGTTTGTGTTAGACAGGTAAAACACCGCAATGGGAAGTCTTTGTGCACCCACAGCATAGGCGAGCCGAAGGAACCAAAAGAAAGTAATAAACATAAAGAAATTACAGTGCCCAAACATGGCAGACTTTCACTCCGCCGAGGACATAGGCCTTAGCCCACACCCTCAGCAATCGTGGGCATGAAGCGGACTCCGATGCTAGTACAGCTGTGAAGGTCTCATTTAATCAGTTACGTTTTCTTTCACGGCTCCAAAGACTCCATTAACGAGGAAGAAGTTCCACAGGCCCAACCTGGCGCAGTTGCAGTTCCCCCAGGACATAGGCCTCAGCCCACACCCTTAGCAATCATGGGCATGAAGCGGACTCTGATACTAGTACAGCTGGGAATGTCTCATTAATGCAGTAACGCTCCTCTCCTTTGGCCCAAACGAGTTTCTCAGATAACTGTGGTAACACAAGAGAAAATACATGATGCCCAGTGCTGATCCCCTGACCCCAAGCAGGAGAAGGAGGTGGCCTTAGAAGGCCAAGAAAAAATGACCAGGAACTGCAATAGCCTGTGTGGGAAGTGTGTGAGCGGGCCCTTGCTCAGGCTCGGTCCCAGCAAACACCTTGTGTGACCCAAGGTGCCACGAGTTACATAGCAATGGGAAATCCATGTGACCCAACACAGATAGTTCAACACTGCAAGGGGAAGTCTTGGAGTTCCTTGGGCTCGCCTATGCTGTAAGTGCACAAAGATGGTATTACACAGGAAGAAATCAGAGTGCCCAACCATGGGAGAGTTTCACCCCGCCAAGCAACTTGGCCTCAGCCCATAATTCTGGCCTAGTCAATCACTGTATTATTTGTGCCAGTTAGGTAAAACACAGCGATGGGAAGACTTAGTGCACCCACTGTATAGACAGACCCCTGTAACAGTCCTGTAGCAAAGGTATAAACAGACCCCAGTAACATTTCTGTTGCACAAGTATAGGCAGACCCCTGTAACATTTCTGTAGTAACAGTATAGACAGACCCCTGTAACATTTCTGTAGCAGAATAATAGGCAGACCCCTGTAACATTTCTGTAGCAGAAGTATAGGCAGACCCCTGTAACATTTTCTGTAGCAGCAGTATAGGCAGACCCCTGTAACATTTTCTGTAGCAACAGTATAGGCAGACCCCTGTAACATTTCTGTAGCAGCAGTATAGGCAGACCCCAGTAACATTTCTGTAGCAGAAGTATAGGCAGACCCCAGTAACATTTCTGTAGCAGAAGTATAGGCAGACGCCAGTAACATTTCTGTAGCAGAAGTATAGGCATACCCTGTAACATTTCTGCAGTAGAAGTATAGGCATACCCTGTAACATTTCTGCAGTAGAAGTATAGGCAGACCCCAGTAACATTTCTGTAGTAACAGTATAAACAGACCCCTGTAACATTTCTGTAGCAGAAGTATAGGCAAACCCCTGTAACATTTCTGTAGCAGGAGTATAGGCAGACACCTGTAACATTTCTGTAGCAGCAGTAAGGCAGACCCCAGTATCATTTCTGTAGTAGAAGTATAGGCAGACCCCTGTAACATTTCTGTATCAGCAGTATAAGCAGACCTCTGTAACATTTCTGTGGTAACAGTATAAACAGACCCCTGTAACATTTCTGTAGCAGAAGTATAGGCAAACCCCTGTAACATTTCTGTAGCAGCAGTATAGGCAGACACCTGTAACATTTCTGTAGCAGCAGTAAGGCAGACCCCTGTAACATTTCTGTAGCAGCAGTATAGGCAGACACCTGTATCATTTCTGTAGTAGAAGTATAGGCAGACCCCTGTAACATTTCTGTAGCAGCAGTATAGGCAGACCCCTGTAACATCTCTGTAGCAGCAGTATAGGCATACCCCAGTATCATTTCTGTAGTAGAAGTATAGGCAGACCTCTGTAACATTTCTGTAGCAGCAGTATAGGCAGACCCCTGTAACATTTCTGTAGCAGAAGTATAGGCAGACCCCTGTAACATTTATGTAGCAGCAGTATAGGCAGACCCCAGTGCCATTTCTGTAGCAGAAGTATAGGCAGACCCCAGTAACATTTCTGTAGTAACAGTATAGGCAGACCCCAGTAACATTTCTGTAGCAGAAGTATAGGCATACCCCAGTAACATTTCTGTAGTAGAAGTATAGACAGACCCCAGTAACATTTCTGTAGCAGAAGTATAGGCAGACCCCTGTAACATTTATGTGGCAGAAGTATAGGCAGACTCCAATAACATTTTTGTAGCAGAAGTATAGGCAGCCCCCTGTAATATTTATGTAGCAGCAGTATAGGGAGAACCCTGTAACATTTTTGTAGCAGCAGTATAGGCAGACCCCAGTACCATTTCTGTAGCAGCAGTATAGGCAGACCCCAGTACCATTTCTGTAGTAGAATTATAGGCAGACCCCATTACCATTTCTGTAGTAGAAGTATAGGCAGACCCCTGTAACATTAATGTGGCAAGAGTATAGGAGAACCCCTGAAACATTGGGGTACCATGAGTGTAGGCGAAGGCCGGAAAAATTAGTTGGATAAGAGTATAGGCGAGGGCCAGAAAAATTAGTGTACAAACAGTACAAATGTACCCCTGAAAAATGCAGGTGAAACCCATAAATATTTTTTGAAAGATATAGCTCGCTGTTGCTTAATTTGTAACAGAGGCTGGAGGCAGCCCTGTTAAAAAAATTGTTTCATGTTAAACTATCAATACTTTTGAAACTTTGAAAAATTGGAAAAAAAAAATTGTTAGATGAGCCTTTTCGGCTGCAGAAAAATTGGCAGTTCAGTGTGATGACATGATGTTACAGGAGGAGGAGGACTAATATGAGAAACAGATTGACAAAGCTAAATGCCCCCTTTTTTCCGGTGATAAAAGCATTCTTCTCTATTTGCGGTTGCAATGAAAATAATCTTTAGGGTTCCGCTGCTCTCCACCGGTGGAGAAGAGAAGTCTGGGGAAATGCAGGCTTTGTTCATCTTTATGAGTGTAAGCATGTCGGCACTGGCAGTTGACAGGTGGGTACGCTTATCCGTGATGATTCCCCCAGCTGCACTAAACAAGACAAGACGCTAGCCACAGGGCAAGCCAGCCTCTCCAGGGCATACAGCGCAAGTTCGTGCCACGTGTCCTGCTTTGACACCCAATAGTTGTATGGAGCAGAGGCATCACAGAGGACGGTGGTACGACCGGCTACGTACTCCCTCACCATCTTTTTACAGTGCTCCCTCCGACTCAGCCTTGACTGGGGAGTGGTGACGCAGTCTTGCTGGAAAGCCATAAAGCTGGCAAAGGCCTTGGAGAGTGTTCCCCTGCCTGTGCTGAACATGCTGCCTGATCTCCGCGCCTCCCCTGCTACTTGGCCCTCAGAACTGCGCCTTCTGCCACTAGCGCTGTCAGATGGGAAGTTTAGCATCACGTTGTCCACCAGGGCCCTGTGGTATTGCATCACTCTCGTACCTCTTTCCTCTTTGGGAATGAGAGGGTAAAGGTTCTCTTTATACCATGGGTCGAGAAGGGTGTACACCCAGTAATCCGTAGTGGCCAGAATGCGTCTAACGCGAGGGTCACGAGAAAGGCAGCCTAACATTAAGTCAGCCATGTGTGCCAGGGTACCAGTACGCAAGCCATGGCTGTCCTCACTAGGAAGATGACTTTCAGGATCCTCCTCCTCCTCCACAGCCCATACACACTGAACAGATGAGAGGCAAGCAGCATGGGTACCCTCTGCAGTGGGCCCAGCTGTCTCTTCCCCCTCCTTCTCTAGCTCCTCCCCCTCCTCCTCCAAAACGCGCTGAGATATAGACATGAGGGTGGTTTGACTATTAAGCGACATACTCTCATCCACCGTCTCCTGTTCCGACAACAAAGTGTCAGCCTTTATGCTTTTCAGCGAACTTCTCAGCAGGCATAGCAGCGGGATGGTGACGCTTATGATTGCAGTGTCGCCGCTTACCATCTGGGTAGACTCCTCAAAGTTTCCGAGGACCTGGCAGATATCTGCTATCCTCGGAAACTGCCATTTACTCCTCGGTAAAGAATTGAGGAGGCTGACTACTACTACGCCACCCATGTTGAAGTTGGTATTCCACTATTGCTCTATGCTACTCATACAGCCTGGCCAACATGTGCAGCGTAGAATTCCACCATGTGGGCACGTCACACAGCAGTCGGTGCTCTGGCAGATTAAACCGATATTGCAGGGTCCGCAGGTTGGCAGCGTCCGTAGTGAACTTACAGAAATGTGCGCAGACGCGGCACACCTTTCCGAGGAGGTCAGACAAGTGTGGGTAGTTTTTCAGAAACCGCTGAACCACCAAATTGAAGACGTGGGCCAGGCATGGCATGTGTGTGAGGCTGCTGAGCTGCAGAGCCGCCACCAGGTTACGGAGGCTCAGTGGCGAAAGCCAGAGGTCGGTCTGCTCTGTCAGACCCTGCAACAGTTCAGGGGCCGTGTGCCTCTTTTCTCCTAAGCTGATTAGTTTCAGCACAGCCTGCTGACGCTTGCCCACCGCTGTGCTGCCGCGCCGCGCGATACCAACTGCTGGCGACGTGCTGCTCACACTTCTTAATTGCGAGGTAGAGGTTGCGAAAAAGGAGGACGGGGGAGGGTTTAGTGGAGGTGGCATAAACCGCCGCAGATACCAGCACCGAGGTAGGACCTGCTATTCTGGGGGTGGGTAGGACGTGAGCGGTCCCAGGCTCTGACTCGGTCCCAGCCTCCACTAAATTCACCCAATGTGCCATCAGGGAGATATAGTGGCCCTGCCCGCCTGTACTTGTCCACGTGTCCATTGTTAAGTGGACCTTCCCAGTAACCGCGTTGGTGAGGGCATGTATAATGTTGCGGGAGACGTGGTGGTGCAGGGCTGGGACGGCACACCGGGAAAAATAGTGGCGACTGGGGACCGAGTAGGGCGGGACCGCCACCACCATCATGTTTTTGAAAGCCTCTTTTTCCACAAGCCTGTACGGCAGCATCTCCTGTGGTGGAAGTCCAGTATTTCTATATTTTGGATCGGTGGGCCTTGGCAGTATACATATTTGCTTTCTGTCTTGCTACAAATATAATATTCTTACAATTACACAATACTATTAGGCAATGAAGTATCTGTTTTTTCATAACTCTGCTGACATGGGGAAGCCAACATGAAACTTCTGTTCTCAAAACGCTGACAAGATAATATATAGTATAAACACGTTACATTTTCCATCTGTTTGCAATTTTGGAGGACAGTTAACTCAGACATGGACAACCGCAGCTACCGCAGAAATTACCCAAGCAATTTTACTGGAAACGTATGCAAATAACATGGGAGGTTTGTGCAATTTATAGTTCATGATGTAACATCCAATCATATCGAAGGAACCCCACGTGGCTCCAAGACAACCCACTCATTTCATCCACCACCTGATGGCCAATCACAGATGACCGGAGGATGGAAGAATTGCAAGATGCTTATCCAATAATTAAACAATACGTTGTATCTATGTAATCTTTGACCAGCCCAGATGGGCGGATTTGTTAAACTCTTAAAATAGGCTACACGCCGATCATTAAAGTTAGAATTGAGGAAGCTATGCATGCTGAACCTCGTGTCAGTGTGAAAAACTTCTTATGCGCATTGTCAATTCAGAATTAATATGGAGGGCTGTAAACATTCCAAATTGAGTAAGCCGTGATTCCGCAAAGGAATTCTACGACAGTGGTGGCCCGTACGGGGAGTGATCGACAGGTTCCATAGAATTCGGACAGAAGACACGGACATACGCGACCTTGGACTTGGTGGGCCCAAAATATCATCAGAACACGGTGAGATAAATTAATTATCTATACCTGTGTGGCTAAGTTCAAGCTCGCCTATGTGCCGTGTCAAGGCCGAATGATTTGGACCCGATCGACAGGTACTTCTTTAAGTCTCGATCACTCGATAAGAACCTGTCATAAGATATAAAGGAATGTTTACATGCCTGTCGTTTTGAGAGTACTGGTCGGTTGGCAAGGTCAGTGAATTGCTTTAAGGGAGAGGAAGTCCCCGCAGGGGCCCCCTGCTCGGGTCAGGTTTGGAGTCTAAAACCTTAGAGTCAGGGGGGCCTGTCGGGGTAGTTTGACTAGGTGGTCCTGCTCTGGTCAGGTTTGGAGTCTAAAGCCTTAGAGTCAGGGAACGGTCAAACGTCTGGACAGGCAACGCTGCTCCGTTAGAGTCTGGTAAGAGACCTAGGAGGGGGGCCTGCCAGACAGTATCCCGAGGGGCAGTTTAGACCAAACCAGCCGTACTGGTGCTCCGTCTAATTGTCTGTCTATTTGTGTGCGTCCACAAATATTTGTTTATTGTTTAAATGTCCACGAGTAGATCCCTCCGTCTGAGGGTAGATTGATAAACTGTGTAGCGACAGAAATGCTAGAGACTCTAGGGCAGGGCATATTATGTCCGGCGCCTGAGGAGACTTTTATAATCATGTTGTTATATAGGAATAGTTTGTTTGTCTACAATATAGAATTAGTATCAGTCCTGCTCAACTGTGCCCGTAATTGTTTAGAAAGGAAAAAAAAAGCTGCTAACTACATTTAAAAAGAGGAAGTGGAACTCTTAATAGAAGCGGAGCAATTCCTGTGCTGTAATAAATAACTACTGTTGGATGTTAAAACTACTGCGGATGGCTTGTTATGTAACCTAATCCTTCAGACAAATACATCCGTCATACAAATGTAAAAAGTTATATGCCACTCACATCCTGAGGGGGCTCTTAAGAATACAAACTGTAACTGTAACAGACTGCGTAGTCCACCATGCCCACAAGAAAATACGTCTATGTTTGCCAAGTCCCCAATAGGTGTTTAGTCCCCAATTCAATTGTAACCACATACAATGTTAGGTGGTCACCGCTGTGACCGTAAGGTTACAACATAAGATTTATGCATTAGACGTTAGAATTTCCCTAAGAAAAGAGGAAGAGAAGGTAGGCTAAAATGGCGTCTGTATTAATACAAGCCAAAGACACCAGCGTTCAATACAGTTTAGTGAATAGAGGGAATTGCAGTACATTACCAATCAGATGGAGATGCCCAGCATCTAAGACTGCATCTGCCCGATCGCCGGAAGTCTGGGACAAAAACTGTTGTAATCCTCTCGCTAGGCTGTCACGGGAGGGAGAGATTCTAAAAAGAGGAAGTTACTTGCCCTGTAGTCCCAGCACAAGTAACGTATATTCACAGACAATATAAAAATAAATAAATAAACTACAGGGAGTAAGAGACGGTAGAGAAGCCAAGGAATAGGAAACAAGCAGGTAAAGATAAGGCCAGGTATCCACAGGAGGAACGGGGCAGATTGACCCGTAATTTGTAAAATGTAAATGGTGTGGTGCATAAGACTTTATCTTTATTGAGTTGTGATGTGTACCCAAGGACTGCCAAACATTGAATGAGGGAATAAGGAAGTAAGTGATTAGCCACACTCAGAGGGGTGGAGCTAGATGATGCAAGGAGGGGGTAAGAATCATAGATAGCCAGAAGAAAAAGTTTTTTTGTTTTTTTTTGTTTTCCCTCCTGTCTCAAACTCAGCTTTCCACGGTTCCTGACAAATTATGGGACACCCACAAGACAGGCATAGGGAAATTGAATGTATCGACCATGATAATATATACGAGACCCAGATACACACCCCTGGGTCAAACAGTATCCCCCTAGATAAAAAAAAAAAAAAAGGGGGGTGAAGGGTCAGCCACACATGTTAGGTGCTGTGTGCTGATGCTTTGGAAAAAAAAAAAAAGGGGGGTGAAGGGTCAGCCACACATGTTAGGTGCTGTGTGCTGATGCTTTGGAAAAAACTGCCAACCGGCCACAATTTCACTGTTAATCTCTCTTGCAGAAGGCTGTAAGGCCTGGAGGCCTCCAAAGACTAACCAAGTTCTGCAGGCCATACCTGTACTTACACCCGTTGCCAAATTCCGCACCTTTCTGGGCCTTGTTTCATACTGCCGGCCATATGACAGTATTGACACAAAAGCACGAAGGACAACCACAGCCATGAGGGTGGATCCAGTGACTTGAGGAGCTCCCTCATCTGCTTTTGCGGTGGCAGCAGTACAGGCAATGGTTGACAAATCTTCTAAGTTGGTATTGGACTACCCCCTAGTGGTCCACACCCCAAATGACACCCAGAACATACTCATGCAAGTGCAACCCAAGCACTTATCTCTGGCCTATTAGATCCGACTACAATGTGCTCTTTCCATGCCTCCCCCAATATTGCACAAAATATTGCTCTGAGCTTCCCAATGTTGTAATACCTTGAATCCGGCTACTCTTCTTTTAATCAGGTATTCCTGGGGGGAGGGGAGGCATAGGTGATTTGAGTATGGCAGATCAGCTATTTTTTAAATAGCATTATTGTAGTGATGTACACACTGTTAGTGATGCATATTTTGAGTTTTCTTTTGTAGATGGTATCAGGGTGAGGATTGATGATTCCGAACCAGATATGCAGAGGTCACACAACAAGATGTCCTAAACGCAGAAGCTCTGCCTCCGCATGTCTCAGGGCAAGAAGCGGAACCGGAGGCCCTCACTGAGGCGTGTGGAGTGGTAGAAGGTAAGTCGGCAACTTTTTACACTGACTCCTGGAATGCATTTGGCATAGCTCATGATTATGGCCCAATATGGAAGGCCAGACAGCTTGTTATCTCAGTAGGACAGCCAATTAAGAATGGTGCAGCGGTGCAGAGTCTCATGGAAACCCTACTACTACTACCTGGCAATGGAGAATCCACACCGATTTCTACAACGGAGAAGCGAGAGATGACACCCTCGCCGACAACACAGCAAAGGCAGCGGCCCTCAAGCCGTGGAAGAAAGAAGAATAGATACTGACAGCATGAGTCAGTGATAAGACTTTGGACTTTGATAAAACCTTTGGACTTTGATAAAACCTTTGGACTTTGATAAAACCTTTGGACTTTGATATGTCAAGGACTTTACAGTTACAAGTCAACGAGGAAAGAAAGCAGATGGGCTAAAATACGGGAGCGACAGCACAGGACGGCGTATGGCGAACAATCAACAGAACTTGCCTACAGAGGTCCCTGTTCCCCATGATGGCCCAGCTGGTATACAGAATCGAAAGCAGCGATGACGGCGACACTGAACAAGAATGGGTGACACCTGGGTTCTCTGTAGCTGCTGCATCATTTGTCCAGTTAGCATGATCTTTGCCATATGCGAGTCCGGACAGAAGTAAGGTGGCCATATAACACTTGCCTTGACCACTCTACCCATTTCAGAGATTGCCAATTTGACCACATTCAGCTCACACCTGTTGGGGAGTATGAATATGTGCTTGTTGTTGCTCGAGTCTTTTTCAGGTTGGAGGCCCACCCGGATACTAAGGTAAATGAGCAGATAACCACACAGAAATACATGAATGAGGTAATCTGCAGATATGGGGTACCAGAAGTGATTGAGTCAAACAAAGGTACACACTTCACAGGTGTAATAATGCAACACATCATGTCTGTTTTGGGTATATTTCAGGCTTTTCACACACCCTACCATCCACGGGGTAGTGGGAAAGTAGATACAAAAGGCAATAGAGAAAATGGGTAAATTTTGAATTGAGTGTCTTTCATTAGTTGTTCTTTTTCCCAGGAGGGTACATGCCACAGTAGCTGAATTTGGGGAATGATTCTCTTGTTAATTTTGTCATAGGTCTCTCCAAGGAATTGTTAGTAATGCATTCTGCAGTCTCTGCTTTTCCCCAGGTCCTACAGATGAATGTCACAATCTAAAACCAGGTGACAGGGTCTATGTGGAAAAGTTTAAGAGAGAAACCCTGTTTGAATGTCCCTACCAGATGTTGTTCACCACCCCAACTGCAGTCAAGCTCAAAGGAAAGCCCACTTGGATCCACACTTCGCACTGAAAAAAACTAGTGATCCTGCATATCCTTTACATGCTATAATGTGGTACAATTCCTCTAACACACACCTTTGACTACTGTACACTAGCCCCCTGTTTCAGAACAAATTAATACAATCAAATGTGCAATATGAAGCCTACACTGAGGGTGAGAATCCAACACCGCATCGTGCTAAGAGAGACGTTGACGCTCCAGGTGGTAACTTTGATCCACATGTACACATAGATGTAATAGGAGTGCCAAGGGGGGAGCGAGATTAATTTAATCCTAGAGATCAGGTTAAAGCAGGTTTTGAGTCCTTATTTGCTATTGTCACTGTTAATAATAATGTAGATTGGATGAATTATATCTCTTACAATGAGCAGAGGTTTGTAAACTACACCAGAGATGCTTTGCAAGGGTTAGCTAACCAGTTAGGGCCCACTGCATCCATGGCGTTCCAAAATAGAGTGGCCGTGGATATGATTTCCGCAGAAAGAGGTGGGGTATGTAATTCCCTGTACGTGTATTCTCCCTTTAATGTGACCAATGTTTCCCTTGTTTGAAAAAGATGAAGAGCCAGTTCCGATAATGCCAACCAGGTACGTTACCAGAAGAATGGAGAAATGTACCAGTACTGCGCCTGCCTCAGTCTCATAAGATGGACTATCAGTGGACTTCCCATTTGCCTAGGGAAAGTGCAGAAGACCTTAGGTTCCGGCGAGGGCACACCCTGTGGGGTGTTAACTTGTACAGATAGAGGGTATGGATGCCCGGAAATAAGCCCAGGGAATCCATGGCCTCCTTCTGAGGTGAGGTAGGGATCCCTCCCCTTTTAGGAGTAGGGACTTACGGGCAGTGGGAAAACCCTGACGCAAGGGTGAGGCGACCTGGACGTGTTCACCATTAGGACTATCTCCAGGAGGGACAATGGTGTGGGTGAAGATTAGGGAGTCCCACGCTGTGCGTACCTGTGCACACTACTAGTATGTACTTCTAGTACAACACATTAGAGTGAGAAGAGAGGCTCCTGGTGATAGTTTTGATCTACACGTATACATTGACATCATATGATAGCCAAGGGGGGTACCTGACAAGTTTTAAAAATTAGAGACCAAGTTAAAACTACATTCGAGTCCATTTTCCCGATCATTAGGGTAAATAAATGTTGACTGGATTAATTATGTTTATTATAATTAACAGCGGTTTATAAATTATACTAGAGACGCCTTATAGGGACTAGTCGACCAATAGAACCTACCTCAACTACGACTTTTCAAAATAGAATGGCACTAGGTACGATTTTAGCCAAAAAAGGGAGTGTCTGTAAGATGATAGGGGAGACTTGTACCTACATTCCAGACAAAACGTGACCCACAGGTAAAAACGCAGTTGCCATTAAGAAGCTGACCGCACTAACTAAAAAGAGCTGACCTTAGTCTGTTTTCCTCAGTTAGGTACCTAACAGGAGAAGGGAAAAATATAGAAAAATAAGTTTTGAAACATTGTGTATTTAGAACACTGTGATAGGTTTTCGCTAAGATTTTGCTTTATTTTATCTGCAGTGCACTCTGCTTATGTCCACGCAACATGCCGGTGTTACAACGCCCCTGGTCCTGTTACCTTGCCGCCTCTGGAAAAGGGAAGTGGGAATAATCAGCTTGTAGCTCTTTCCTTCCAGACTAATATATATGATCATGCACTTACTAATAAGACAGGGGTTCAGTCATGTTGATCAGTCATTAGATAGTCCTGACTTTGCACTCTTGTTGATGAATCGAGGTAACGTCAAGAAGGCGGGGTTCTATACAAGTTATGCAGAGTTTACCTGAAATAGTGAAAGTCGCACCTCTCCTAACCTGATTATATTTGTCACCTTTATAGTCATCCTAATTTCTGTTTGTTGTTGCATACAGTGTATTCCGACCCTGATGACTGCCTGGTCCACCTGTCCCACTACGACGTCCAACAAAAAGCCCACTGTCAGCGCAACCGTCGTCATCATGGATCCAGAATGTGATGATGTCGAACCATCCTATACCCCCATGACAGCAATAGCTCCGGTGTACAACACAATGCGAGTCTAGGGTCAGCGGTGGGGGATTGGGGTGGGACGGAGCAGGGCGAGTTTAGTGAAACAGATAGTTTCAAAGGGGGGTCTGTGGTGGAAGTCCAGTATTTCTATATTTTGGATCGGTGGGCCTTGGCAGTATACATATTTGCTTTCTGTCTTGCTACAAATATAATATTCTTACAATTACACAATACTATTAGGCAATGAAGTATCTGTTTTTTCATAACTCTGCTGACATGGGGAAGCCAACATGAAACTTCTGTTCTCAAAACGCTGACAAGATAATATATAGTATAAACACGTTACATTTTCCATCTGTTTGCAATTTTGGAGGACAGTCAACTCAGACATGGACAACCGCAGCTACCGCAGAAATTACCCAAGCAATTTTACTGGAAACGTATGCAAATAACATGGGAGGTTTGTGCAATTTATAGTTCATGATGTAACATCCAATCATATCGAAGGAACCCCACGTGGCTCCAAGACAACCCACTCATTTCATCCACCACCTGATGGCCAATCACAGATGACCGGAGGATGGAAGAATTGCAAGATGCTTATCAAATAATTAAACAATACGTTGTATCTATGTAATCTTTGACCTGCCCAGATGGGCGGATTTGTTAAACTCTTAAAATAGGCTACTCGCCGATCATTAAAGTTAGAATTGAGGAAGCTATGCATGCTGAACCTCGTGTCAGTGTGAAAAACTTCTTATGCGCATTGTCAATTCAGAATTAATATGGAGGGCTGTAAACATTCCAAATTGAGTAAGCCGTGATTCCGCAAAGGAATTCTACGACACTCCAGGCTGATTAATTTGGCAATGTGCACATTTAAAGCTTGTGCGTGCGGGTGCGTGGCGGTGTACTTGCGCTTTCGCTCAAACGCTTGTGTTAGTGATAGCTGAATGCTGCGCTGGGAGACATTGCTGGATGGGGTGGAGGACAGTGGAGGTGAGGGTGTGGGTGCAGGCCAGGAGGAGCTCCTGCCTGTGTCCTGAGAGGGGGGTTGGATCTGTGTGGCAGGTTGTAGCACGGGGGAAGAGGCTGTGGTGTGACCCGCAGGCAGTGAATGGCCTTCATCCCACCTTGTGGGGTGCTTGGCCATTATATGCCTGCGCATGCTGGTGGTGGTGAGGCTGGTAGTGATGGCTCCCCGGCTGATCTTGGTGCGACACAGGTTGCACACTACTGTTCGTCGGTCGTCTGCGCTCTCACTCAAAAACATCCACACCTTTGAACACCTAGCCCTCTGCATGGAGGCTTGCCGCGACGGGGTGGTTTGGGAAACAGTTGGGGGATTCCTTGCTCTGGCCCTGCCTCTATCCCTGGCCACTCCACTGCCTCTTCCAACCTGTTCTGCTGCTGCACTTGCCTCCCCCTCTGAAGCCCTGTACTCAGTAGGCTTAGCAAACCAGGTGGGGTCCGTCGCTTCATCGTCCAGCTGCTCTTCCTCCGAATGCTCTGGGCGCTCCTCCCTCGGTCTTACTGCCCTTACTACTACCTCACTGACAGACAACTGTGTCTCATCATCATCCTCCTCCTCACCCACTGAAAGCCCTTGAGACAGTTGCCGGAAGTCCCCAGCCTCATCACCCGGACTCCGGGAACTTTCCAAACGTTGGGCATTGGTCACGACAAACTCCTCAGGTGAGCGAGGAACCAGGTTTACCCACTCATGGCAGGGACCCGAGAACAGTTCCTGGGAGTCTGCCTGCTCAGAAGATGTCATTTTCATGGAGTGAGGTGGCTGGGAGGAAGGAGGAGCAGCAGCCAGAGGATTCAGAGTAGCAGGCCCTAAGCCGGGAGTAGTGGACTGCGTAGAAGACTGGGTGGTCGATACATTGTACCCTGGTACATCCGGACCAAAACGGGTTTATACCGGCGAGGTCCACGGCAGCGAACATACGCAGACTGTATTTGAACCTACAAATTCCAACAGACAATGAGGGAAGCAGAATAATATGTTCCCTTGATGCCGCTAAGGCTTTTGACAGTGTTGAATGGTTATATCTTTGGAAAGTACTAGAAAAAATGGGGTGCGGCCCAGGGTTCCTCCGTATGGTCAGACTGCTGTACACAAACGTGGGGGCAGATGTGTTAATCAACAGGGGGTCCTCTGATATGTTCCCACTACACAGGGGAACAAGGCAGGGGTGCCCGCTGTCACCACTGTTGTTTGCACTGGCAATTAAACCACTTGCGTTTAAAATACTGGCTAACCCGGGAATAGCGGGTTTCCAGAGAGGAAATATGGAGGAAAAAAAACAAACGCTTTATATGTGGATGATATACTCCTATTTCTAGAGGATGCAGGGGGGTCTTTGGATATAACTATGCAGACAAATAAAGAATTCGGATCCTTTTCAGGATTGACGATCAATTGGTCTAAATCAGTAATAATGCCAGTGGATGTCCCCGAACTGTAAATTATCAATAAAGAAATAACTATAAAATGCACCGAGATATTTAAATATTTAGAAGTTAAAGGGGTTGTCCCGCGGCAGCAAGTGGGTCTATACACTTCTGTATGGCCATAATAATGCACTTTGTAATATACATTGTGCATTAATTATGAGCCATACAGAAGTTATAAAAAGTTTTATACTTACCTGCTCCGTTGCTGGCGTCCTCGTCTCCATGGTGCCGACTAATTTTCGCCCTCCGATGGCCAAATTAGCCGCGCTTGCGCAGTCCGGGTCTTCTCCTGTTCTCTATGGGGCTCCGTGTAGCTCCGTGTAGCTCCGCCCCGTCACGTGCCGATTCCAGCCAATCAGGAGGCTGGAATCGGCAATGGACCGCACAGAAGAGCTGCGGTCCACGGAGGAAGAGGATCCCGGCGGCCATCTTCACCGGTAAGTATAGAAGTCACCGGAGCGCGGGGATTAAGGTAAGCGCTCCGGTAAGCTTTCTTTAGGTCCCTGCATCGGGGTTGTCTCGCGCCGAACGGGGGGGGGGGTTGAAAAAAAACAAAAACCCGTTTCGGCGCGGGACAACCCCTTTAACATCACTAGAAAGGTCAGTGAATATGGGAGGATAAATCTAGAACCACTCATTACCAGGTGGAAACAAAAACTTCATGTGTAGCTACTATACTTGATGCATAATTCCCCACATTGGATAACACAGCGCTTTTTTTAAATAAAATCAACAGAATGTTTAGAGAACTTATATGGGGGGGGGGGGGGAAGTCCCCTGCATTAAACTAGAAGTGCTGAGTAACCCTAAAGAGAAGGGCGGATTGGCAGTACCCAACCCCCGTCATATTTCATAGCCTCCCAATTACAACATCTTAGGGGTTGGGAATCGGAGGAAACACAAGATGCTTGCTTCCAGATTCTCAAGGAATGTTTCGTTGGGTCACACTTATTCGAAGTTCTAGAGAGAGGTATGTTCAGTAGAAATGGTCAAAATACCCCCACGCTACTACTTATTCACAAAATATGGTGGAAAACTAGGTCTATGTTGGGGATAACTAGTTGCACACAATACACCCCAATATGGAACAATCCACGTTTCCCAGAAATTTATAAATTGCAGGATTTCCAGGGATGGGAAGATAAAGGAGTTATAAGAATGAAACAAATATTAGATGGAGGGGGGATGAGAACCTTCGAGCAATTAAGACAAGACTATGATCTATCAAATAAGGAATTTTATAAATACCTGCGGTTAAGACACGCCTTCCGGTCGGAGGTGGCCAGGATGGAAATAACGGTAGCAACAAATATAGTGGCTAACATAATTGAAACCGCAAACACTACGGCTGGGAAAATCACGCAACTATACTGTAATGTGCAGGATACAGTGAATGCACGTAACCCCGTTCGGTCCAAGGCAAAATGGGAAGAGGACTTGGCCCTCATTGAGGAGTCGCACTGGGAGGAAATCCTACAAATGATACCTAGTTTGTCTCTGAGTGAGTCGCACAGGCTGTCTCAAATATACCTGATACATAGAGTATATTGGACCCCAGCCTTTCTACATAATATAGTAATAAGAAATTCACCAATGTGTATAAGATGCAAGACCCACACGGCAGACCTAATCCATATGATGTGGCGATGTCCAAAGCTACATAGATATTGGACCGAAATATGCAAAATAATTAATAGAACATTCGGAATAACTTTGGATCTCACACCGTTTGTGTGCATTCTGGGCTACATCCCCGACTTAGCATTAGACAAAAACTTAAAAGCTAGCAGTAGCCAGACTGCTATATATGGCAAGAAAAACGATTGCGCAGCACTGGCTGGCTGAAGACCCTCCCACAATAGGTGAATTTAAAAATAAAGTTGCCCAAATACTTCCATGGGAAAAAAAACATATATGCTAAACGCAAAAATAGACATAAATATTACGATATATGGCTTAGATGGATACAGGCTCAAACCAGAGCAAATCTAGGTCAGATATTGGGATAGGAAGTTCACAGGTGGAGAAAGATATGGAATGCCGTGTGGGTCAACATCTATAACTATGACATCTAACCCGGAAGGGAAGGGGAAGTAAATAAATAAAAGGACCATAAATAAATAAATGAAAAAAAAAAATCACAAAAGATGAATGTGGGAGGAAAAAAATATATGGTTTATTGAAGAAGAGGAAACGGATAAACAGAACAATGGTTACAATAATAATAAATTATTGTTGACACATGGTACACGGAAATATGTGAGGTGGAATAGAGAGAGAGAGAGAGATCAAAAGACTGATGGTGGCATTTGTTCACCCCCCCCCCCCCCCCCCCAGGCCGAGCAGGAGCAATCTGCATTTGTATCTGGACGGCGAGAGAAAAGAAAACAAAGAAGAAAACCATTGGAACTATAATGGGCATTTATCATTTAAAACCCTCTTTGGTTAGAACATAACCAGAATACGAGATGGAACTTACTGAGCCTAAACTACTCACATATACTGGACCAATTGTTAAGAGAGAGACCAAGGGAGGGAGGGAGGGAAGGAAGGAGGATGGGGTTGGGGAGGGAAACGGTTATGTACAATGATGACTGATAATGATAATATATTTGAAATATGTAAAAGAAAAGTTGGAAATGTTCAATAAAAAAATATCTCATTTAAAAAAAAAAAGAAGGGTTGTTGATCCAGGGAACTTCCGACTGCCAGACTTGGAGTCAGAAAGGAACTTTTCTCTGAAGAGTATTGATCCAGAGATTATTCTGACTACCATTATGGAGCTGGGGAATTTTTCCCCCCAAAATGGGGTAAATTGGCTTCAAGCTCAAGGTTTTTTTTTTGCCTTCCTCTGGATTAACATGGGGAGGCGGTGGAAACAGGCTGAACTGAATGGACATTTGTCTTTTTTTCAGCCTAGCATACTATGTTAGTATGTTACATAAAATGAGCAATGAATGCTAGGCAAAATAATTATCGCTTGTTGATCAGTTGTCAGCCATGTTTACAATAAACAACAATTTTTTTGTGACTTTTTAGATGTTCTATAAGACTTGATTTGCGACCAAAACATAACCCACATTCAGGACATTAAAATGGCTTTTCTCCTGTGTGAATTCTCAAATGCTTAATAAGAACCGATTTCCGACTATAACATTTCCCACATTCTGAACATGAAAATGGCTTCTCCCCCGTGTGACTCCTTAGATGTTCTGTAAGACTTAATTTGCGAGCAAAATGCATCCCACATTCAGGACAAGAAAATGGCTTCTCCCCTGTGTAAGTTCGTAGATGTTCTATAAGCCTTGATTTGACTACACAATTCTTCCCACATTCTGAACATGAAAATGGATTCTCCCCTGTGTGAGTGCTCAGATGCTTCAAAAGATTTGATTTCTGGACAAAACATTTCCCACATTCAGAACATGAAAATGGCTTCTTCACTGTGTGAACTTTCTGATGTTTAACAAGAGTTGAGTTCTTGTTAAAATTTTTTATATATTCTGAACACGAAAATGATTTCTCTCGTGTGTGGATTTTTTGATGTTTCTTAAGATCTGATTTCCCGCCAAAACATTTCCCACATTCAGGACATAAAAATGGCTTCTCTCCTGTGTGAGTTCTCAGATGTTGCAAAAGATTTGATTTCTGGAAAAAACATTTCCCACATTCAGAACATGAAAATGGCCGAGTCTCCCCTGTGTGAGTTTGTAGATGTTTTGTAAGCCTTGATTTCCAACTAAAGCATATCCCACATTCAGGACATGAAAATGGCTTCTCCCTTTTGTGACTACGTAGATGTTCCACAAGACTTGATTTGCAACTAAAACATTTCCCACATTCAACACATGACTTCTCTCTTGTGCGAATTTTCTGATGTTCTATAAGATTTGATTTGTAGCTGAAATTTTTCCCACATTCTGAACATGAAAATGGCTTCTCTCCTGTGTGAATTCTCTGATGTTTAACAAGACCTGATTTCCATCTAAAACATTTCCCACATCCTGAACATGAAAACGAGCCTTCACCTCTGTTTATTTTTTCATCTACAGTAAGTTTAGATTTCCTTTTAAATTGATTCCTGCATGGAAACAGTTTCCTCTGTCTATCTTGAGTCCTGTGTTTGTCGATTGGTGATTGATTAGATGAAGGCTTCCTGTGACCAGCGGTATAAGTGGATAGATCTCCGCTATGAGGAGATAAAGGTGCATGAATAGTTCTTGAATTAGCTTGTGTGGTGGCATTATCTTCTACTCTATGATACGTAGATACAACAAGATTTCCATGGAAACTTATCCTTTCTTCACCTAAAAAAAAAATAAAACATTTCTTAATTTTCCAAAAATTAATAGATTTTTTTTTATAACCAATCAAGTTTTATTGAGATAACAAAATGCGTGGCAACAAAGTAAAATTTACATGCATGAAAACCGGAATAATATAAAAATTTCAATTTAATATAAAAAAAAAATCACGTGTACTTGTATAAAAGTGATTTAAGATCAAAGAAAACATCAGTGTTCATACGCACTTTCTCTGCAGAGGTCCCAAAACAGAATTCCTAGTAGAGATACTGACAAGTATTTCGATCCTGACTCAAAAAATACAATATTTCTCAATGCTGACAGAAAACAAAATAAAAAAAAAATCAACAAATACCACAAAAAATGTCTAAAGCAGATATCATGAGTCAAATCAAATGTAGCATGAATATGTATACTAATATATAGGAGGGAGCAGTGGGAAAAGAGAACCCCTTTAGATGGTATTTATCTCCTGTGTACACGCCTATTGCATGGCCCAGCCATATGAAGGTTTATGCCTAAGGCCACACAGATGGTGAAATTCAACGCACATTTTTCAGAGAGGTTTCCACCTCTAAAAACAGTGGCAGAAAAGCTACATGCGGAGTTTGCAGCACAGATCTGCATTCACGAAGTGACATGCTGTAAGAAGAGGTTTTAACCCCTTAGGAACCAAGCGTGGTAAATATATGGCGCTTGGTCCTGGGCTTTAATCCTGATCGATAGCAAAAATACGTATTAAAAAATAAGGATTAAAGCCTCTGCTCCTGCAATCAAGAAGGAACAGATCAGGTTCTCAGCTGTATTAACCGCTTCTGCCTTCTCCTTTCCTGGGTACATAGCGCTCAATGAGCGCTATGTACTAAGAAGTGAAAGTGGAAGTGTTTCTTCCACTACGCGAGACGGTGATCATGTGACCACCAGGTTCCCACTGTTACAGCAGAGCTGCAGGGTCCTTGCAGACCCTGATCAGCTCTGTTAGTGACTGTTGTCACTACAGGGGGATGTTTTCCCCTGTAACTAGGACTCCTATGGTTGCCCTAGCTACAGTGGAAAAGTGTGCAATGAGAACAAATTTCATGTGAATGTCCCCGCAGAGGTCTCATATGACCTCATGGGGGACATAGATGGTAAAAAAAAATTGTTACAAAAATAAGTAAAAATAAATTACAGAATAAAATAAAAATATATACTTTAAAAAGAAAATGACCCAAAGCCAATGCCAACCAAAACTGTCGTCATATGCGCCCTGTAATCTGAAACCATACATATTATACATCAAAATGTCCAAAACAAAATGAAGAACCCATACCCATGCTTTATTTTAGCGTAACTATACTAATGTTAAAAAAAACTATAAATTTAAAACACATTTTTTAGATTTTTACCTCCAATAAGACTAAATAACTGAAGAAAATGGAGGAAAAATAATTTTGGTAGCAGAAGTAATAATAAAAAAAGGCACTAAAACCACCACATGGGTAAAATTCCGAAGAAGTGTCTTGTCCTTTAGGTACAAAACAGCCTGGTCCTTAACACCTTAATGATGCAGCCCTTTTTTTCCCCATTTTTGTTTTTTCCCCTTCCCCCTTTTAAATAATAACTCCTTTAGTTATCCATCAATGTAGCTGTATGAGGGCTTGTTTTTTGTGAGATGAGTTATTTTTTTCATTGGTACTATTTAATGTACTGAAAAACTTTAAAAAAAAAAGTGGAGTGAAATAAAAAAAACAAAAACAACATTCCGACAACTTTTGGTGCATCTTGTTTCTACGGAGCACAAACTGCAACAAAAATGACATGATATCTTTATTCTATGGGTCAGTACGATTACTACGATACCAAACTTATTTAGTTGTTTCTTTTTGCTGCGCTACTTGTATTGTTTTTCAAAGGCATTACATTTTTAAAAACTATTTTCTGCCACCATCTTCTACGTGAAATAACTTTTTTATTCTTCCGTCAACATAATTGTGCAAGGGCTCATTTTTGCGGAATGTGCTGCAGTTTCTATTGTTATCATTTTGGAATATATACGGGTATTTGATCGCTTTTTATTGCATTTTTTCTTGGCAACAGGGTAACCAAAAAAGTGCATTTCTGGCTTGCTTTATTTTTTTTTTCGGACGACATGCACCGTGCGCAGTAAATAATGTGTTACTTTGATGGATCAGACTTTTACAGACTTCTCGATACCAAATATGTATTTTGGTTTTATTATTTTGATTCTTTTATTGTAAATATAGCAAAAGGTTTTTGTTTCTTTCAAACTTTTATTACTTTTTTTTTTTTTACTAATGATTACTAAAACTTTATTGCCTTATTTTTACTTTATTTTTAGTCCCCACAGGGGACCACAACATGTGATGCTTTGATCACTCCTGCAGTATGATGTAATGCCACAGCATTACATAATATTGCGATCGGACGGGCAGTCTATAAAGCCACCACACATGGAGGCTTGATAGGCAGTCTGCCATGACACCAGCACAGCTCCCTGCGATCTCATCGTGGGGGAATTGTAAGGGACCCCCGAACATCATTTGGGGGATTGAAATGCCTCTGTCTGAATGGACAGTGGTATTTAAAGGGCTAACATTCCCGATCGGCCGATTGGAGTTGTTGCCGCCGGGTGTCAGCTGTAATATGCAGCCTCTACCCGTGCTGTATATACAGCCTGCACCAGGTATGTACAGCCTGCATTGGGGAGTTGCTGCCGCCGGGTGTCAGCTGTATTATACAGCCTGCACTCGCACTGAGATAGCCATACAATCCCTCTTCATACATACCCCGACACTGCAGGATGTAACTGTACGTCCTATAGCGTGAAAGTGTTAAGGGGTTAATGTACTTTATTCTGTAATTTTTTTAAATTGTAGTTGTACTGTGTATTGTAGTGCATAGTATTGAAAAAACAAATACATAGCGTTAGGCTGTATTCACACGGGTGATTTTCCTATGCCTTACAGGTTAGGGCCAGTTATAGAAGTTCTTCAGGAACTCAGCATGGTTCATGTAATCAAGCGCTCAGGATCTATAAGATCTATTCCAGTTCAGGATTGGACTTCCAACAGTTTACTACTTCTTTAGGCCGAATGCCCACGACTGGGTCAGATTCCGACTGCGAAATCTCTCAGCGGAATCAGACCCTGTGCCCCGGCATTGACCTCCACATTGACCTCCGCGTACCTGTCTACAGAAGTGCGGGCGATGAAGCGGATCCGCTGCGACTCGGCGCGGGCCGGACGGCTTCCATTGACTGCAATGGAAGCAGTCCGTGTAAGGCTCGCACTAGAATAGGACATGCAGCGATTTTTTTCACCACGAGCGAAAAATCACAGTTGATTTCCACCCGTGGGCATGGAAAAGCAGTTTCCATAGCATGACCTATGGGGAGCATTTGCTGCGGGATCCGGAGGCAAAATCTCTCTCCGGAGACCGCAGTGCAAATACGGTCCGGACAAATACATGAAATTCATGTATTTGTGTTTTTTGTGGCTTTTTTTGAGGTATATTTCCCCCAGGTTTCTGTCTGTTTTATGTGGAATACCAGGGAGTGTGACCTCCGCTAGGTAAATATCCACCTGGTAAATTAATGGAGAGTAGCTAGGAGAACACGGAGCTACTCTTTCCCTGGGGCACACAGAAAGCAGGTCTGTGTGAGCTAGTGTTGTAGACTGCGAGTACGGTTGCTAAACCTGTTTGTTTGTAGCTGGTAGACTGGGTTCTACTCTATATTTACCAAATGTCAGTATAAAATCTACTTCTGCCTGCCTACTCCATGTTTGCCGAAAGAGACGATTTCTTTGACCTCAGCAAAGGGAATCCCAAACTACTCCCTCCACAAGTGGAGGAGGATGCGGGCATTAAAGGCTGAAAAAAATGCTACAGGATAAGGGATAAGTATCCCATCTGTAGAGGTCTGACCTGGAGAAACAAAGATGGCCGAACCGCTTCTCTGACTACCTGATGCACACTGTGCAGAGCATGCACTGGTAGTCTGAGGGCTCTCACACAAGTGTATGCTACTGCGTATTACACGCCCAGGTTTTGTGTGCATAATACGCTGTACCAATCTTTGCATTGACTTTCAGCTGTGTCTCTGTAGTGTCTTGATGCTTACTAATGCAAAGTGTACATCAGGTAATCAGAGAGCATATATCTATATTCCACAACACTTTTGCTCGATTCACAATCTGATTGGTTGTTTGGCTTGGCTGATTCACAGTGATTGGTTGTTTGGCTTGGACGATTCACAGTGATTGGTTGTTTGGCTTGGCTGATTCACAGTGATTGGTTGTTTGGCTGATTCACAGTGATTGGTTGTTTGGCTTGGCTGATTCACAGTGATGGGTTGTTTGGCTTGGCCGATTCACAGTGATCGGTTGTTTGGCTTGGCCGATTCACAGTGATCGGTTGTTTGGCTTGGCCGATTCACAGTGATCGGTTGTTTGGCTTGGCCGATTCACAGTGATCGGTTGTTTGGCTTGGCTGATTCACAGTGATTGGTTGTTTGGCTTGGCTGATTCACAGTGATTGGTTGTTTGGCTTGGCTGATTCACAGTGATTGGTTGTTTGGCTTGGCTGATTCACAGTGATTGGTTGTTTGGCTTGGCTGATTCACATTTATTGGTTGTTTGGCTTGGCTGATTCACATTTATTGGTTGTTTGGCTTGGCTGATTCACATTTATTGGTTGTTTGGCTTGGCTGATTCACATTTATTGGTTGTTTGGCTTGGCTGATTCACAGTGATTGGTTGTTTGGCTTGGCTGATTCACAGTGATTGGTGGTTTGGCTTGGCTGATTCACATTTATTGGTTGTTTGGCTTGGCTGATTCACATTTATTGGTTGTTTCGCTTGGCTGATTCACAGTGATTGGTTGTTTGGGTTGAATTAAGCAGAAGTGTTGTGGAATATAAATATATGCAATCACGTGTGGCCATCTTTGTTTCTCCAGACTCGTAGGATCGCTTTAAATTAGGGCCAGGTTTCACAAAGTGCTTTATGTGAGGTGTTCAATCATGATGCACATGATTAAACGTTTAATCTAGTCTTCGTGAACACGCTGAAGAACTGCAGGTGACATTTCTTCACAGCACATAGGATTTGGGTTTCAGATGAACCATATGGCATACTTTTTTCTGCACACACAAGGGACTTTTATCTTTGGGGCCATTTAAGGTCCATAACTATAAGGTCAGATAACCTTGGTGGCCATTCTACCGGGTTTCTTTGCCCCATCCAGTGGCTAGGGAATTGCACATCCAGCAATCTGCTTACAGTCACTGACTGTTGTCATTCCACACATATGGGAGTATGGTAACCTGTCATATCTCACACCTTTGAATTTTTAGCACTGGGGCCATTAAAAGTTCCTAGGGTATGTGGGAAAAAACATACAATTTGGTTCATCTGAAATGGCAAATCCTACGGGGCTGTGAAGTAATATCAGCTGCAGTTCTGGGTACTCAGTGTTACTACTGATTTATAGGGGGAAATTGAAATGACATTTAAAGGATTCGTATTATTGTCACACCTATACTTAAAGGGGTATTACCCTCTGTGGAATCACAGCTCTTTGTCTTTACCCATTGTGCCAACAAATAAAAGCACATTTTGTAATTACCTTCATTTTTCTAAAGTCTCTCGTTTCCCAGACATTCGTTAGATTGTGTCCTGATTGTTGGCCGCTCATTGTAGGGGTTATGGCCACCGCTGCGATTTAGCAGCATTGGACAGACTTGCACGCTAGTGACTGCGACCATTGTGGAGGCAAGGATATTTGGATTGTATGCATTGACATCCTGGCTGGCCACCTTCCTCTTCCATTTTTGGTGTATTGAGCACGTAGGCCAGCAGCACAATGATGTTAGACTGCTGCTGGGCTGAAATATCAATCATTAGTAGAGATCCTGCCAACACATCTCGTCAGCAGGAAGGACCCGACCCTGGCTTATAAACCAGGTAGATGGGAATAACCCTATAAAACTTATCAAAGACACTCCCAATGAATGTTTTTCTGCGGTTCCATGCTGCAAATGCGGAGCACTCTATGAATACAGGTAGTGGATTTTGTGGACGAGCTAACAGTGACATCACTCGCTCATGGAGATGACCCTCAGCTCATCTAAAAGCAACCGAAGAAATAACACTGCAATAATTCTGTACTGCAGTGTATTATCTTATTTCCTTGCTTTTTTTTGTAAATCTGGAGGCCCATTGCTAGGTCTCTGGTTGCGATGGCAATCCATCAGCCCTCCAAGATCAGACAGTAGATGACCAATGATGTCATAAAGAAAACCCCCTAACTCTGTTAACTTTATAAATGCTGATCATGGCATGAAAAGAATTAATGGCAGGGATCAGTGTTCCCTCCAACACCCACCATTATAGTGGGACCCTGGCTGTTAGTCACAGCCAGCTCCCACTTCAGATAGCGTGGGTTAAACTCCTTAGCCTATGCCACCTACATACCATAAATGTAGGCCTTTTACAGAAGCTCTTCTCACACATGATATACATGAACGTCATGGTACATGACTGGGTTAAAGCATATGGAAATGACTTTCGTTTGCTCTACAACAGTCTTAGTGAAATTTTAATTTCTCAATTACCTAGTATATAAACATATTCGGATACGGATCTAGACTGCGAACTGTTCAGCAGTGGAATTAAGACTAAGGCTATGTACCAAGTTTGCAGTAATATTGCGCTTGCACTGCCTAATCTAATAAAGTGAGCAGATCACCAACTGTTGGCCCATGTGACTTTGCATTATCCCCACGGTGTACACTATGGGGCACCATGCCTCTCTATTCCCTTCAGCGGTTCACTCTGAATCAACATTTTTACTCCAATTCTTTTTGTGATTGCGCAAGGCATATGGAGGAGCTCCTGTTTGAAGAAGCAAGTACTTTATTCCAAGCTACACCACTTTTTTTCCCCTTTGAAGAGTAAACTACTTTTTTTTTTTTTTTTTAAATGTACAGAATTGGCGATTTTAAGTATTTTCGCAATGAGTTTGATCAGCCTGTACTGTACAATTTTTCTTACAAAACCCCTCTCTTAAGCTAGGTGGCGATGAGGGTGAGAAATCCATCTTACCTAATTGTATAGTAGTAGAGGGAGCTCTATGCAGGTGCAGACAGCTCTTCCCATACACAGTACCAGTTTATTACTAAATGTCTCCATGTTATTTCTTTTACTTTCAGTCCTCCTGTGCCCCCGATGTGTCCCACCACCACGGGTGTTCTTTAGAACCCAATCCCCCTCCTACCACTGTTGGCAGCAGCGCTCTGTGTCAGGAGAAGCCGTTCTGCATTGCAGACAGCTTCTCCCCTACACAGCGCACCTGCTAATAGTGCTAGTAATGATCAGGAGGAAGACTATTTCTGATGATTCCTATCAGTTATCCCAATAATACAGACATTTTCAGTCAAACAAGATACACGAATGGCTATTACCGTTCACTGGCACTGATATGGGTTTATCCAATCCCCTTGTAGTTTCACCAGAACTTTCCTGCAAGAATGCAACAATAAGACATGAGAAAAAAAAAACATGAAAGACTGCTAGTTTATCTTATATTCAAGTGAAGGTCCAAACTCCCCCAGAATACATGAACCAATCTGCTCTAAAGAGAGAAGGATCTGCTTGAGTAGCGATCAGATCAGATCAAGTATTTTACACATCACTTTGCTGCATGAAATGCTCGGAGTCCATCTTGCGGTGGACTTTTGTTTTGCGGAACAAGTTCTACTTTCCAGTGGTGCCATTTTTGGGAACATATAATGTATTAAATTAGCTTTTGCTCAAGATTTTTAGGGTGAATGAAAAAAATCGTTAAACCCTTCCCCTTCTGAAACGTACAGGTATGTCACAGAGGAGTGGGCATGAAGCGGACTTGGGGGTTCAGTTTTTACTTTAGCCAACATCACATAACTGTCAGGATGTCTAGAAAATCGATCATATTTACATCACAATTTCCGGTAAATTTTAGTGATAGTGAAGCTAGTTAAAAGGAATATTTCAGTATTGTGCCAAGATGGTGCTAATATTCTAACAACATGGTTTTTAAAGAGGGTTTGTCTAAGGTGTACGCTGACATGGGACTAACACCTGATTGGCTGAATTTTCTTTTAATGTTTCTGATTTTCATTGTTAACATGCCATAACTAAAAGCGGCAACGCAAGAAACGCCAAGGTGCTACGTAGCGCACGCCATTAAAAGTGTTTTTACACATTAAATAATAAAGTCACGTTTTAAGAAAGCGCTGAAAGTTTATATTTTTAGAAAAGCCACCTTTCTCCAGCAGTCCACTGGGTTCCTGTGCACATCTGAAGAAATATCTGACAGGCTGGAACTTGAGAATGTATGAAATTGGTGAGCTGACTTTTTTCTATTGTTTATACTGAATATACCCGGTGGGTATGACAGCTTACATGCTTAGTCCGTGGCATGTAAGACTGCCAGCCGGAAGATTATGTCACTCTCCTACTTACCATCACCTCCCTCCCTTGTGAAGCGATCGTGGAGTGCCATTAGTTGTCATGGAAGGCCTAGGCCTAGTGAAGGCTCGCAGTGCTGCCATTTATTTAACCATATCATGCCCTGTCAATCACAGTGTCTCTAGTCCTAGTAGATCTGCAGAGAGCTAGTTACGGTACAAAATAAATATCAGAATTCAAGCTTTCCCTGGCATAATATATTTTGTGGGTAACACCAGTGACATCATTGAGTTTAGGCAATCCATCCACTTCCTATGGTCCAAACAGCAGAATTTGGTGGCCCTGGGAACCCCCAAAACTCGTCATCTGCTTGACTAAATAAGCTATGACACTCATATCTAGTTTTGATAGATTGGTAAATGTATGTACTGAAACATACCGGTTACACAGTTTCTCCTTAACTTACAGGGAAATATGACCTATATAGAATTATGGCTACAAAATAGTGTAGTCCTGAATGTACTCACCCCCCCCCCCCCCCCATCACATGGGCAGAAGGTTATGGGGGAGTGGCTGGAAAAAGGTCAAAAGTGTGATCCAAGCCAAGAGACCCTGTCCGATTCTACGAACTACCAACAACATAGCCAGCAGGTCCTTGTGCCCACAATCAACCAATCTAACCAGTGAAGGTCTAGTTCTTTTATTCCCTTTTATTGTTGTAACTGCTTTGTATTGTTTTCTTAGAGGTAGCTGACTGGCATTGTGCTGTTAGTCTATGATTTACATCTATGCTGCAGAACTTTACATTTATCCACACTGAATCTCCAAACAGATGGAAGTTCATTTAGCCTGCAGTGTGTGCTGGTTACTTTTATGAAATCAGAAACCACTTCAACCACAGCAAACAATACTTAGATGACAGAGAGCACACAGTATACTACACTGCTACCGGAGAGGATCAGTGGAAATCAGTCTATAGAGAAGATTTGCTGAATTCTCAGCTTCATCTACCTGGTGATCAAGTGGGACATGTTCCTCTTCCTCTGGACAATCCTGGGAATATAGAGGACTGGGACATCTCTCTGGGGGATTTCTCTGACTGTATCCATCTATAGGAAATAACCAGAAAGACTGAATACATTGTATATCACATGATGGCGAGGCTAGCCGACCCGCAAAACTGTCCCCTGCATCAGTGAAGGTCTCTTCTTACCCGGTGATGTGAGGGGCTGCTCATCCTCCATCATCCTCCATTGTACAGATCCTTGTGTCCTTCTAAATACTCCCACTCCTCCATGGAGAAATAGACAGTGATGTCCTGACATCTTATAGGAACCTGATACACACAATATACCGTCATCCTCCAGACTCCTCCCTTGGCAGTATTATATAATGTCCCCCATTCCCAGCAGCGCTCACCTCTCCGGTCAGCAGCGCAGTGATCCTGTGGGTAAGTTCTAGGATCTTCTGCTCATGTATCAGTGAATGAGGTGAAGGCTCAGTGATGGGGCTCTGGCTCCGGCTCCGTCCTCCTGACACACTGGGGGTCACACACTCACCAGACCACTTCTTCACTACTGTGTAATCCTGTGGATGGTGAGACACTGATCAGTACATGGAGGCTAAGAATCCTTCACCTTTCCTGTCATTCCCCTGTTTATTACTAGAGATAGGAGTGACATCATGTGAAGCTCTCACCTCCCCAGTTATCCAGTAGATGATCTCCAGGGTGAGGTCTAATATCCGGGCAGCCATGTGGTCTCTGTCCTTCTCCATCCTTGGTGGGTCATTGATGGAAAGGACCATCATCTTTATCTATGATAGTCCTGGACTTAAGAAACCTGAGGAAACACATGAAGCATCTCACTAATATGGATTCTAAATTATTAAATGGGTTGTCCCGCGCCGAAATGGTTTTTTTTTTTTTTCAACCCCCCCCGTTCGGCGCGAGACAACCCTGATGCAGGGGTTAAAAAAGAACACCAGAGAGTGCTTACCTGAATCCCCGCGCTCCGGTGACTTCTTACTTACCTGCTGAAGATGGCCGCCGGGATCCTCTCCCTCGGTGGACCGCAGGGCTTCTGTGCGGTCCATTGCCGATTCCAGCCTCCTGATTGGCTGGAATCGGCACGTGACGGGGCGGAGCTACACGGAGCCCCATTGAGAAAAGAAGAAGACCCGGACTGCGCAAGCACGGCTAATTTGGCCATTAGACGGCGAAAATTAGTCGGCTCCATGGAAACGAGGACGCTAGCAACGGAGCAGGTAAGTGAAAAACTTCTTATAACTTCTGTATGGCTCATAATTAATGCACAATGTACATTACAAAGTGCATTAATATGGCCATACAGAAATGTATAGACCCACTTGCTGCCGCGGGACAACCCCTTTAATGACAGCATACAATGAAGTCGATGTATTATGATCAGCAAACTAGTATATATATTACAGGCCATCTTTATATGGCTCAAGAGCCACGTGTGCGTGGCACCTTGCTGTGCTGCTCCCCATGGCAGTCCTAAGTTATGACCTTTAACCCTTTTTACATCCTCCCTCACAATCTGCTCCCCTTCTTCCCACTGTATTCTACACATCCCTAATAGATTTCATATCTGTACTGAAGACATGTGTAAGAGATGTTTTGTAGCCCGTGCTGATGCAGTCTCAGTGTCAGAGCCTCGAATGAGCAAATCTTCCCTGCTGGACTTCTGCTGTTTGCTGACCTTTGTGCACGTTAGTAGTAATTGAGAGAACTGCTGTTTGACGGGCGTTTCTTTTGTTAGTTGCACCAAGTGCATGTGCTGCCGGTGGCGATTGTTTTCCACTCGATTTTCTGTTATTGCTGAATATTCAAGAAATTAAAGTGATTCAGACTTTTGCATGGACTGAGTGTGCCGCTGACCCCCAACCCTCACACGGACATTGCCACATACGGTGAAGCGATGTGGGCATGTATGTTTACAAGAGGCAAAGGCAGGACAACCTGTTGATGATAAAGGACTATATCTGCTTATGTCTTCGGGTGAAACTTGCTTCTACTATGCAAACAGTCTCACGTGGGGAAGGGGGGGCGTACGAGACCCGATTTAAATGCCCCTGTCAGAATTGACAGCGGCATTTAAAGGGTTAGTAGCCATGCGTGGCCCATTGCCCGAGGCTGTCAGCTGTAATAAACAGCTGATGCCCGCACTGTTTGAAGAGAGGTTGCCCCGCGATCTCTCTTCACACATACCCTGCACCTGCACGATGTAAATGTACATATTATAACGGGAAGAGGTTAAAGATTATGCAAAACTAAAGGCTGAAATACTGACTCTTGGAGTCACAGCTACTATACGTGCTCAAAGGGTACATAACTGGAGCTACAAGGTTGACTAGCCTGCCTGCCCCAAAATGTTTGATCTCTTCCACCTGGTCAAGAAATGGCTGGAACCAGAGGTCTGCACACCAACCCAGATTGTGGAAAGGATAGTGATTGATCTCTACATCCACGCCCTCCCTGTGGAGTTACAACGTTGGGTTGGACATGGAGACCCCAAAGGTGCCAACCAGCTGGTTGATCTTGTGGACCAATATGTTGCAACAGAGGACTATCTCTGTGACATCCTGGCCTCTCAGACCAACCCACAAACCATCCGACCTACTGTTGGTAAGAGACTTCCATTTGCTGTGGGAGGGTTCAGGCTTGTGGAGAAAGAGTCAAGGGGCCCCTGAAGTGACACCCCATGTGCTGAGGACTGATAAGCCTAGATCCTTTAACCGTTCCTCATAGGACATGATTTGCAGACCGCTCATCATCTTGGTAACTTTTCTCTGACTTTGCTCCAGTTTGTCTATGTCTTTTTTAAAGTGGTGTGCCCACAACCATTTAATGACGTCATTGAATTGCTGTGATTGGTTAACCCAGCGCCAGCTTTTTTTGGCTGATGCCGGCGCTGGATAGCCAATCAGAGCATTATCTTTGCTGGTGGCGGGGAATTCAAGCCCCGCTTTCAGAAAGAAATGTTCTGTAGGCACGGAGGACATCACGGTAGCCTGCAGGAGTGACGGGGACCCACAAGCGCACCGGAACGCTGGTGGTGAGTATTGGTGTTTGATTTTTTTAGGTGTAGTGTAGTGTAGTGCAGTGTAGTGTAGTTAGGGGTTATTTTTTTCGACTACTATTGCTGATGGGGGGGTGGTAAAATTGTTGAGGGGGCTTACTATTATTGTGGGTTTAATATTATTATTGGGGGGAGGGAATATTATTACTAAGGGGGGGGGTTGATATTACTGTGGAGTTAAAGGGGTTGTCCCACGCCGAAACGGGTTTTTTTTTTTTTTTCAACCCCCCCCCCCCCGTTCGGCGCGAGACAACCCCGATGCAGGGACTTTAAAAAAAAACAGCACAGCGCTTACCTGAATCCCCGCGCTCCGGTGACTTCTTACTTACCGGTTGAAGATGGCCGCCGGGGTCTTCTCCCTCCGTGGACCGCAGCTCTTCTGTGCGGTCCATTGCCGATTCCAGCCTCCTGATTGGCTGGAATCGGCACGTGACGGGGCGGAGCTACACGGAGCCCCATTGAGAAGATAAGAAGACCCGGACTGCGCAAGCACGGCTAATTTGGCCATTAGACGGCGAAAATTAGACGGCAACCATGGAGACGAGGACGCCAGCAACGGAGCAGGTAAGTGAAAAACTTTTTATAACTTCTGTATGGCTCATAATTAATGCACAATGTACATTACAAAGTGCATTAATATGGCCATACAGAAGTGTATAGACCCACTTGCTGCCGCGGGACAACCCCTTTAATATTACTGTGGGGCCCGCTATTTCTACTGGGACCACTGTGGGGATTGCCATTTCAACTAGGGCCACTGCGTTAAGTGATGCAGCAGCCAGCGAGGCTGTGATCACTAGAGGCCACCGCGTGTCTGGAAGTCAAATACTATGCCGTAATAAGCCACGCCCCCTAGGCACAGCGACAGCGTTACTGAAGAGAGGATGGAAGGCCGGGAGGCCGAACATGACTGCCGGGTTCAGGTGAGAAGTTAGAAGGAACACCCAAGAAGAAGCCACAGCGGCGGTCTCATTCAGCCTAGCCGGCATGGAGAATTCACAGCAGCAGAAGGCACAGCGTCGGAGGGGTGAGTGCATCCAATCTCCGCCCGAGGGGTCAGTTCAGCCAATCAGGCAGCGGGGGCGTCACCTGGCTGTCAAGCAGCCTAACACTGATGTACACTCACCAATTCCAGTGGCATCAAGGTACAATAGTACCAACTATATACCCCCTCTAGTGTGTATATATATATATATATATATATATATATATATATATATATATATATATATATATATATATATATATATATATATATATATATACACACACTGTATACAGGATAATACATACATTCTATATACACCCTCTAGTACATATATACACTGTATACAAGAGAAAATATATATGCGTGTGTGTGAACTGACTGACTGGCCACTAATTCACTAACTTCCCGGTATTCTACAAACATGAAATTTGGCAGAAGCAATCTTTAGGTCCTAAATAGGAAAAGTAAAGGGGTCACAACTCGAAAATTCAATGCTAAGTGCAAAAGTATTGGCACCCCTGTGTAATGTACCAAATCTAATTCTCTAACTTCCCGATGTTGTACAAACATGAAATTTGGCAAGAGCATTCTTTAGATTCTAAATAGGAAAAGTAAAGAGGTCACAACTTGATTATTCAATGCTAAGTGCAAAAGTAAGTGCACCCGTATGTAATGTAACTTCTCGATGTCCTAGAAGCGTGAAATTTGGCGCAAGCATTCTCTAGGTCCTAAATGAGGAGAGTGGGAGGGGTGGCACATTCTGCAGAGGGACATCTGTACATGCAGCCTGAGGAGAATCTAACGCTCGTCTATGTGTATATATATTCTATTCCTCGGTTCCTCTAAAGTAATCTTGACTTCATAAAATTTTCTATGCAAATAACACATAATCCCCAGTATCAAATTAACTGGCGAGGTATATCAGCTAGTACATTATATATACACGCCTGTATTATATAACTATATACACCCTCTAGTACACATACACACCGCATACAGGAGAATACATACATTATATATACACGCCTGTATTATATAACTATACACACCTCTAGTACATATATACACTGCATACAGGATTGTTAGGGGTTAATCCTATTTTTAAATAACCTAACATAAGAAAGATAAGGAAACAGTGTAATAAATGTGACATTAGTTATTCGGTTGTATAATGTTATGTATTATGGAAATGAAAAATATGTAAAACATTCCGGAAGTTGCTAATAGAACTTGGATATAGAATCATATGTAAAAAGGTATATTCAAGCGTTTAATTGGATGATGATTTTAAAATACTAAATGTATGATTAATTAGATTTCATTAAGCCATTTTGATCACAATTCTGAACCTTTGACCAGAATGTACTGAATATACTGAGTATGTGGCTAAACCAGTTCTATGTGCAACTCAGAAACAATGCCCCCTCTTTGATGTGCAAATCCGATTGACTTGGAGACAAGGTTACATTTAACATGATGGACTTTTAAGATTACATCCTGGTCTGGGAAGAGGTGTAATTAAGTTTGTACTCAGACAGTGTGGAATCAATCTTTATGATCCTATGCAACTGTTTGATGTTCACTTCACACAGGAGTGTGCTGATACCTTTGTTTACAAGGCCTTGGGTTACAGCCATATTGTAATCTGTTGGAATGAGGACTTGGTCAGCAATATTAGAATGTAAAGTAGTTTGAAACTTAGTATCAGGCAACATTTGGAAACGCCTCCTTTTCCCCTTGTATAAAAACTGGCAATGTTCAACAATAAAGTAGAACTCATTCTGATTCACTTGCTGTGTGTATAGTGGCTTATTATGGTTCTCTTCTCCGAGTACTCATTATAACTTTCCTTTGAATTTGGACTCAGGCAACATCATCACTGGTCTCCGTTGATGGACCCCCAACAGTTTATTTGGCGCCCAACGTGGGGCGGTGACTCCTCTTCACCTGCAGCCGATACCTGACGACACCAACTGCCAACACCCCAGGACCAGGATCACGGGACCCCAGATCTACAAAACACTGGTGTATGGTAAGCCCTTGACTTGCCACTCCAGCTCTGGGTTCCCCTGGTTTGTGTCTATTGTTGACAGAAGGTTAGTCGCTGCATGTGTTATTTTTAGGTTCCCCGCCTCTTTGTGTAGTTTGTTCATGAAACTGTATTAGACGGAAGAACTCACTACTGGGATATTTTCATGCCATGTTGCCTGTAGTAATTGTTGAAATCTGTACATTGATAGTCTGGGTTATTTTAGCCATAATTTGCTTTTACTGAATCTGTTATAATATCACCAGAAGTTCCCTTAGAAGAGAGGTCTGGTCTCCCCTGAACCCCCCTAAGTAGTCTAAGTGACTGCTGTAGTGAGTCCGTAAAACTATTCCAGGACCAGGGACTAAGTGTCCTTAGTATACTGTGTGAAATAAGGTCCTGTATACTTAGTGATGAATAGTGGGAAATAAATTACCTTCGTGGTTGAAAAGAAAAAAAAAAGGTCTGTGTGACAAATAAGTGTCCTGCCAGTTGCGAACTTGGCAGAAGGGACTAAAAGGTCTGTGACCGCCAGATTTACCAGAGGAAGCTGTGTGCATCCTCAACACTGTGTGATAGTGATAAATCAAGAGGTAAGTCCAATAGTCAAAATGGGGTCCGACCAGTCTAAGACTTATCTGACACCCATAGAGATAATTAAGAAAGGGAAGAAGGGTGAACCAGACACCTACCGTATGGTTCACGATTTAAGGTAAATTAACAAAGTAACTGTTTTGGAAACACCGTTGGTCCCCAACCCACATACTTTGTTATCAACTATACCTTCCGGGACTTGCTGGTATACAGTAGTAGATCTTGCTAACGCCTTCTTTTCAGTTCCATTGCACCCTGACTGCCAGTATCTGTTTGCATTCACGTTCCGAGGGAAACAGTATTGTTGGACCATCCTACCTCAAGGGGTGCAAAATAGCCTCAACCAGTTTACCAGATGTATGATGTTAGTGCTTGATGCTTGGGCCACCCCGCCCGGAGTGGCCCTCCTACAGTATGTTGATGACCTACTGCTCTGTGCACCAGACAGATCTATCTGCATAGAGGCTTCCCTGAGCCTCCTTTGTTTTCTTGCAAATAGTGGGTGTAAAGCCAGTAAAGACAAATTAGTTTTGCAAATCTCATGTTGTGTTTCTTGGTCACTGCCTAGGTCCTGGTACAAAACACCTCACGCCAGAACGTACCAAGGTGGTACTCACATGCTCAGTTGCGGACATTTCTGGGGTTAATTTCATATTGTTGGCCATGGATCCGCTCTGCCTCCATGACCATGCAGCCTCTGTACGACTGCCTGGGTTCTAAGCCATGTGCTTTGACTCCGGAAGCCAAATCAGCTTTCCATCAGCTGAAAATACAGATCACCAGTGCTCCGGCATTGGGCCTGCCAGACTATGATAAACCCTTTCAAATGTTCGTGACTGAGATGGCGGGACATGCTACTGCCGTCCTCACACAAGAGCATGGTGACAAAAAGCGCCCTGTAGCATACCACAGTGCACATCTTGACGCACTACTTGAGAAAGCCTCTGAGGTGGTCTTAGACTACCCCCTCGTGGTCCTCACCCCTCATGATGTACATGGGATTCTGACACAGGTAAGCCGTAGACATCTGTCCCTTGCTAGACAGATCAAAATGGAACTTGCAGTACACTCTTCATCCAATGTCTCATTTCAACGTTGCACCACTTTGAATCCGGCCACCTTATTACCATTAGGTGACACTGATTGAAATGGGGGAGTAAGTACAGGGGACCAGCTTTTTGCAAATTCCCTGACTGATGATGAGGAGGAGGCCTTTGACGCAGAACACCAGCATGATTGTGCAGCGCTCATGGAGCAGGAGACAGGTGGGTTCGCACATGTCACTGACAAACCCCTCCTAAACCCCCACCTTGAAATGTTTGTGGATGGATCTAGATACCTAAATGAGAAGGGCAGTTTTGTCACAAGTTATGCTGTGGTCACTCTGCATGAGGTACTGATAAGTAAACCACTGCCTCCACATATGTCAGCACAGGAGGCCGAGTTGTGCGCTTTGACTGAAGCCTGTAAACTAGCTGAGTAATATATATGATCTGTAGTTATATCTCAGATCAGTATATATTTTTCCTCTGAAAGGAGTTCTCTATATGAATCAAAGAAAAAACCTTTGATCTTTGTTACATAGACTTTGGATGGCCAGAACTTTGCCTTTTGGCTATTCCTGTCATCTAGGGCATACCGCGCATCGCTCTATAAATTCATAAGCCATCCTTTTGAATATGCACCATTGGACTTTGGGATGTGTATCCATCCCTTGATGATTGTAGGTATATGTGGGTTACCATAAAATAGGAACCCAGGATTTACAAATCATCTATTGTGGTGACTTATTCATTTGTTCCAGCCTGATATATGACCCTAGGATTCTATATATCTCAAAGTGAATACATACTCCATTGAATTTGGGGATCTAGGATCCCAGTTGACACTTCCATCTGTGATTGGGGCACTTAGTAATCCCTGTCAACATCTACACATCTCCCCTTCGACTATATTATCTGATACACTGGATAATAGGAGAATTGATTTAAACCAATTCCCACCAACTTAGAAGGGAGAGAGAGTTTATGTATCACATAGAGTTCCCAATGGGTCATATAAGATTTCTTTCTTAAAGGGAATATCTGGACTTTAAGAAAGCAATCAGTATACATATGAGACCTCCTAGTCTTATCATTATATCAGCATAGATCTATTCTATCATTTTATATCGCACAATATTTTCTTTTTCTTTTTATCTAACTAATAAAAGTTATATTTTATATTTCTTGTGGTTCCCTACGGTGAAATACTGGTCTGGGAAGAGGTGTAATTAAGTTTGTACTCAGACAGTGTGGAGTCAATCTTTATGATCCTATGCAACTGTTTGATGTGCACTTCACACAGGAGTGTGCTGATACCTTTGTTTAGAAGGCCTTGGGTTACAGCCATATTGTAATCTGTTGGAATGAGGACATGGTCAGCAATATTAGAATGTAAAGTAGTTTGAAACTTAGTATCAGGCAACATTTGGAAACGCCTCCTTTTCCTCTTGTATAAAAACTGGCAATGTTCAACAATAAAGTAGAAGTCATTCTGATTCACTTCCTGTGTGTGTAGTGGCTTATTATGGTTCTCTTCTCCGAGTACTCATTATAACTTTCCTTTGAATTTGGACTCAGGCAACATCAGCACTGGTCTCCGTTGATGGACCCCCAACAGGATAATACATACATTATATATACACACACCTGTATTATGTAAATATATACACCCGCTAGTACATATATACACTGTATACAGGATAATACTTACATTATATATACACGCCTGTATTATATAACCAAATACATCCTCTAGTATATATGCACACTCTATGCAGGATAATACATACATTATATATACACAACTGTATTATATAACTATATACACCCTCTAGTATATATGTACACTGTATAATACATACATTATATACACACACCTAAATTATATAACTATATACACCCTCTAGTACATATGTACACTGTATACAAGATAATACATACATTATATAACTATATACACCCTCTATGACATATGTACACTGTATACAGGATAATACATATATTATATAACTATATACACCCTCTACTACATATGTACACTGTATACAGGATAATACATACATTATATATACACAACTGTATTATATAACTATATACACCCTCTAGTATATATGTACACTGTATAATACATACATTATATACACACACCTAAATTATATAACTATATACACCCTCTAGTACATATGTACACTGTATACAAGATAATACATACATTATATAACTATATACACCCTCTATGACATATGTACACTGTATACAGGATAATACATATATTATATAACTATATACACCCTCTACTACATATGTACACTGTATACAGGATAATACATACATTATATACACACACCTATATTATATAACTATATACACCCTCTAGTACATATATACACTGTATACAGGATAATACATACATTATATACACACACACCTATATTATATATCTATATACACCTTCTAGTACATATATACACTGTATACAGGATAATACATACATTATATATACACACCTGAATTATATAACTATATACACCCTCTAGTACATATACACACTGTATACAGGATAATACATACATTATATATACACCCACCTGTGTTATATAATTATATACACCCTTTAGTACATATATACACTGCATACAGGATAATACATACATTATATACACACACACCTATATTATATATCTATATACACCTTCTAGTACATATATACACTGTATACAGGATAATACATACATTATATATACACACCTGAATTATATAACTATATACACCCTCTAGTACATATACACACTGTATACAGGATAATACATACATTATATATACACCCACCTGTATTATAAAACTATATACACCCTCTAGAACACATACACACTGTGTACAGGAGAATACATACATTATATATACACGCCTGTATTCTATAACTATATACACCCTCTAGAACATAGACTATATATACACACCTGTATTATATAACTATATACACCCTCTAGTACATATATACACTGTATACAGGATAATACATACATTATATATTAGCACCTGTATTCTATAACTATATACACCCTCTAGTACATATATACACTGTATACAGGATAATACATACATTATATATACACACCTGTATTATATAACTATATACACCCTCTAGTACATATATACACCGTATACAGGATAATACATACATTATATATACACACCTGTATTATATAACTATATACACCCTCTAGTACATATATATACACCGTATACAGGATAATACATACATTATATATACACACCTGTATTATATAACTATATACACCCTCTAGTACATATACACACTGTATACCGGCTAATACATAAATTATATATGCACCTGTATTCTATAACTATATATACCTCTAGTACATATATATACTGTATACAGGAAAATACATACACGATATATACACACACCTCTATTATATAACTACATACACCCTCTAGTACATGTATACACTGTATACAGGATAATACATACATTATATACACACACCTGTATTATATAACTATATACACCCTCTAGAACATATATACACTGTATACAGGATAATACATACATTATATATGCATACACCTGTATTATATAACTGTATACACCTTCTAGTACATATATACACTGTATACAGGATAATACATACATTATATACACACCTGTATTATATAACTATATACCCCCTCTAGTACATATATACACTGTAAACAGGATAATATAATAATATTTTGATCTACTGGCTAACACGGCACCAAACCTTATTATTTTAACCAACCATGCCCTGTAGCATATTTGTAGTTTACGCTTAGGTTAAGCAGCGCTGCTGATTAGAGCCACCTGATTGGCTCTTCGGCACCACGTGACTACACAGCGTGCACGCGCATTGCCTTCAGCAGTCGTGCACTACACACTACACTTAAGCAGCACGGGGTTAGGGTTTAGGGTTAGGTTTACGGTTAGGTTTAGGGTTAGGATTACCTAACCCTAACCCCAACTCTAACCCTAAACCTAACCCTAAACCCTAACCCCGTGCTGCTTAAGTGTAGTATGTAGTGCACGTCTGCTTAACTGTAGTGTGTAGTGCACACGGCTGCTGCAGGCAATCCGCGTGCACGCTGTGTAGTCACGTGGTGCCGAAGAGCCAATCAGGTGGCTCTAATCAGCAGCGCTGCTTAACCTAAGCGTAAACTACAAATATGCTGCCCTGTAGAGGCAGCAGAGTAGTGACTGCAGGACCTTTGGTGATGTCACAGTCATGTGATCAGTCACATGGAGGGGCGAGAAGGTGTGAATATTAGTGGCTGCAAGACCTTTGGTGATGTCACGAGATAGGAAGTGGCCGTCTCACCGTTTTGTTTCCCCTCATGTGCAGATCACATGACCATGACATCATCAGAGTCCAGTAATCACTAGATAGAACATTTACGTAGATAAGTTAGTATTGTGGCTGCATCCCGCACTGCATGCTGATAGGAGATAATAATAATAATAATCTTTATTTGTATAGCGCCAGCTTATTCCGCAGCGCTTCCAGGCATGGATAAATGCAAAACAAAACAACAATTACAATGTGTGGTACATTGGGCTAGACACAAATTGGTTGGGGGTCTTACAGGAGGTGCAAGGGGTGGGGGCAAGGCATGGAGATCACAGGAAATAGGAAATTTCATGTGCAGATCAATTATTAGAAGGCAAACGGGGTGGGATGCCATAGGGAGGGGCGGGGGACTAGGTCAGGAGATTTGGTATGCCTCCCTGAAGAGGTGCGTTTTTAAGGCACGTCTGAAATTTCGTGCATCGGGAATTGTCCGGATGCCTTGGGGTAGAGCGTTCCAGAGGACGGGTGCTGCTCTGGTGAAGTCCTGTAGGCGGGCATGTGAGGTTCGTATTACAGGGGTGTTTAGTCTGAGTGTGTTAGCCAATCGGAGTGAGCGGGCTGGGTAATGGATGATGGAAACAATAGGGGTGAGGGTCCTGCTCCAACGAGCTTACATACTACAAGTAATGGGGTGGTACAGAAGGTAAAGGGGCTGGAGATGTGCGCGGTATGGTAAGGTGGTGAGTGAGGGATGCTATACACATAGACAATGGTCAGACATTTGGCCGTGTGACTGCAGGATCGGTGTGACTGCAGTGGCGGTTGATGATGGCTAGCAGGGATTGCAGTCAGTAGGTCAGGGAGCAAAATTATCAGGCGGAGTACAGAGGGGTTTGTTTAGGGAATGCGGTATGCCTCCCTGAAGAGGTTCGTTTTTAGAGCACGCCTGAAGTTCTGCGAGTCCTGGATTGCCCGGATAGCCTTTGGTAGTGCGTTCCAGAGGACCGGTGCTGCTCTGGAGAAGTCTTGGAGGCGGGAATGAGAAGTTCGAATTAAAGGGGCGCTCAGTCTAGTTTCGTTAGCAGAGCGGAGAGCCCGGGCTGGTTGATGGATTGAGATGAGGGAGGCGATATAGGGTGGCGCTGCACTGTAAAGGGCTTTGTGGATGAAGGTAGCGAGTTTAAATTGAATTCTGTATTTAACGGGCAGCCAGTGCAGTGACTGGCACAGGGCAGAGGCGTCCGAGTAGCAGCTGGACAGGAAGATGAGCCTGGCTGCCGCATTCAGGATGGATTGGAGAGGGTAGAGTCTGGTGCAGGGGAGGCCGATCAGCAACAAGTTGCAATAATCGAGCCGAGAGTGGATGAGGGCAGCTGTGAGCAATTAGTCGCTTCAAAGTGATTTGGCTAAAGGTGTAGTTACACCGACGAGTGTGATATGAATCCCAGAAACCGGGACCGATATTGGACTTGCAAACCTACAATATTTTCTGTGAATATAATTCGCAAGAAAATCGTATTGCTGTGCTTGTGAGTTTCATACTCAGGAAAAATAAATAAATAAAATCGCCTGTTGTTTCAATACTTCTAATAGTAAAAATCGCATCTCACTCACATGTACATTACATAGAATGCAAGTGCAATTTTTTGCCTCCCATAGATATAATGGGAGATATCGCCCCAATATAGGACACGCTGCCATTTTTGTATCTTGGACTCTCAGTCGGAGAGAAAAATCACCAATGTAAATTAACCCATTTAAAATAATGGCTTCTTTTTACATAGAATTCCTGGGTACTGGTGTATCTGGTCCACACCAGAAGAATGGGTGGAGACAAGATGCACGGCCACAACCGAAGCCCCCAACTGGATTAACTTGCCAGGAGAATGGATGGCCATCATCTCCCCTTCCGGCTCCTGTCATTCCCCCTCCTTTGCCGCTAGGCCTTGCTCCCTTAATGCGAGGCCGGCATAATGCGAGGCTGCCAAGGAAGTCACAGCGGCTGAGTGCTGTGCTGGAGTAGGGACAGGAGAAGGTAGAGCGCCGGGGCTACTGATACTCCATCGCTATCCCTTGTCCCCTTTCCTGGCTTTCCAGTCACCCCCAATGCCCCCTCACCTCCCACATTCTCTGGACATGGCACTCTCAGGTAACACATGTCCCCAGCAGACTCTCTGCGTCCCCACCCCAGTCTCCCCCAGTGCCGTGCTTATAACTACCTGGCCAGCCTGGCTAAAACACATCTGCCCTTGCGTCCTCTCACTCCGCTGATATGGCTCCTTCCATCCCATTGCCCTGCGTCCACTGTCACTTTCCTCTCCGGTCTCACAGTTCACTACGGCGGCACTCTCATCCATGCTGTGATCCTGCAGGACGATGTAATCTCCAGTTAGCGGAGAGGCACAACACCCACAACCACCAATCCACAGCTGGGGGGCATCACCCGGGCGTTCCCTCTCACTGAAGCAAGTTTCCGGTGTCGACAAGATACACCAGTACAGAATTTCTTGGAACATACAGAAAGCATGTGTCAAAATCACCATGTAAATACACCCTAAGGGCTCCTTCACACAGGCGATGCAATATGCAGCTGAAAAGTGCACGAGCGGAAGTCAACTGCGACCAAATCACTACTCCATCTCCCGTTTTTCCACCCGTGCAGATGGCCGGTTACAGCATGTACACGCTGGAATACCACTGGGCGGGGCGAGAGGGTTTAGCTCTGTTAAATTCTCTCCGCCCCTTGCTGGCTGCCAGCAAAGGGACAGGACGGGAGCTAGTATGTTAACTTCCTGCCCCCTCTCCGCCCCTTCCCAGCTGCTGGCAACGGGACAGGGTGGGAGCTAGTGTGCTAATCACACACCCCCTCCCTTTGCTGGCAGCTGGCAAGAAGTGGAGAGAGGGAGGGAGTTTAGCAGAGCCGCTGCTTAACTCCTTCCCCCTCCCTTTTCCAGCATCTCCCATAGGAGTCTGACCGGAATCTTTTCTGGTCAGCTGATTTTACGTCCCCCAAAAATCGCTCATCTGAACAGGTGCATCAAATTCCAATGCATTAGTTGATCACGATCCTATGCCAGGGTACTGCCAAGACTGCGCATGTACACTGTGTCGCCGTGAGTGTTCATATACTATTGCTGGAAGTCCCGGCAATAGCCTGGCTTAAGATTCAGCATTCGCTGCTAGGCAGTGACGTAGCATAAACTGACCTGCAGGAAGCAGAATGCCAAGAATGTACACTAAATAACAGGCAGAAGACCCCATTAAAAAAGGGGTCATATTGGTGTGATATTTGTACGTCTTATAATGCATAAATCTCATGCTATTTTCTTGGCTGTGTGAAAACGGCCTAATAAAAGCAGTCAAAAACAGAAGTAAGCAATTCAGTGGGTGACGCTCTAGTAGAATATGCGCTCACTGTGAAAGCCTCAAATAAGATTTTCGCTAATTCCAGCATTTAGCAATTGTATATGTTTACAGCAAGCCTGAGATAATGGAACTACCAGCTTCAACGTTTAGCAGTTTTATATGTTCACATGTAAATTTGAGATAATGTCAATTGTAACTTTTAGAATTGATGATTGCTGAGTGTGGAAAAACCAACCCATCTGTCATACGATGTGGGACGGTGTCTGCTCATGGTCAGCTTGTGCTACAGTCCGTTTATATATACTGTCTATAGAGGTGTGTGCTTTACTCAATAAAGAGCTTCAGAGGAGGAAACAAATCTTGAAATGCCACTTGTCTGTCTCACGCTTTATTCTCTAGGGCACCGTTGAATTTGGCATAACTGATCGAGAAAGCTAAAATACCCCGTGTACATAAATGAAGGTCCTGGCTGAGAAGCAGCTCCCATGAATGGGCATACATTCACGTCCTATGGATGTTGTAGGCTCACATGCTTAGCCTTTGCCATTCGCAGCGGGAACCGGCTGTGACTGATAGCCTGGCTCCTGCTGCAACAGCCACGATCAGTATTGATCACAGCATGTAAAGGGTTCACAGAGGGAGGGCACTTACTCTGTGATTTCATTGGCCCTCTGTTATCTAAGGCCGCTTTCACACGGGCGAACAAATTGTGCGAATTTCTCACGATGCGACAGCGCTACAAATCGCATATATGTGAAGCTCATACTTTCCAATGTTTGTGGGCTGCTATATTGCGAAAAATAACAAATCGCGGCATGCTGAATATTGCCATGATTTGCTATGTTTTGTAGCCCGTTCCCCTATGCAGCCTTCTTTTGTGTTGCATCGCATGAAAATGCATTTTTTGTATAGTGCAATGCAACTTTTACAGTAGGAAATCTTACTCTTTCCCCTTAAAAAAAAACCCTAGCTACATTAAAAAAATAAATAAATAAATACATCACCTAATAGGCGCTGTCCACTCCGAGGCATTTCTCCTCCGCAGGTACCCAGCAGTTGTTTGAAGTATTCAGCCTGCACTTCCTGGTCAGGGGCCTCAAAAACCCCACCTCCAGGAAGAGCTGGCTCTGATTGGTTCATCGAGCGCTGCAGTGAATGGCTGAGCCATGGCGCTCGAGAACCAAACACCGCTATGCAATGTGATGGCTGTGATTGGTTCTTTAGCGTTGTGGCCAATTAGAGCCAGCGCTTCTTGGAGGTAGAGTTTTGAACCTCCAAACCAGGAAGCACTCGCTGAAAACCACAAACAAGTGTGCCGGAGCTGCGGAGAAGACGTGCGGCAGAGCGGTCAGCACGTCTGGTAATGTATTGTGCTTTTTTTTTTTAAATTCAGCTAGGATTTATTTTCTGAGTAGGGCTTATATTTCAACCTGTCTCAAAAATCCCAGCAAAACAGCACTATAGTTACGCAACTTTGTAGCGACACAAAATCACGATATCGCAGGCGATATTCCTGTCGCCCGCGTGAACAATGCCTAATAGTGAAAGTCTGATTGGTTGACGTGGCCTGTAATCGCTATGAGAAACGATAATGCACGTTAACGGAAAGTTATGGCTTTTGAAAAATAGAGATGAAAATCCCCCCCAAAATCTTTATATCCTTAATTCGAAAATAAGCCATGTCACTAAAGGGTTAATAGCAGGAAGCTTGGGTTTGTGATCAGATGGCTGAATCCCAAAAGAATAATCATGGAGGCTAAAGCATCATGTCCGTGGGCACGTACGGTTTCCAAGTGTGAAATCCTGCAAGTTTCAACCCATGCCGCAGCCATGTGGCCAAAAATGACATTTATTCACCTGTCCGGATGCTGCGGGGCGCTCCTCCGTCGCGGCCGGATCTTCTTTCTCCTGCCCAGCGGATGCACTTGGCATGCTGGCGGCATGCTGTGTGCATGCGCTATGCTTCTTTTTTTTTTTAAATCTCCTGCTGTCCTTTGGATCTGAGGTACAGCCACCGTGACAGCTGTGGCTATGCCGCAGATATGACAGCTTCCATTGACTTAAATGGAAGCCGACCCTGCAAGATCTGCAGAAAAATGAATCATACTGCGATTTCTTTCCGCGCGTGCCATTTGCACGCCAGGAAAAAAAAGAATCACATCCGCATGCAATAAATTGCTCTGCGGATGCTAATACATCCCTATAGGCTTCTAGATCTGTGGATCTCCCACACAGGAGACACGTGCTGATTTTATAATTACCATCCGCCCGTGGACATTGTGCCTTAGTGGTTAGTTCTGTTTCGCAGTGCTGGGGACAAGTCTGACTAAGAACAACATCTACATAGAGTTCGTATATTCTCCCACACTCTAAAAACATGAGAATTGGTGAATTTAAAAATTGTGATCCCCAGTGGGAACAGAAACCATAATATCGAGCGATAGTGCTGTAGAATATGTGTGTGCTATATAAGGTGATTATTAATATGTATATACAGCAGTGTTAAAAAAAAATAGGTTTGAAAAAGCAAAGAAAGCGCAAAATCATTATAATAAAACGTTTATTTCCATAAATGAAATGCACTGCAAATCCTTCACATTCAGCTCCAAATCAAAACAATCAGAACATTCATCCAGTTTGTGATAATCCTTTACAGAAAGTAATAGAAAAATTCTATTTTTTGGCCGAATGCACACGAGCGGAGATTCCGCATCGAGATTCCGCACGGAATTTCCGCTGTTGCACACTGCCATACAATTGCATTGGTTTATGCAATCCTATGCAGAGAGCAGCGATTTTGATCACGGAAAACTTGCGCAGTTACAAGATCGCAGCATGACCTATTTCAGTGCGAGATGGCTATGCGCTGCGCATGCGAGGTCACTGCAGGGACACAGGTCAGATTTCAACTGCAAGATCCTCGCTGCCTGCATTCGGCCATAGCCGAATAGTTAAAAAAAAAATAGCAGTGCAGCATTTTTTCTATAAAAACTCAAAAAGGTCATGTAATAAATAAAACAAACGTGTAGGATTTCACTTTACTTCACATCATTGAAGTAGCATTTAGTGGCATTTTTTCCTATTACTCTACCACACTTACTAGTAACTTACTATTGCTATGTGATTTATCAGGTTGATGATGTTGGACTGCTAGTTTTTGAACACTACTGTGTATAATGTGTAAGCTAAAGCTAAAGGCCCTATTACATACAAAGATGATCACTCAAAATATGGCTTTTAAGCAAGCATTTTGCATAAACTACTAATTGGTACTAATGCCTATTAGTACCAATTAGTAGCGTGTGAGCCTTTGGGAGCTGTATTCAGAGAAGAGTGGATGGTCTGTTCTCTGAATACATTCCCTTTGTTCTGCTGCAGGGCTGAGAGCTGAGACAATGTAATCAGTGCTCCCCGGGCTGAACACAGCGTGCGGTCCATCTTATCAGCTCTTCTGCCAAACAATGGATTTCATGCCAAACTGAAAATCATAGTTCAGCAGAAAAGTGAAAGATGGCCACATTTACCCCCAACGATTATTGCTCAAAAGATGGCTTCTGAACGAATTTTGAGTGATAATAGTTGTGTGTAAAAGGGCCTTGAGTCAATAACTCAAAACTCTTACATAGATCAATCAAATCTTTTACATATCAGACATGGAAATAATTTCATTCATATTCACTGTCGGACAACCACAGCCACTGATGTACATACTAAGACTATTATGTATGCCAATGAATTGACACTGGAGATGACTGAATACAGGGAGTGAAGAAAAGATTGGAGTCAAATAGGACAGAGGGTGTGCCGACTTGCAGTTATGGCAGCATCACAAAGAGATGGAAATATAAATGTAGGTAGATTAGTTAATATTAGAAACACAAGACATTTAGTTCTCAATAGTTTCAGGTAAAGAGAGGACACTGAATAATCACTAGGATTTTGTAGTAGTGCAGCGGTGATGTCTCAGGAAGAAGTGTATATTTGGGGGCTATCAGTGTACAGATGGTGTTGAAAGTCAAATCCACTGGTAGTTTGTTGACTAGGCACAGTGTAGAGAGGAAAGAGGATCCAACCTTGAAAATCCCCAAAACCCAGAGAAAGAGGAGTAGAAGTAGAGCTGGCAACTCATGTCTTGAACAATGGGTCAGAAAGGTAGGAAGAAAACCAAGGCAGAGCAGTGTCCTTAGTATAATAGAATGGAGGAGCCGATGATCTATAGATGGGTTACTCTTCAGCTTCACAACATTAGTAGGACAATGCCTGGATGCCTAGGTTATATATTCAATAACAAAAGAGCTCCTAAATAGGAGAGGAAGGACTTACCTAGCACTACGCGGAGGGTCCCTGGGTGAGAGGGAACCAACCCGCTAGCACTTGGAGTCTTTATATCCCACAACCATGGAGAGCAGCATGGGGAAAAATGCAGTAATTACATCAAAAATGGATAAAGAAATAGTGAGGATAGATGCTTAAGAACCCCCCCCCCCTCCTTGTCTATGTAGGTGACGATCTTAAGATTTCTTGGTTCCGTACAACCGCAGAGGATTGTTTTGCATCTATCCTCACTGTTATTCTTTAGCATGATTCTTGACGCAGCATGATATCACTGTGCACCAAGCTATCAGTGGTTTATTTACACTTTGAATTACTTTACAATGGGGTTTTGCTATGTTAAGAGAACGGTAACTTTTTAATGGGTTAACAATGACTTTCAGTGCCCTGCTATCTAGAGATGAGCGAACGTGCTCGTTTAGGACAATTACTTGATCGAGCATCGCTTTTTTCGAGTAACTGCCTAATCAGGCGAAAAGATTCAGGGGGTGCCGGGGTTGAGCGGGAGGTTGCAGGGGGGAGTGGAGGGGGAAGAGAGAGAGAGCTCCCCCCTGTTCCCCCCTGTTCCCCACGCTCCACCCCGCCGTCCCTCGCCCCCGAATCTTTTCACCTGAGTAGGCAGTTACTCGAAAAAAGCGATGCTCGATCGAGTAATTGTCCTAAACGAGCACGTTCGCTCATCTCGTGCTATCACAATCTAGCTAACATTTGTCCCATCTGCATGGTGTCAAATACTGCAGACAGATGGAGACGAATCAGTACATAGTAGTCACCATCTGAAGAAGCCATCAGATCATTTGACACTGTAGTAAGGTTAGCTTCTGTTGAATGTAGAATATGAAAACCAGATAGTCAGAGTCAAGAAAAGAGTTATCAGAGATACAGATTAATAAAGAGTAGATTTAAGGCCCTTTTAAATGGGACGATTATTGTTAGGAGTTTGAGCGATAGTCATCCCGTGTAAATGCATGCAGAAACTGAACGACTAAGTGAGAGTTGTTCAGTTTTAGCATGTAGAAACCTGAACAACTAGCTGTTTAGTGTAAACAGCAGCCTTTAGTTTTGAAATACTGCTGCTTACAGTGAAGGCGGGAGAACAGGATATCCTATAGTAAGAACACCTGTGGCAGTGTCTGAACTACTGATAATAATGAGATCACCTCTGTAATACTAATGAAATCCAGAAAACTTGACCTGTTGGGGTGCCTTGAGGACTGAAGTTGGAAAACACTGGTCTAGGCAATTAAGCTGGGAAGTTGCTAGCAGGCCTCACCCCATGACTGATCTCTGTTCCCGACACGTCTTCAAACACTGCTATGGACACACCTGCATTACAGCTGCCCGTCCCCGTGGTTTGGCCAGCATCAACCTGGCAACCGGGTCTCTCATCCTAACAAAACAAATGGCTTCAGATGGTTCTATCCCCCAACAACGAATATATGTAGTATTAAGTCTAAAGCCAACTCAATAACCCAAAACTCTTCTATTGATCAATCAAATCTTCTACATATGGACATGAAAATAAAATCGTTCACATTCATTGCTTACCGACCACAGGCACTGGTGTAGAAACTAAGGGCCCATTTACACGGCCCGATCATCATTCAGCTTCTCGCTGGATTGCAGGGATCTGAGCGATAATCTTTCAGTGTAAACGCCCGCAGCAACGGAACCATGAATAGTTTGTTGATCAATTTTTGCAGGCATAAAAATCAAACTACGATCGGCCTGTGTAAATAGGCAGTCATTCATCTGTGAACGACTGCCTGTTTACTGTGAGTGGAGTTGGATGGGCTGGAGATCATTCTGGCTCCTTCACTGAGTTGTCCCATATAAAAGGGTCCTGAGTAGAGATGAGCGAGTATACTCGCTAAGGCTAACTACTCGAGCGAGTAGTGCCTTAGCCGAGTATCCTCCCGCTCGTCTGTAAAGATTCGGCTGCCGGCGCGAGTGACAGGTGAGTTGCGGCGGTGAGCGGGGGGAGAGAGAGATCTCCCCTCCGTTCCTCCCTGCTCTCCCCCACTGCTCCCCGCCCGCCGCCGGCCCCCGAATCTTTAGAGATGAGCGGGAGGATACTCGGCTAAGGCACTACTCGCTCGAGTAGTTAGCCTTAGCGAGTATACTCGCTCTTCTCTAGTCCTGAGTCCATCTGTTAGAAAAAAACTCTTTATTGACACATAATTAAAATTATACACACATCTTGACAACATAAGCGGGGAAAGTATTTCGGATTATTTCATAATGCCTTTATTTATACCATTACTAAGACTATTACACATGGTTAAAAATGAAATTACGCTGTTCAGCTCTACATATAGAAGTTTTGTAGAGAGAAACGAGGCGAGTCCTAGGATTGGTCCCTGAGGAGCCCCAACAGCAAGAGAAAGTACATCTGAGAAATTATACACTGAACGAGCAAGTCAGAGAGGTAGGAAGAAAACCAAGGGAAAGCAGGGTCCTTAGGCCAAAAGGGTAGAGCATAGTGAAGAGGTGCCACTGATTGAAAAGAATTAGTAGAGAGTAGTAACCACAAGTTTGTATACCTGCATCAATCCATGCTAGTCAGCTGCTGCAAAAGAAAATAAAGTTTTGGGGTGTATTAAAAGAGGTATAGGGGCGAGGGACAAGAACAATATTCTTCCACTATATAAGGCACTGGTCAGGCCTTACATGGAATACTGTGTAGTTCTGGTCACCAGTACACAGGAAATACATTGCAGTGCTTGAGAGACTTGATAACCCAGAGAGGCTATCAAAATTGGGATTATTTGCCTTAAAAAAAGAGGGTTGAGGGGAAACCAAATAACCATGTATAAATACATAAGAGGACAATACAATGATCTCTCCCAGGATCTGTTTATACCCAGGACTGTGACGGTAACAAGAGGGCATCCTCTATGTCTGGAGGAAAGAAGGTTTCATCACCAACACAGAAAGGGGGTTCTTTACTGTAAGAGCAATGAAACTGTAACTCTCTGCCTGAGGACATGGTAATGGCAAAATCAATAAAGGAGTTTAAAAGGGAACTAGATGTATTTTTTAGAGCAGTATGACATTACAGATTATAGACATTAAATAGTCAAAAGGGTTGTTGATCTGGCGATCTTCCGATTGCCGAACTTGGAATCAGGAAGGAACGTTTCTCTAAAGAATGTTGATCCAGGGATTATTCTCAGTGCCATTATGGAGTCAGGAAGGATTTTTTTCCATCAAATTGGGATAAATTGGCTTGAACCTCATTGGGGTTTTTTTGCCTGATCAACATGTTGTGGTGGAAACAGGCTGAACTGGATGGATATTTACCTTTTTTCAGACTAGCATACTATGTTACATAAAATGAGCAATGAATACTAGCAGTTGTCAGCCATGTTTAGAATGAACAATCATCCTTGGTGACTTCTTAGATGTTCTGTAAGACTTGATTTGCGACCAAAACATACCCCACATTCAGGGGATAAAAATGGCTTTTCTCATGTGTGAATTCTCAAATGTTTAACAAGAACTGATTTCCGAGTAAAACATTTCCCACATTCTGAACATAAAAAAGGCTTCTGCCCTGTGTGACTCCTTAGATGTTCTGTAAGATTTACTTTGCGAACAAAATGCATCCCGCATTGACGGCATAAAAATGGCTTCTCCCCCGTGTGAGTTTGTAGATGTTCTGTGAGTCTTGATTTGCGACCAAAACATAACCCACATTCAGGGCATAAAAAGGGCTTCTCCACTGTGTGAACTTTCTGATGTTTAACAAGAGTTGAGTTATGGTTAAAACATTTCCCACATTCTGAACATGAAAATGATTTCTCTCGTGTGTGGATTTTCTGATGTTTCTTAAGATTTTTTTTCTGGCCAAAATATTTCCCACATTCAGGACATGAAAATGGCTTCTCCCCTGTGTGAGTTCTCAGATGATTCAAAAGATCTGATTTCTGGCCAAAACATTTCCCACATTCAGGACATGAAAATGGCTTGTCCCCTGTGTGAGTTCTCATATGTTTGAAAAGACTTGAGTTATGGTAAAAACATTTTCCGCATACGTTACATGAAAATGGCTTCTCATCTTCATGAGTTCGTAGATGTTCTGTAAGCTTTGATTTCCAAATAAAATGTATTCCACATTCAGGACATGAAAATGGCTTCTCCCCTGTGTGAATTCTCAGATGACTCGAAAGAGTTGATTTCTGGCCAAAACATTTCCCACATTCAGGACATGAAAATGGCTTCTCCCCTGTGTGAGTTCTCGTATGTTTGAAAAGACTTGAATTATGGTAAAAACATTTCCCGCATACGTTACATGAAAATGGCTTCTCACCTGTATGAGTTCGTAGATGTTCTGTAAGCTTTGATTTCCAACTAAAACATATCCCACATTCAGGACATGAAAATGGCTTCTCTCCTGTGTGAGTTCGTAGATGTTTTGTAAGCCTTGATTTCCTACTAAAACATATCCCACATTCAGGACATGAAAATGGCTTCTCCTCTCTGTGACTAAATAGATGTTCCATAAGGCTTGATTTGCAACTTAAACATTTCCCACATTCAAGACATGAAACAGACTTCTCTCCCGTGTGAGTTTTCAGATGTTCTACAAGACTTGCTTTGTATCTGAAATTTTTTCCACATTCTGAACATAAAAATGGCTTCTCACCTGTGTGACTTACCAGATGTTTCAAAAGATGCGCATTCTGGTTAAAGCATTTACCGCATTTGGTACATAAAAATGGCTTCTCCCCTGTGTGAGTTCTCTGATGTTTAACAAGTGTCCATTTCTGACCAAATCCTTTCCCACATTCTGAACATGAAAATGGCTTCTCCCCTGTGTGAGTTCTCTGATGTATAACTAGACCCGATTTCCATCTAAAACATTTCTCACATTCTGAACATGAAAACGGCCTTTCACCTCGGTTTATTCTTTCATCTACAGGAGGTTTAGATTTCGTTTTAAAATTATTCCCACATGGAAAAAGGTTTCCTTGTCTACCTTGCATCATGTGTTTGCCAATCAGTGATTGATCAGATGAAGGTTTCCTGTAACTAGCAGTATCAGCGGATAGATCTCCATTATGAGCTGCTAAAGGTGTATGAATAGTTATTGAATTAACTTGGGTGGTGGTATTATCGTTTAGTTCATTATACAGAAATACAAGATTTCCATGGAAGCTTCTTATCCATTCTTCACCTAATGGAAAAATAATAAAAATTTTCTTACATTTCCCAAAAATGAACTGATTTTTTTTCATTACCCAAACAAGCTTTATTGAGACAACAAAAAGTGAGGAAACAAAGTAAAATGGACATGCATTAAAAATAGGAGAATATAAAAATTTCAGTAGAATCCCTAGTAGAGATAATGACAAGTATTTCGATCCGGACTCAAAAAGTACAATACTTCTTGATGCTGACAGAAAACTAGATTAACATAAAATTAAACAAATACCACAAAAATGTCTAAAGCAGATATCTTGAGTGGAATCAAATGCAGCATGAACATGTATACTAATATACAGGAGGAGTAGAAAGAAATGGCAAGAGACCCCCTTTGGATGGTATTCACCACCCGTGTACACGCCTACTGTATGGCCCAACTATATAAAAGTTTATGCCTAAGGCCACAATGACGGTGAAATTCAACACAGATTTTTCAACCTCTAAAAACAGCGGCAGAAATCTGCATCCAAGCTGGGAATTTCTGCCAAAGTTACATAGAGATTTAGCTCTGTGAATAGGCAAAAGCTGCATGCGGAGTTTCCAGCACAGATCTGCATTCATGTCAAGAAGTGACATGCTGTAAGAAGTTGTTTTAACCCCCTTAAGGACCAAGCGTAGTAAATTTACGGCCCTTGGTCCTGGGCTTTAACCCCGGCCAATAGTAAAAAAAAATACAGCGTAGGATTAAAGCCTCTGCTCCTGCAATGAAGCAGGATCAGATTGGGATCTCAGCTGTTAGTCATAGCTGAGAATCCGGAGGAGAAGGAAGCAGTAGTTTTCAACCACTTCTGTCTTCTCCTCTCTCGGGTACATAGCGTTCAATGAGCGCTTTGTACTAAGAAGTGAAGGTGGAAGTGTTATTACCACTACGCGACCCGGCGATCACGTGACAACCGACTCTTCCCTGTTACAGCAGAGCTGCAGGGTCCAAGCAGACCCTGCTCAGTGCTGTTAGTGACTATTGTCACTACAGGTGGATGTTTTCCCTGTAACTAGGACTCCTATGGATGCCCCAGCAAGATTGAAAAAGGGTGTAATAAAAAATAAAAAAAATCACATGAATGTCACGAGAGATCTTATATCACATCATGGGAAACATAGATGGTAAAAAATTTTTTTACAAAAATAAGTAAAAAAAAAAAACAGAATAAAATGAAAATATATACATAAAGAAAATGACCCATAGCTGTAGCCAACCAAAACTGCTGCCAAATACGCCTTATAATCCGAAAACATACATATTATATATCAAAACGCCCGAAACAAAATGAAAAAAAAACAAACATTCCCATACTTTATATTAGTGTACATTTTTTTTAGCTTTTTACCCCCAATAAAACTAAAAAACTGGGGAAAAAACTGTGAAAAAGATATTTAAAAAATATCCCTATTAGAGATGAGCGAACGTACTCGGATAAGCACTACTCGTCCGAGTAATGTGCCTTATCCGAGTACCGCTGTACTCGTCTTGAAAGATTCGGGGCGCTCCGCTGCTGACAGGTGAGTCGCAGCAGGGAGCGGGGCAGAGCGGACGGGAGAGAAGGAGAGAAAGATCTCCCCTCCGTTCCTCCCCGCTCTCCCCTGCAGCTCCCCGCTCCGCAGCGCGTCCCGAATCTTTCAGCACGAGTGGGGAGGTACTCGGATAAAGCACATTACTCGGACGAGTAGTGCTTATCCGAGTACGTTCGCTCATCTCTAATCCCTATTTATCACAGGAAAAAAATGCAGCAAAAATAATTTTGGTAGCTAAAGAAAAAAAAATAGGGCAATAAAACCACCACATGGGTAAAATCCCTAAAAAGTGTCTGGTCCTTCAGTTCTGTCATTAAAAAAAAAACAACTGTAATTATTTCTTTTCCCCCCGCAGGCCGTCTCCCTACCAGATCTTCAACTCACGGATCTTCTCCTGGCTCCCCCAGCCCCTGGGTTAGGATCCAGCCGGCTTGAGGTGAGGTGACCCAGGGGACTGGAGGAGCCAGAGAAGATAGGTGAGGAAAAGATTTGGTAAGAAGACTGTCTGGGGAGGAATAGGTAAGTATTAATTTTTGTTTTTCTAATGACAAAATCCCTTTAAGGGGTTAATGTACTTTATTCAGTAAATTTTTTAAAAATTGTAGTTGTACTGTACTTTGTAGTGCACAGTATTGAAAAAACAAATACATAGTGTTAGGCTGCGTTCACAAGGGTGATTTTTCTGTGCGAGTTGTGTCTGATTTCCAGTTGGGCAGAACTCACACAGGAAAGAACCCATTCATTTGAATGGGTCAATTCACATGTGCAACTTTTACACTCAAACCAACAGTCCAAGTTTGAAAAATCGCTGCATGTCCTATTTTTTGGTGATTCTTATTCAGGAATTGCCAATTATTTCAAAATAGCGCTAAAAAAACAAACACAAAAACGCAATAACACTAGCATGGCATGTGATTTAGATGCAAATGCTTTCCTTTTCAACCCCTTAGGGTGCCTGTTCACAGGCATGATTTCGCCGGCAGTAAACCACCGGCGAATCATGCCCTCTGAAGCTTTCCATTGCAACTGCTATAGAAAGCGCCGGAACACTGTCCACGAGCGGAGAATCACATCAGATAGGGCTGACCGGCAGAGATTCGGCGGCGGCTCCTGCGGCAGAGCTTCGCCGCAGGATACCACAATGCCCGTGGACAGGGGGCCTTAGTGACCAAGCCTGCTTGCGCCTTAATGAAAAAAACAAATTTTGGAAATTTGACGTGTCAACATAGAATAACTCTGTAAAGGTTTTGCATATCCAAGTAATTCTGACATTGTTTTTTCACCACATATTCTACTTCATTTTGCTGGTACAAATAGAACAATAGAATTTGTGTACATTTATTAAAAGTGTCAAAATGTAAAAAATTTGGAAAAAAAGTTATTTTTTTCACATTTTCAACTGCAATATCTCAAATATGTGCAAACATACTGTACACATTTCTGATGAGGTATACACTACCGTTCAAAAGTTTGGGGTCACCCAAACAATTTTGTGTTTTCCATGAAAAGTCACACTTATTCACCACCATGCGTTGTGAAATGAATAGAAAATAGAGTCAAGACATTGACAAGGTTAGAAATAATGATTTGTATTTGAAATAACATTGTTTTTACATCAAACTTTGCTTTCGTCAAAGAATCCTCCTTTTGCAGCAATTACAGCATTGCACACCTTTGACATTCTAGCTGTTAATTTGTTGAGGTAAGCTTGTGAAATTGCACCCCACGCTTCTAGAAGCATCTCCCACAAGTTGGATTGGTTGGATGGGCACTTCTGGCGTACCATACGGTCAAGCTGCTCCCACAGCAGCTCAATGGGGTTCAGATCTGGTGACTGCGCTGGCCACTCCATTACCGATAGAATACCAGCTGCCTGCTTCTGCTGTAAATAGTTCTTGCACAATTTGGAGGTGTGTTTAGGGTCATTGTCCTGTTGTAGGATGAAATTGGTTCCAATCAAGCGCTGTCCACTGGGTATGGCATGGCGTTGCAAAATGGAGTGATAGCCTTCCTTATTCAGAATCCCTTTTACCCTGTACAAATCTCCCACCTTACCAGCACCAAAGCAACCCCAGACCATCACATTACCTCCACCATGCTTAACAGATGGCGTCAGGCATTCTTCCAGCATCTTTTCATTTGTTCTGCGTCTCACAAACGTTCTTCTTTGTGATCCAAACACCTCAAACTTGGATTCATCCGTCCACAACACTTTTTTCCAGTCTTCCTCTGTCCAATGTCTGTGTTCTTTTGCCCATCTTAATCTTTTTCTTTTATTGGCCAGTCTCAGATATGGCTTTTTCTTTGCCACTCTGCCCTGAAGCCCAAAATCCCGCAGCCGTCTCTTCACTGTAGATGTTGACTCTGGTGTTTTGCAGGTACTATTTAATGAAGATGCCAGTTGGGTACCTGTGAGGCGTCTGTTTCTCAAACTAGAGACTCTAATGTGCTTATCTTCTTGCTTAGTTGTGCAACGCGGCCTCCCACTTCTTTTTCTACTCTGGTTAGAGCCTGTTTGTGCTGTCCTCTGAAGGGAGTAGTACACACCGTTGTAGGAAATCTTCAATTTCTTAGCAATTTCTCGCATGGAATAGCCTTCATTTCTAAGAACAAGAATAGACTGTCGAGTTTCAGATGAAAGTTCTCTTTTTCTGGCCATTTTGAGCGTTTAATTGACCCCACAAATGTGATGCTCCAGAAACTCAATCTGCTCACAGGAAGGTCAGTTTTGTAGCTTCTGTAACGAGCTAGACTGTTTTCAGATGTGTGAACATGATTGCACAAGGGTTTTCTAATCATCAATTAGCCTTCTGAGCCAATGAGCAAACAGATTGTACCATTAGAACACTGGAGTGATAGTTGCTGGAAATGGGCCTCTATACACCTTTGTAGATATTGCACAAAAAAACAGACATTTGCAGCTAGAATAGTCATTTACCACATTAGCAATGTATAGAGTGCATTTGTTTAAAGTTAGGACTAGTTTAAAGTTATCTTCATTGAAAAGTACAGTGCTTTTCCTTCAAAAATAAGGACATTTCAATGTGACCCCAAACTTTTGAACGGTAGTGTATATTTCCATACTTTATTCTGGACGTACATTTGAAAGACTTTAGTTTTTATTTTAATCAATTAGGAGACGTACAAATGTAACATTACTTATCAATGTTTGTTTTCCTAACACCAAGCCAAGATTGCAAAGGCTCATAGGTGTCAGAATGATAGATGCCCCCACAAATAACACCATTTTAAAAATGGCAAGTCTAGTTGTCCCTCAAAACTGGTCTCCACAATAAAGGAAGGTCTCCTCTTACCTGGTGATGTGAGGGGCTGCTGATCCTCCATCATGACCTCCTTGTACAGATCCTTGTGTCCTTCTAAATACTCCCACTCCTCCATGGAGAAATAGACAGTGATGTCCTGACACCTTATAGGAACCTGACACACACAATATACTGTCATCCTCCAGACTCTTCCCTTGGTGGTATTATATAATGTCCCCCATTCCCAGCAGCGCTCACCTCTCCCGTCAGCAGCTCAGTGATCCTGTGGGTAAGTTCTAGGATCTTCTGCTCATGTATCAGTGAATGAGGTGAAGGCTCGGTGATGGGGCTCTGGGTCCGGCTCCATACTCCTGACACACAGGGGGTCACACACTCACCAGACCACTTCTTCACTACTGTGTAATCCTGTTGATGGTGAGACACTGATCACTACATGGAGGCTAAGAATCCTTCACCTTTCCTGTCATTCCCCTGTTTCTTAATAGAGATAAGAAAGACATAATGTGAAGCTCTCACCTCCCCAGTTATCCAGTAGATGATCTCCAGGGTGAGGTCTAATATCCGGGCAGCCATGTGGTCTCTGTCCTTCTCCATCCTTGGTGGGTCATTGATGGAAAGGACCATTGTCTTTATCTGTGAGTGTCCTGTACCTAAGGAACCCGAGGGAGACAAGAACATCTTCCATGAAGTTTCTCACTACTAGGGAATTATAAATTATAATTTCTATATAAATAATTATTAATGACAGCATACAATGAAGATCATGTATTATGATCAGCAATCTAGTCAACAGAATCAATGATAAGGCTGTCGAAGTAAGTAGTTATCAGTGGGTAGTTATTAAGCATCACCATGGTGAGAATCTGTTGGTTTAGGTCATAAGGGTTGTTTCTTCAAGTATGTTATATATGGTGACCAGATTGTCAGGAAGTTAGACCTCGAGCCACATTCCCATGCAGCAATCTCTTCAAATTTTTATAAATGTCATATATCTCATCTCTCCAGTTGGACATTGTAAGTATTTGTTTTTCTTTCTAGAAACGTGGAATAAGACATTTCGTTGCGGCGATCAATATGATAGTTTTTTTTAGAGGGCTTAAACTGTTTTGAAGGTCTCCAGAGCAGCACCTCTTCAGGTGGCAATAAAAGGAGGTTCCACAGATTTTATTTATGTGGTCCATGATACGTTGCAAGTAGGGTTTAATACTTGGACAATGCCACCAAATGCGTAACTGGTTTCCCTTTTCTGAGTCACACCTCCAGCATGTGTCTGTTTGTGAAGGTTTGGTTTTATACCATTGTGTGAGTGATTCGGAAGAGTTCTCTTGTATGCAGACACATTTGGAAAACCCGTGAGAATAATTTAAAATTCTCTTCGTATCTTCTCTATCAAAAGTGATGCCGAATTACTTTTCCCCGACTCTGAGAAACCATGGTTGTTCACAGTAGGAGCCCAGCAACAGTCCACTATTCTCCCTCAGAATCTGCCCCCTCCTTCGCACTGTACCCTACACATCCCTATAATCTGTACATACATAGATACTAGCTCATGCAGCTTTGTGTATACTAGCCTATTCAAATAAAAGATGGCCGGACCATTGTACAGACCAGTAGTGATAGCCAGCTAATAGAAGAGATGTTTGGTCCTTCTCCTTCTCAACAGCAGCATAGACTACACACTTAATAGACAGATGAGCTTTATTAGCAATGTGTTTCTGAGCCAAATAGACTCCTTCTTCAGACCGATACAAATATTTAGTTACATAAACAATCTAAAGCGCCACGTCCGCGAGAACACATTATTCCATGCCAGCCCTGCTCACCTGATTGCCTATCGCACTCTAGAGGTCTTCTCTGTGTATTACAGCCACTTCCTGCAGGGCAGCCCCCTGTCTAATGCATATCAGACACCATCTTGAGGCTGAGATTTGAATACTTAGTTTGCTAATTTGGTAGTTTGCTACCTGCATGCAGAGGGGATGCAGCTATCTGACCTCCTTAGTCAGTAAGTATATGGCCATTTTCTGTGATTGTTTGTTTTTAAATTTCTCCTTATCTGACATGTTTATAGTAGTATAGGGACTCACAACAGGCAAGGAACCATGACGCGGTTAGTGAGATGATGTATTTTGGCCAAAATCCAACTAATGCCTTGCATTTATTATCTATTATTCACATGCAGTGCGGCTTTAAAACGCCGGGGGAGCCCAGGGTGGCAGTACCAATGTGGTTTACTTTTTGTGGTGCAGGGGAACCCACCGAACTATTATGGCGTCATTAATAGGTTGCTGGTCTGCATGGTGGACGACATGTATCAGAAGGTCTGGCACTTTGTATCTACTCTGTGTGGGAGTATACACCAAGCAGCTACCCCCCTCTACATTAAGAGGCTGTGTGAGTGGCTGTCTAACAGGTGTACTTAGCTCCCTCATTTGGTAGTTTGCTATCTGCATGCTGAGGGGATGCAGCTATCTGCCCTCCTTAGTCATCCCATGATGTATCAGCACAGCATTAACTGAGGCTGTACCATTTTTACCTGCTGGAGGGACAGTTTAACAATCATTACCTTCTATGTTCACCTAAATAAGCTACATGCCATAAGTATAGAGTCAAGAGGATAAACTGTGATCTCCTCTTTTGCAACTGTGTGACAGGAGTTGTGTGATCATCATCAGTAGCTGTGACAGGAGTGTCTATGTCCCTGTCCATACTGCATATGTGCTATGTCATGTTTTAGCATCACACAAACTGAGAATTTAACTAGAAAATGAACACATAACCCCAAGCAGATCTGAGCTGCGCAGAACTGAGATCACATGACTATCTGAGAAAAAAGTTGGCCAGGAATTTCAGACAAAAAGAAATGACTAACTAAGGTAATACTGGCACATATAATACTGAGGGGATAGCTACACAGTGAATAAAAAAATAAAAATAAAATCACTGTTGCAGACTGCTTCTCCCCTACACAGCGCAACCGCTAATAGTGCTAGTAATGATCAGGAGGAAGACCATTTCTGATGGTTCCTATGAGTTACCCAATTAATACAGACATTTTCAGTCTGACAAGATTTATGAAAGGCTCTTACCATTTACTGGCACCAATATGGGTTTATCCAGTCCACTTGTAGCTTCACCAGAACTTCCCTGCAAGGAAAAAAAAGCAAAAAGATCCTTAGTTCATCTTATATCCAGGTGAAGGTCCCCTCAGAATATATGCACCAATCTGGCCTAAAGAGAAAAGGATTGGATCAAGTGGCAATCAGATCGGATCCAAATCCAACCACGTTTTTTACATGTCACTTTGCTGCATTAAATGCTCGGAGTCTACCGTGCAGCAGAGTTATGTTTTGCAGACCTAGTTAAAGTTTCCCAGTGGCAGCATTTTTGGGAACATATAATGTATTGAATTAGCTTTCATTCAAGATTTTTAGGGAGTGATGAAATAAAAACTGTTAATCCCTTCCCCTTCTGAGACGTACATGTACGTCACAGAGGAGTGGGTATGAAGCGGACTTGGGAGTTGAACCCGCTGCATACCTGGTGGGTGGTGTAGTAAGTGCAGTATTCAGAAGGGCCTGCAGAGGGTGCTACACAGGCATTCTGATACCTGCAAAAAAAATAATAGAAGGTGTTAAAACCCTGGGTGTGGCAGGAGGGCATACTAAAGAGTCAGTTCCTGCCAGACTCCGGGGAAAGAGAAAGCTTAGCAAAGCTGAAGGGCTGCTAGCCTGAGGTCCCGTGCAGACCAATGTGGGACCTGCCACACGGTCTGAAAGAGGACCATGCCCTCAAGACGCCCCAGGAGAGGATGAGTGTCAGGGACCCTGTGGGCTGTAAACCCTGTTGAATATGAACTTTGTGTATGCTGTATGTTGCTGTGCTGTGATGAAGAAATAAATACTGGCAGGCACCAGTTTTAAAGAACTTCACGTCTCCCGAAGCCTATTTAAATGTGAGGTGCCCATTTTCATGACGTTGAGGTCGGCGATCTGCAGGCGAGTAAACCCCCTGGCCACAGTGGTTTTACCAAAAATATTGTATTAAATTTTTGCCCCTCCTTATAAACATAATTTTGTTATTTAATAAATAACAACAGTTTTGATGGTATGTGCCAGATAGCACCTATGCATTTCCAGGGTTACTGCTCTTCATCCTGGCATCTTAACAATGAAAATAAGTAACGTTAAAAGCAAATTCGGACAGTCAGAAATTGTAAAAACAACCACATGGTATTCCCAAAGCAACATATACCATAGAAAAATCCTCTTTAAAAAACATTTAGAATATAAGGGGTGACCTAATAACTGTATAAATATATTAGGGGACAATACAGAGATCTCTCACATCATCTATTTATACCCAGGACTGTGACAGTAACAAGGGGGGGCCCTCTACGTCTAGCTAAAACAAGGTTTCTACATTGACCTAGAAGGGAGTTCTTTACTGTAAGAGCAGTGAGACTATGGAGCTCTCTACCTGAGGATGTCGTGATGGCGAATTTGATAAAAGAGCTCAAGAGGGGCTTTGACACAGTTATAGGCCTTAGTCAGACGGGCGTTTTTTCGCGCGATTTGCGGATTGCATGACGGATGCGCATCCGCAAATCGCGTGACCGGTGCGCGCAAGTCGCCCGCAAATCGCCCGAAAATCTGCTCCTAGCCGCGTTTCATTAGAAACGGGCCGGAGCTGTCCAGCGCATTGCATTCAATGGAGACGGCAATAGAGCCGCCTCCATTTAAAGCAATGCGCTGCGGGCGAGCCCGGGATGAATTGTCGTTAAGGGCTTAAATATATAAGCCCTTACCTGCAATGCATCCTAAAATGTGTTAAAATAAAAAAAAATTGTATACTCACCTTCTGCCGGCAGCCGGAGCTCCGCGCGGCCGTCCTGCAGTGGGTGTGAAGGGGGTGTGAGTCAGACCTGCCCCCTGATTGGCTCAGCGCTGAGCCAATCAGAGGCATGCCTCACTCACACCCATTCATGAATTCATGAATGGATGTGAGTCAGACCTGCCCCTGATTGGCTCAGCGCTGAGAGGCAGCAGTCACTCACCCATTCATGAATTCATGAATGGGTGTGTGAGTGAAACCTGCCTCTGATTGGTCAGGGCTGTGACCAATCAGAGGCAGATCATTCAGCAGGCGGGGATTTTAAAGCCCCGCCGGCTGAATAGTGCCAAGAAGCAGTTCAGGAGAACTGACAGCGGCCGCGGCTGGACTCCGGCTGCAGCGGAAAGGTGAGTATACAATTTTTTTTTATTTTAACACATTTTAGGATGAATTGCAGGGAAGGGTTTATATATTTAAGCCCTTCCCGACAATTCATCCAGCGCTGTCCGGCAGCCCATTGCTTTCAATGGAGCCGGCTGTATTGCCGGCTCCATTGAATTCAATGGGCAAACATCGTTCTTCTCTGCCACAGCTGTTACAGCTGTGGCAGAGAAGAATGATTTGTCTTCTATATGTTCTCAATGGGGTCGGCGCTGCTGCCGCCGGCCCCATTGAGCGCATATAGAGAAGAGAACAGGAATCGCAGATCGCAGATAGGTGCGATCTGCGATTTTTTGTTCTATAATTTATCGGACGAGCGCATAAAAAGCGCTCATGTGTCCGATACCATTGCAAAGCAATGGTTCTATAAAATCGCCGGACGCATGCGCATGCGCAAATCGCGGCTAAAAACGCCCGTCTGACTAAGGCCATAGAGTGATACAATATTCCATGTTTTAGTCACTAATTACATTAGAAGGGTTGTTGATGCAAGGATTATCCCGATTGCCACAATAGAGTCAGGAAGGAATTGTTCGCCTTAAATGCAGAAAACTTGACTTTTACTCCATTGGGATTTTTTTTTCTTTTCTCTGGATCAACATTGGGGGGAAAATAGGCTGAACTATGACTGCCTAATCGTGCAGCCTTTCGTGTCCCAGTGATTAACACCTTAGTTACCGGCTTATTGTGTTTTTATGTCCTGCAGCTGCAGCACAGGAATGAAGGGAGATTGCGATCTTCCTCCATACAATGCAGGCACCAGCTGTTTCTTACAGCCAACAGCAGGTGGCAACAGCTCCAATAAGCCGTGTGGCTCATCGGAGCTGTTAACCCTTTAAGTGCTGCTGTCAATTTTGACAGCAGCATTTAAACTCCCTGAACGATGTTTGCAAGTCCCGTACAGGCCCCCGCGATGAGATCGCAGAGAGCCGTGCGGCTGCCATGCGACCGGGGGATTTCTAAAAGGCCCCAAGGCTGTCTCGGCAGGATGCCTATCAAGCCATTCCCGTGGGGTGGCTTGATAGACTGTCTGCCCGATCGCAGTAGGATGTAATGCTATGGCATTACATCATACTGCAGAAGTGATCAAAGCACTGCAAGTTGTTGTCCCATCTGGGGACTAAAAAAAGTAAAAATAAGATTAATTAAGTTTTGGTAATTATTTTAGAAAAGTAATGAAAGTTAAGAAAAACTAAACCTTTTGCCATATTTATACTTAAAGAATCTAAATAATAAAACAAAAATACAGATTTCACTACATCTGTAAAAGTTCGATCTATCAAGGTAACGCATTTTTTACCCCGCACGGTGAATATCATAAACAAAAATAAACAAAGAACACCAGAAATGCACTTTTTTGGTTACCGTATCTCCAAGTAAACATTTAATAAAAAGCAATAAAAAACGTCCCACAACACAAGTAGTACAGCAAAAAACCCTTGGTATCGTAGTAATCATACCGACCCATAGAATAAAGTTATCATGTCCTTTTTGGTGGTTTTTGTGCTGTAGAAAGAAGACACATCAAAAGATGGCAGAATTTCATTTTTTTCCATTTTTCTGCACTTAGAATTTTTTAAAGTTTTTCAGTACATTATATGGTACATTAAATAGTATCATTGAGTAGTCACACAATCAGGGGTGAAGCCTTTAAGAGAATTCTACACGGGCACTAGACTCCAACCTTGTGCATGTTGTCATCCCCTGTGGAGCACGGGATTTCATTAATTTACAAACTGTTGATAACCCACGGGACAGAGGACAACCGCCCCGACTTCACGGGACAGTGGGAGCGCGAGTTGGGGGTGGAGTGTACTAGTCTTGATTGGAAGAAGGCCTTTAGCATGTGTCATAAGAGCACCAGGTTCGGTAGAATCCAGGAGCAGAACTTCAAAATCCTACCGCGCTGGTATAGGACACCGTCGAGACTCCACCAGATGGACGCACAGATCTCCCCAGTATGCTGGAGATGTCTGGTCAGCCCGGGGACAATGACCCACATATGGTGGGAATGCCCCCCAGTCAGAGAGCTGTGGGAAAACGTAGAACTTCTTTACAACAACATGGCCAGATCGACGGTGTCCTTGACAGCTAAGATGGCCCTCCTGCTCATGATACCAGGGTCCATGGCAAAGATCAAGTCGGATCTACTTCGATTGGTGATTCTAGCGGTCAGGATGTCTGTCCCTGGTCTATGGCGCTCCACGTCCCTTCTCACAAGAACTTTGTGGACGGAAAAACTCAACATGCTCATGAGATATGAAGTAGAAGGGCCACGGGAGGAGGGCGAAAGGACTAACTTATATGAACTCTGGAGACCATGGGTAGCCATGAGATCTTCAGACGCCTTCGAGAACTGGCTAAACACGGGCCGACTCGACCCATAGCAGCCAGCGGACTAGAGAGAGCAAGACTTGCCCCCCCCTTCCTCCCCTCCCATCTTTTCCTCGACACCCCCCCCCCCTTCCCCTCACTTAGGTTCGTTTCCCCCTTTTTTGTTGGAAATGGAAATTTAACATATTCTGCCACAGTTTGAAAAATATTGCGCAGAGATGTGATGTAGCTATGCTGCGACAGAATAATACAGGCAGATCAATACTGTGAAATACCATTCTGTTTTAATTGAAAATGTTTAATAAAAACTGATTGAAACTAAATAGTATCATTGAAAAATACAACTCGTCCCACAAAAAACAAGCCCTCATACAGCGACGTCGATGGATAAAGGAGTTACGATTTTTTTTAAAGGGGGGGGGGGGGGGGAGAAAAAAACGAAAATGAATTTAAAAAAAAAGCTTGGTCACTAAGGTGTTAGATCAGTGCATCCAGCTGAGCCCACTGGAATCTAGAAGGAAGACCTGTACTGGGTGAAATGTACACTCCTTCAAGGACTTTTCCTTGCACATGTCTACAATAATTACAGGTTTTAAATCCATTTGATCCGCACTTAAAATTGCATTAATAATGTAGCCACGTTTTATATGACATGTTGTTGGTAAATAAAGTCAAGGATAACACATCCCCGGGAGTCCTACCTTTTTTGGCTACAAATCCATGATTTTGGGCCTCGTGTGGAGCAGAGTGTTAAGGGCGCAGAAATGTAAGTTCTAAGCTCTCGCTCTAGCCCCGAAAGCTGTGAGTTCAATCCCCGCAAGGTTTAGGTAGCCGAGTCAAGGTTGAGTCAGTCTTCCATCTTTTCGAGGTGGGTAAACTGAGTACTCAGCTTGGTGGGAGGTAATAAATAAATTACCTGAAAGCGCTGCGTAAAAAGTTGGCGCTATACAAATAAGAGGATTTTAAGAAGATTTTGTCTGCTAGTGGCATGAAGGAGGATATTTCCAGTGACTTCTTTGCCATAAAGTTCAGTTTTTACTTTCCCTAATATCACCTGTCAGGATGATGTCTAGAAAATTGATCATATTCACATCCCAATTTCCAGTAAATTTTTGGGAAAGTGAAACTAGTTAAAGGGGTTGTCCCGCGCCGAAACGGGTTTTTTTTTTTTTCAATAGCCCCCCGTTCGGCGCGACACAAACCCGATGCAGGGGTTTAAAAAAAAAAACGGATAATACTTACCCGAATCCCCGCGCTCCGGTGACTTCTTACTTACCTTGCGAAGATGGCAGGTCTTCTGTGCGGTCCATTGCCGATTCCAGCCTCCTGATTGGCTGGAATCGGCACACGTGACGGGGCGGAGCTACGAGGAGCAGCTCTCTGGCACGAGCGGCCCCATTCAGAAGGGAGAAGACCGGACTGCGCAAGCGCGTCTAATCGGGCGATTAGACGCTGAAAATTAGACGGCACCATAGAGACGAGGATGCTAGCAACAGAACAGGTAAGTGAATAACTTCTGTATGGCTCATAATTAATGCACAATGTACATTACAAAGTGCATTAATATGGCCATACAGAAGTGTATACCCCAACTTTGTTTCGCGGGACAACCCCTTTAAAAGGAAAATTTGAGTATTGTACCAAGATGCTAATATTCTAACAATATTTGTCTGTGGTATATGCTACATGAGTATACCACCTGATTGGCTGAATTCACTACGTAGCGCATGCCATCAAAAGTGTTTTTATGGCTGAAATAATAAAGTCACGTTTTTAGGAAGCTAATATTTTTGGAATAACCACCTTTCTCCAGCAGTCCACTGGGTTTCCGTGCTCATCTGAAGATATATCTGGTTAAATGGAACTTAAGGAACTATGGAATTGGCAAGTAGATTTCTATTGTTTATGCTAAACATTCCCAGTGGGTGCTGGCTGTTTCTGACAGCTAACACCTGCCATTAGTTGTCATGGAAGGCCTAGGCCTAGTGAAGGCTCGCAGCGCTGCCATTTATTTAACCATATCATGCCCTGTCAATCACAGTGTTTCTAGTCCTAGTAGATCTGCACAGAGCTAGTTACGGCACAAAATAAGTATCAGGATATAAGATGTCCCTGGCATAATACTTCCTCTGGGTAACGCCAGTGACATCATTGAGCTTAGGCGATCCAGCCACTTCCTATAATCCAAACAGCAGAATAAGGTGGCCCTGGAAACCCCCAAAACTCATCATCTGCTTGACTAAATAAGCTATGACACTCTTGTATAGTATTGATAGATTGCTAAATGTATGTACTGAAACATATCGGTTACACAGTTTCTCCTTAAGAACTTACAGGGAAATATGACCTATATAGAATTATGGCTCCAAAATAGTGTAATACTGCATGTACTCCCCCCCCCCCCACTCATCACATGGGCAGAAGGTTATGGGGGAGTGGCTGATAAATGGCAAAATGTGATCCAAGCCAAGAGACCCTGTCTGATTCTACGAACTACCAAAGTCATAGCCAGCATGTCTTACAATGCCTTGTATTGTATGTCTTTTTGTAACATTTTATAAGCACTGCAACTTTTTGTGTTCAAGCTTTAAACCTGAATAAGCTCAGTCCTTTTTGCATTAAAAGAACCTAAAGTCACTGAAGAGAGTTAACTTTGACAGCTAAAGCGAAGTGAGCGCCAGTATACTGGTATATTGCCAAACTTAGGCATCTGATCTGCCCTACTGTAAAACGGTTAATAATGTCGCGGCACCCCCGCTATGTTGCAGCAGCAGGCCGGCTATCAGTGACAGACAGCTCCCACTGCCGGAAAGCGGAAGATCTCTTATGATCTCGAGCTATCCTCGTGACGTAAAAGTACGTCCAGTTGCGGGAAGTACCCCGCTGCCATGACGTACCCTTACGTCATGTGGAGGGAAGGGGTTAAACCACTGAGTCCAACTTTATTGGTCTCCACAGCCCAAAGCTATTAACATTAGCCTGGATATCAAGATTCCACAGCACTGCAATTTTGTTCTGAAGTTTCACCATAAAGAGGTGGCACTTCAGATGAGGTCTCACGAATAGCCTACATCATTAAGACGTTAAAATCAGGTAACTAACTAGTGAGTCAATGACTCTTCAATTCATGGTGGTTACTTTTATGAAATCAGAAACCACTTTAACCACAGCCAACAATACCCAGATGACAGAGAGCACACAGTATACTACAATGCTACCGGGGAAGATCAGTGGAAATCTTCATAAATCAGTCTATAGAGAATATTTGCCTAAATCTCAGCTTCATCTACCTGATGATCCAGTAGGACATGTTCCTCTTCCTCTGGACAATCCTGGGAATATAGAGGACTGGGACATCTCTCTGGGGGATTTCTCTGTCTGGATCCATCTATAGGAAATAACCAGAGACTGAATACATTGTATATCTGATGATCAGATGATGGTGAGACTAGCCAACCATCAAAACTGGTCTCCAGAATAAAGGAAGGTCTCCTCTTACCCGGTGATGTGAGGGGCTGCTGATCCTCCATCATGACCTCCTTGTACAGATCCTTGTGTCCTTCTAAATACTCCCACTCCTCCATGGAGAAATAGACAGTGACATCCTGACACCTTATAGGAACCTGATACACACAATATACCGTCATCCCCCAGACTCCTCCCTTGGCATTATTATATAATGTCCCCCATTCCCAGCAGCGCTCACCTCTCCGGTCAGCAGCTCAGTGATCCTGTGAGTAAGTTCTAGGATCTTCTGCTCATGTATCAGTGAATGAGGTGAATGCTCAGTGATGGGGCTCTGGGTCCAGCTCCGTCCTCCTGACACACAGGGGGTCACAGACTCACCAGACCACTTCTTCACTACTGTGTAATCCTGTGGATGGTGAGACACTGATCACTACATGGAGGCTAAGAATCCTTCACCTTTCCCGTCATTCCCCTGTTTATTACTAGAGATAAGAGTGACATCATGTGAAGCTCTCACCTCCCCAGTTATCCAGTAGATGATCTCCAGGGTGAGGTCTAATATCTGGGCAGCCATGTGGTCTCTGTCCTTCTCCATCCTTGGTGGGTCATTGATGGAAAGGACCATTGTCTTTATCTGTGAGAGTCTTGTGACTAAGGAACCTGAGGGAACACATGAAGCATCTCACTAATAGGGATTCAAAATTATTAATAGCAGCATATAATGAAGGTGATTTATTATGATCAGCTATCTAGTATACATATTACAGGTCTTCTTTATATAAAGCAGTGGTCCACGACCAATCTCTGAAGAGCCACGTGTACTTTGCGGTATCTTCCTGTGTGGATGACCATGGCAGTCCTGAGTTATGACCATTTACCCTTTTTTACATTCTCTCTTAGAGTCTGCCCTTCTTCCCATTGTACCCCACACATCCCTAATATCTATACATACATAGACACTAGCTCATGCAGCTTTATGTATACCTGCCTATTTAAATAAAAGATGGCGGACCATTGTACAGAATAGTAGTGATCTAGAGGTTGAGATTTTTTACTTTCAGTTTCACATCTATCCCATCATAGCACCTGAATTTGCAAAACGTCATGCAGTTCTAATTTTTTTATATGTTGTTAGGACCTAAGCCAATAGTAAGAAACCAAGTTTGTAGCTACATAGCACCCTTAAAAAACTGCAAAATTTTCACATTTTTCTCACTTTTGGCTCTTATAGTATGCATCTAACAGAAAATACTTTTTAAAAATAGATTAAATTTTCTAAAATTTGAGCCCTCCCCTAGTCCCATACGTCCAGTATTTCTGAGATACAGCTCTTCAAAAATTGGGCAATTATTCAAAAAGTGAAGCATTTTCGTTTTAGTCATGTATCTTGTCAAATATAGTCAATAATATTCATCCAACAAGGACAGTCATAATTAATAAATTTGAAATACGTTACCAAGCGGCGGTTGCTGGTCCTCCCGGGGCGGCGGTGTGCGGGGTCCCGCGGTCAGGGCGCGTCCCCCCGGCTTGTTGTCCGGCTGCCGGGGGGCGCGGGTGCCTGGCCGGCGTGGTGCTGGTGGCGCCCGCACCTGTGAGTGCAGCTGCCGTGCACAAGCTCCCTTTCTGATTCTGTTGGGAGTTGGCTGTCTCCCTCTCTCCGCCCCTGGGTGGAGGCTTTTGTTTAAAGGTTGGGCAGATACTAGCAATCACTGCCAGTTATTGGTTTCCGTCAGTGTGCAAGCTAGTCTGCCTCGGTTGGTCTCCTGCTTCTGTCAGCCTGTCTGCTATACTTTGCTATTATCCCCCTGGTTTTTCCATCTGCCTCAGTTCTGCTTAGTATTGTTCATGTTGGTTATTTACATTTGCCTTTTCTGTCGCTATTCTAGCCTTTCCATCCAGGTACGCCAGCGTCCCTTTTTCGGTCCCTAGTGAGAGTAGGGACCGCCGCCCAGTTGCCCACCTGGGGTTAGCCAGGAGTGGAGGCAAGCAGGCAGGGACAGGGGTTGTGGGTGAGATCTAGGGCACCCGGGCTGGCTTATCACGGGTAGTATACCGTAACAATACATTTATTTTGCTTTAATTTGAGCTCCAACGGGCACCCATATGGCCAATGGTTCTCTCAAAAATGGCATATAACAAAAATCTGAAAAAATTGATTTAAGGAAAAAAAATCTATGAAAATATTCACATAATGTAATTTCAAGAAAAAAGGTGTAAAATAGATAAATATTTACGTATTTCAAATTCATTAACTACGATTGTCCTCGGTGGATGAGTATTTTTTTAACTATATTTGACAAGACACATGACTAAAACGAAAATGTTTCACTTTTTGGAAAAAGGAAAAAAAAATGGTATGGTAATGTATTACCCAGTAGAACTAAGTGTCTAAGTGTGATTAAAAGCAGTAAAGCGCAGGAAAGCAGTAAAAGTGCCGGAGACCTGCCTTATATAACCCTCTAGTATGTAAGCGTGTGTGTACATATATATATATATATATATATACATACACACACACACATATATATATATACACACACACACACATATATACACACACATATATATATATATATATATATATATATAGGCGATAACTCTCACTGATTGACTTACCAATAATTTTTTAACTTCCCAGTGTTTTACAAACTTGAAATTTGGCCTGACCATTCTTCAGGTCCTAAATAGAAAAAGTAAAGAGGTCGCAACTTAATTACTTAAATCTAAGTGCATAAGCAAGTCATCCCCCATATAAACTTGAACTTTTGGTGCAACCAATGTTTAGTTCCTAAATAGGAAAAGTAAAAGGGTCGCAATTTCAATATTCAATTCTAAGCCTGAAAAACCGTGTGAAAATCCATGACACAAGAAACAGTTATTTTCTCAGAAACTATAAAGCCTAGGGAAATGATTGGTATACTGAGGATAATCTACCTCACCTCTATGTGTATATACTGAGGAGAATCTTTACATAGAATAAATGCCGGCAGCAAAATTAAAGAGAATCCAATTCTTTGAATTTTTTATGTACGTGTGGTGCCCATTCTGGATGAAAAGATAGCGATCCTGTAAGCGAGTGACCCTGAATTGCCACACAATATACTCCCTCTAATACATATATACACTGTATACAGGATAATGCATACATTAAACACACCTGTATTGTGAGCCTGACTTCTTTTCCAGAAAAGATCATTGAAGAAATTATTAAACAGACTGGAAAAGGGCAAAGATTGGACCAGGAAACTACAGGCCGGTGAGCCTGACTTCAATACCCGCAAAGATCTTCGAACGAGGATATATGCAAGCACTTGGATAAGCATGGGATAATTAACCAGCGCCAGCATGGGGTTTTAACAAACAAGTCATGCCAGACTAACCTAATTTCCTTCTATGACAGAATCACCGACTGGGTTGATCAGAAAAATGCACTAGATATAGAATATCTTAACATTAGTAAAGCATTTGACAAAGTATCTCATACCATACTTATTGAAAAAATGACCAAATATGGGATTAACAAGGCAACTGTTAGGTGATTCACAACTGGCTGAGTGACCGTACTCAAAGAGTAGTCATAAATGGCTGCACATCCAAGTGGAAGAATGAATCAAGTGGGATCCACAAGGCTCTGTCCTAGGCCCAGTGTTGTTCAACATTTTTATAAATGATCTGGAGAAGGGAATTGATGGGAAACTGATCAAATTTGCCGACGACACAAAGCTAGGAGGGATAGCTAACACTAGGGAAGAGAGAGAGAGGATTCAAAAAGATCTGGAAAAGCTTGAACAGTGGGCGGCAACTAACAGAATGGTATTTATCAAGGAGAAATGCAAAGTCCTACATCTGGGCAAGAAAAATGGAAAAAGCACATACAGAATGGGAGGAATTGGGCTAAGCAGCATCACATGTGAAAAAGACTTGGGTATACTAATAGATCATAGACTGAACATGAGTCAACAATGTGATGCAGCAGCAAGAAAGGCAAACATAATTCTAAGATGTAATAACCCCTTAAAGATATGGCCTAATTTGGACTTAAAGGGGTTGTCCCGCGGCAGCAAGTGGGTCTATACACTTCTGTATGGCCATATTAATGCACTTTGTAATGTACATTGTGCATTAATTATGAGCCATACAGAAGTTATAAAAAGTTTTATACTTACCTGCTCCGTTGCTGGCGTCCTCGTCTCCATGGTTTCGGACTAATTTTCGGCCTCTGATGGCCAAATTAGCCGCGCTTGCGCAGTCCGGGTCTTCTGCTTTCTTCAATGGAGCCTCTCGTGCAGGATGCCGACTCCGTGTAGCTCCGCCCCGTCACGTGCCGATTCCAGCCAATCAGGAGGCTGGAATCGGCAATGGACCGCACAGAAGAGCTGCGGTCCACGGAGGAAGAGGATCTCGGCGGCCATCTTCACCGGTAAGTATAGAAGTCACCGGAGCGCGGGGATTCAGGTAAGCGCTCCGGTAAGCTTTCTTTAGGTCCCTGCATCGGGGTTGTCTCGCGCCGAACGGGGGGGGGGGGGGGGGGGGTTTGAAAAAAAAAAAACCCGTTTCGGCGCGGGACAACCCCTTTAAGGACACAATAATTTTTTTTGGCTTTTCATCTCAACTTTTTAAAAGACATAACTTTTTTAATTTTTTCGTAGATACGGCCATATGAGGGATTGTTTTTTGCATTGCAAACTCTAGTTTTTATTGGTATGATTTTTGCATTGATGTAATGTAAAGCTTTTATTATTTTTCTAGAGCAGGGAGCAAAACACATCAATCTTGCCATTGTTTTTAAATTATTTTTACAGCGTCAATCATGCAACATAAATGACACAATACATTTTTTTCTGCAGACGATTATGCTGATACCAAAAATAACATTTTTCTAGGTTTTTCCGCTTTTGCACAATAGAAACTATTTTTTGGAAATTATAATTATTTTTATATCGTTGCATTCAAAGTCCCATAATCTTTTTATTGTTCCATGAATGCAGCTCTGTGAGGGCTTGTTTTTGGTGTCACGAGCTGTATTTTTTATGTGTACACATTTGGGTTACATATGGCTTTTTAAAAATCGTTTTATTGTGCTTTTTGGGAAGTAAAACAAATAAAATGAGCATTCTTCATCCTTTTTTTCTGTGTTTTGCTGCACAGGATAAATTGGGATGCCTGGGATAACTTAGTGAATCCTGCACTGAGCAGAGCTTGGACCAGATGACCCCGGAAGTCCCTTCCAACTTTAACATTCTAAGATTCTATATATAACCCTCTTGTGTATATATATATATATATATATATACACACACGTTACACAAGATAACACATACATTATATAACTATATACACCCTGCAGTACATGTATGTATTATCCTGTATACAGTGTATATATTATATATACACACACACCTGTATAGCTACCCTAAAAATAAGACATACCCTAAAAATAAGACATAGCATGATTTTCCAGAATTTGGTATATACCCCCTCAAGTACATATATACACTGTATACAGGATAATACATACATTATATATGCACACCTGTATTATATAACTATATAACCCTCTAGTACATATATACACTGTATACAGGATAATACACACACACCTGTATTATACAGCTATATACACCCTCTAGTACATATATACTCTGTATACAGGATAATACATACATTATATATACACACACCTGTATTATATAACTATATACCCCCTCTAGTACATATATACACTGTATACAGGATAATACATACATTATATATACACACACCTGTATTATATAACTATATACACCCTCTAGTACATATATACACTGTATACAGGATAATACATACATTATATATACACACCAGTATTATATAACTATATACACCCTCTAGTACATATATACACTGTATACAGGATAATACATACACTATATATACACACACCTGTATTATATAACTATATACACCCTCTAGTACATATATACACTGTATACAGGATAATACATACATTATATATACACACACCTGTATTATATAACTATATACACCCTCTAGTACATATATACACTGTATACAGGATAATACATACATTATATATACACACCTGTATTATATAACTATATACACCCTCTAGTACATATATACACTGTATACAGGATAATACATACATTATATACACACACCTGTATTATATAACTATATACCCCCTCTAGTACATATATACACTGTATACAGGATAATACATACATTATATATACACCACCTGTATTATATAACTATATACACCCTCTAGTACATATATACACTGTATACAGGATAATACATTATATATACACACCTGTATTATATAACTATATACCCCCTCTAGTACATATATACACTGTATACAGGATAATACATACATTATACACGCCTGTATTATATTACTATATACACCCTCTAGTACATATATACACTGTATACAGGATAATACATACATTATATATACACCCCTGTATTATATAACTATATACACCCTCTAGTACATATATACACTGTATACAGGATAATACATACATTATATATACACACCTGTATTATATAACTATATACACCTCTAGTACATATATACACTGTATACAGGATAATACATACATTATATATACACACACCTGTATTATATAACTATATACCCCCTCTAGTACATATATACACTGTATACAGGATAATACATACATTATATACACACACCTGTATTATATAACTATATACACCCTCTAGCACATATATACACTGTATACAGGATAATACATACATTATATATACACACCTGTATTATATAACTATATACACCCTCTAGTACATATATACACTGTATACAGGATAATACATACATTATATATACACACCTGTATTATATAACTATATACACCCTCTAGTACATATATACACTGTATACAGGATAATACATTATATATACACACCTGTATTATATAACTATATACCCCCTCTAGTACATATATACACTGTATACAGGATAATACATACATTATATACACACCTGTATTATATAACTATATACACCCTCTAGTACATATATACACTGTATACAGGATAATACATACATTATATATACCCACCTGTATTATATAACTATATACACCCTCTAGTGTATATATATATATATATATATATACACTGTATACAGGATAATACATACATTATATATACACACCTGTATTATATAACTATATACCCCCTCTAGTACATATATACACTGTATACAGGATAATACATACATTATATAAACACACCTGTATTATATAACTATATACCCCCTCTAGTACATATATACACTGTATACAGGATAATACATACATTATATATACACACCTGTATTATATACCTATATACACCCTCTAGTACATATATACACTGTATACAGGATAACACATACATTATATACACACACCTGTATTATATAACTATATACCCCCTCTAGTACAAATATACACTGTATACAGAATATTATATATACACACCTGTATTATATAACTATATACACCCTCTAGTACATATATACACTGTATACAGGATAATACATACATTATATACACACCTGTATTATATAACTATATACACCCTCTAGTACATATATACACTGTATACAGGATAATACATACATTATACACACACACACCTGTATTATATAACTATATACACCCTCTAGTACATATATACACTGTATACAGGATAACACATACATTATATATACACACCTGTATTATATAACTATATACACCCTCTAGTACATATATACACTGTATACAGGATAATACATACATTATATACACACCTGTATTATATAACTATATACCCCCTCTAGTACATATATACACACTGTATACAGGATAATACATACATTATATATACACACCTGTATTATATAACTATATACACCCTCTAGTACATATATACACACTGTATACAGGATAATACATACATTATATATACACACCTGTATTATATAACTATATACACCCTCTAGTACATATATACACTGTATACAGGATAATACATACATTATATATACACCACCTGTATTATATAACTATATACACCCTCTAGTATATATATACACTGTATACAGGATAATACATACATTATATACACACCTGTATTATATAACTATATACACCTTCTAGTACATATATACACTGTATACAGGATAATACATTCATTATATATACACACCTGTATTATATAACTATATACACCCTCTAGTACATATATACACTGTATACAGGATAATACATACATTATATATACACACCTGTATTATATAACTATATACACCCTCTAGCACATATATACATTGTATACAGGATAACACATACATTATATATACACACCTGTATTATATAACTATATACACCTCTAGTACATATATACACTGTATACAGGATAACACATACATTATATACACACACCTGTATTATATAACTATATACACCCTCTAGTACATATATACACTGTATACAGGATAATACATACATTATATATAGACACCTGTATTATATAACTATATACACCTCTAGTAAATATATACACTGTATACAGGATAATACATACATTATATATACACCTGTATTATATAACTATATACACCCTCTAGTACATATATACACTGTATACAGGATAATACATACATTATATACACCCCTGTATTATATAACTATATACCCCCTCTAGTACATATATACACTGTATACAGGATAATACATACATTATATACACACACCTGTATTATATAACTATATACCCCCTCTAGTACATATATACACTGTATACAGTATAATACATACATTATATATACACACCTGTATTATATAACTATATACACCCTCTAGTACATATATACACTGTATACAGTATAATACATACATTATATATACACACCTGTATTATATAACCTATATGCACCTCTAGTACATATATACACTGTATACAGGATAATACATACATTATATACACACCTGTATTATATAACTATATACTCCCTCTAGTACATATATACACTGTATACAGGATAATACATACATTATATATACACACACCTGTATTATATAACTATATACACCCTCTAGTATATATACACACTGTATACAGGATAATACATACATTATATATACACACCTGTATTATATAACTATATACACCCTCTAGTACATATATACACTGTATACAGGATAATACATACATTATATATACACACCTGTATTATATAACTATATACACCTTCTAGTACATATATACACTGTATACAGGATAATACATACATTATATACACACCTGTATTATATAACTATATACACCCTCTAGTACATATATACACTGTATACAGGATAACACATACATTATATATACACACCTGTATTATATAACTATATACCCCCTCTAGTACATATATACACTGTATACAGAATAATACATACATTATATACACACACCTGTATTATATAACTATATACACCCTCTAGTACATATATACACTGTATACAGGATAATACATTCATTATATATACACACACCTGTATTATATAACTATATACACCCTCTAGTACATATATACACTGGGTACAGGATAATACATACATTATATACACACACCTGTATTATATAACTATATACACCTCTAGTACATATATACACTGTATACAGCATAATACATACATTATATATACACACACCTGTATTATATAACTATATACACCTCTAGTACAAATATACACTGTATACAGAATATTATATATACACACCTGTATTATATAACTATATACACCTCTAGTACATATATACACTGTATACAGGATAATACATACATTATATACACACCTGTATTATATAACTATATACACCCTCTAGTATATATATACACTGTATACAGGATAATACATACATTATATATACACACACCTGTATTATATAACTATATACACCCTCTAGTACATATATATACACTGTATACAGGATAATACATACATTATATCTACACACCTGTATTATATAACTATATACACCCTCTAGTACATATATATACACTGTATACAGGATAATACATACATTATATATACACACACCTGTATTATATAACTATATACACACCTCTAGTACATATATACACACTGTATACAGGATAATACATACATTATATATATACACCTGTATTATATAACTATATACACCCTCTAGTACATATATACACTGTATACAGGATAATACATACATTATATATACACACCTGTATTATATAACTATATACACCCTCTAGTACATATATATACTGTATACAGGATAATACATACATTATATATACACACCTGTATTATATAACTATATACACCCTCTAGTACATATATATACTGTATACAGGATAATACATACATTATATATATACACACCTGTATTATATAACTATATACACCCTCTAGTACATATATATACACTGTATACAGGATAATACATACATTATATATACACACACCTGTATTATATAACTATATACACACCTCTAGTACATATATACACACTGTATACAGGATAATACATACATTATATATACACACCTGTATTATATAACTATATACACCCTCTAGTACATATACACTGTATACAGGATAATACATACATTATATATACCCACCTGTATTATATAACTATATACCCCCTCTAGTACATATACACTGTATACAGGATAATACATCCATTATATACACACACCTGTATTATATAACTATATACACCCTCTAGTACATATACACACTGTATACAGGATAATACATACATTATATATACACACCTGCATTATATAACTATATACACCTCTAGTACATATATACACTGTATACAGGATAATACATACATTATATACACACACACCTGTATTATATAACTATATACACCCTCTAGTACATATATACACTGTATACAGGATAATACATACATTATATATACACACACCTGTATTATATAACTATATACACCCTCTAGTACATATATACACTGTATACAGGATAATACATACATTATATATACACACACCTGTATTATATAACTATATATACCCTCTAGTACATATATACACTGTATACAGGATAATACATACATTATATACACACACACCTGTATTATATAAAGCTATATACCCCCTCTAGTACATATATACATTCTATACAGGATAATACATACATTATATATACACATCTGTATTATATAACTATATACCCCCTCTAGTACATATATACACTGTATACAGGATAATACATACATTATATATCCACACCTGTATTATATTACTATATACATCCTCTAGTACATATATACACTGTATACAGGATAATACATACATTATATATACAGACCTGTATTATATAACTATATACACCCTCTAGTACATATATACACTGTATACAGGATAATACATACATTATATATACACACACACCTGTATTATATAACTATATACACCCTCTAGTACATATATACATTCTATACAGGATAATACATACATTATATATACAGACACCTGTATTATATAACTATATACCCCCTCTAGTACATATATACACTGTATACAGGATAATACATACATTATATACACACACACCTGTATTATATAACTATATACACCCTCTAGTACATATATACACTGTATACAGGATAATACATACATTATATACACACACATGTATTATATAACTATATACACCCTCTAGTACATATACACACTGTATACAGGATAATACATACATTATATACACCCCTGTATTATATAACTATATACCCCCTCTAGTACATATATACACTGTATACAGGATAATACATACATTATATACACACACCTGTATTATATAACTATATACCCCCTCTAGTACATATATACACTGTATACAGGATAATACATACATTATATACACACACCTGTATTATATAACTATATACACCCTCTAGTACATATATACACTGTATACAGGATAATACATACATTATATATACACACACCTGTATTATATAACTATATACACACCTCTAGAACATATATACACACTGTATACAGGATAATACATACATTATATATACACCTGTATTATATAACTATATACACCCGCTAGTACATATATACGCTGTATACAGGATAATACATACATTATATATACACACCTGTATTATATAACTATATACACCCTCTAGTACATATTTACACTGTATACAGGATAATACATACATTATATACACACCTGTACTATATAACTATATACACCCTCTAGTACATATATATACTGTATACAGGATAATACATACATTATATATACACACCTGTATTATATGACTATATACCCCCTCTAGTACATATATACACTGTATACAGGATAATACATACATTATATACACACACATACTATATAACTATATACACCCTCTAGTACATATATACACTGTATACAGGATAATATAATAATATTTTGCTCTACTGGCTAACACGGTACCATTCTTTATTCTTCCGACCAACCCTGCCCTGTAGAGGCAGCAGAATAGTGACTGCAGGACCTTTGGTGATGTCACAGTCATGTGATCAGTCACATAGAGGGGCGAGAAGGTGTGAATATTAGTGGCTGCAAGACCTTTGGTGATGTCATGAGATAGGAAGTGGCCGTCTCACCGTTTTGTTTCCCCTCATGTCACATGACCATGACATCATCAGACGTCCAGTAATCACTAGATAGAACTTTTTGGCCGCCTGCAGACGGGTGGAAATTCCGCGGCGGGATTTCCCACGGAATTTCCGCCTGTGGAAGCTGCCATAGGATTGCGTTAGCAAACGCAATCCTAGGCAGACGGCCACGACTTGGCCGCGCGAAATGTCACGTGGCAAACAAACTGCGGCACGCTCTATTTCTGTGCGGGGCTCTGCGAAACATCACTCACTGGCCGCCAGCTCCGGTTTGCGCATGCGCCGGCTGCCTGGCAGCCGGCACATCAGACAACCTGGGCCGCAGGAGTAGGTGAGTGCCATGCTGCTCTCTGCAGACGGTCTGGTCGGGTCCTGCTGCGAGAATTCTCGCAGCCGGATCCGACCCGGCCGCCTGTAGGCGGCCTTACATAGATACGTTAGTATTGTGGCTGCGTCCCGCACTGCATACTGATAAAAGATGACTAGTTCTACAGCAGCCGCCCCTTTCCATCCTCTACAGGCACTTTTTTGCCCCCTAGTGGTCAGGTTGTGAACTATGACAGTGTTTAAGGCTGATTTAGACGAGATTCGCTCAAAATTCGCTCAAAAGTTTTCATGCACGAGTTTGTTTATCGCTCACTTCAAGTTTTCTTGAATTGAACAATCAGCTGTTATCAGCGGAGCAGGCTGTTATCACAGTCGGCTGCGCTGATAAGATTCTCTCTGCCTCTCTCCAACTGTCAATTCACAGCAGGACCCTGGCAGTAAGCCTGAAGAACAATGCAGCTGTTTGCTTATGTAAAACAGCTGTATTATTCGGTGAGAGATAGCGGCGGTGTCTTACTGCGCCTGCATAGCTCTATAGTAGCTACTTAACTACTATAGAGTATATAAAGATGATCGCTCAAAACCGTCACTCAAACTATTGAGCATTCATTTGTCAGTGTAAATGGGGTCTTAGTTGCTTCACAGTGACGTGCCTAAGGTGTTATTCAGACAGGCGTACATCGGTCAGGTTTTCACGTCCAGACGATATACGCTTCCCCCCTCTGCAAGGGGAGGAGGCAGGATGCGACGGGAGCTAGGGTATTAGTGTATCTTGATGCCACCAGGAAGTCCTGGTGGAGCCAAAATTGACGGGGGTGACGCACCACAAGAGGCACACCCACCCAATTTCAGTTTCACATACTGCCCGCTGCATGGTCAGGGGGACAGAGACTGTAATGCAGGAGCACACGTCGGCGGCCTTCACCCCCTCTCCCCCCCCACCTCAGGCAGCTTTCCCGGCAGCCGACGGCCGCTGCCGGCTAAGTGGGAACACAGAGTGCTAAGAAGGAGAACATGCCGGCGGCCTTCCCCCCACACGCCAGGCAGGCTTTCCTGGCGGCCAAGAACTAGCGCTGACGGCGCAAGCTCTCAGCAGAGGACTGGGTGGCAGGGATTTCACTGTGCCACCGGTGGAGCACAAGCGCTCAGCGCGCCAGCTGTTAGCGGGGAGCGGCGTCCACGGAGCAGAGAGCCACGCCAGAGGAGCAGAAGCGCTGAGAGCGGCAGCTGTAAGCGGGGCAACAGGGAGCAGACTGTTTCGGCGGCAGAAAAGAAGTGGTGAGGTCGCCAGCTGTGAGCGGGGGACCTTAGGGTCAGGGTAAGATAACTTGTTAGGCTTACATTTTTACATTTTAATGCTGTCATGTTACAGCCGTAACATGTCAGCATTTATGAACACTGTCCTGCTAGGACCTTCGTGCCTTGACCCAGTCGGGAGCTAGGGGTGTGACTGCTGTCAAACCCCTAGCTTTCGGTGGCGTCAAGGTACACTAATACCTGGGAGCTATTGCACTGAGCTTCCACCCCTTCTCCACCCCTCACCACTGTTTGCAATAGGAGGGGATGGAACAGAACTTAGCTCTGCCCCCGTCTCGCCCATCCCATTGCAAACAGTGGCGAGGGGCGGGAGCTCAGTGCACTAGCTCCCATCCCATCCCGTCTCCTCCCCTTGCAGAGAGGGGTAGCGTATATCAGCCGGCCAGGAAAACCCAGCTGATATACACCCGTCTGAATAAGCCATAAGGGTGTATTTACACGAGTGAGTGTGATATGAATCCCAGAAACCTGGACTGATATTAGACTTGTAAACCTTTAATTTTTCCTGCGAATGTGATATAATTTGCAAGAAAAACATATCGTTGTGCAGTGAATTTCATACTCAGGAAAAAAATGTTATGTTGTTCCAATATTTTAATAGTAATTAAGAAAACAATAGTCATTAGAAAACAAAAATTCTATGCTTGCCTATTCCTTTCCCTGGCAGTCTTCTTACCACATCTTTTCCTTACCCATCTTCTCCTGAGTCCTGCAGTCCCCAGATCACCTCACCGCAAGTCAGACGATTCTTCTTCTTGCGGTGACGAAGCATCCATTGCTGGCGGTCTCCTTCCTGCAGGGCAGTACTCTATGTCAATAGGGATGTAGCGTTCATAGCCTAGCAGGGAGTGCCGATGTATTGCAGAGACTGCACATGCCTGCTGTCTCTCTGTAATAATATATGAACTCTCGCTGTGAGACAGCGTGCATGCACAGTCTCAGCAATAGATCAGCATTCCTTCGTAGGCAATGAATGTTATGTAGTATGTCTAGTAATGTAACCTACACCAACCTACTAGAAGAATGGACACATCATAAGAAGAAGAAAAGGATCCAGCCCGCTGGAGGTGAGGTGACCCAGTGGATGGAGGAGCCAGGAGAAGATAGGTTAGTAGAAGACTGCCTGTAGAGAAATAGGTAAGCATTGATTTTTTTTTTTTTATGACAAAACAACCACCTTATCAGTGCGACTGACATTCTTTTGGTCTCATTTTATAGCTAATATTCTAGGAAAATAATAAAGAATGACAAAATGTAAAATAACACCAAAAGTATACAGGTTGAACTGATAGAATCTGGGCTACAGCCGATTAAAGTTGAGTCGGGAATGCTGAGTTTACGGCTGTCATTTCAGTCTGTGTTCAGAGGGGAGGGGTTTGTGAAGATTTGTAATTCTCCTCTCTTTCCCCATCTGCCAGGCTGGGGGGTGACATAGACTTTTCTACTTTATCTCCCCCATCAATCAGAGAACATATTTCCACATATAACATTTTGGGGGGAGAGGTGAAAAGCTGAGAACTTCATCTAATCACTCCTCTAAACCGTTTAACCCCATGGATAATACAGTCATTGGTGACCACAGCATCTAAATGTTTTACATGAAATTTTTTTAAGTTTTTTTTCACTTACACAAGGCTTTAAATATTGAAAAACAAGGGGTGCGGCCAAGCGAATGGGGGGATGAGAGAGAAGCTCCTGAAAACTCTTTCCCAAAAAACATAATAGAGAACAACCACTGACCCGAATAGTGGAAATAAAAAGGAGGAGACCCTCTGCAGCCACGGTGCAGGAGGAAGAGAAACTGGGCAGCACAGCGCTATATTTCAGCACTCCAGCCCGGCATCGTGGTCCACCGGCACTTTCAAACATCTCCTCGTCAGCCTGTGGGGAGAGGATGGAGCCAGCTAAGAGTGCTTCTTCCTCAGTGAAATACTCTGAAGAGAGGGCAGGGCCGTCAGAGCTGCCATTGCACCTGTTGGCAGTAGAAGGAGCTCACCCGGCTACTCCAGAGAGTAGAGGAGTGGAGAAAGCAGAGGCTCCACACTAGAAGTCACCAGGAAGGGAGGAGGAGATGCTGGCTGCAGAACAGAGGAGATCCCCAGAATGGAGGCTGACTGTACAGAGGGAGAAGAGCAGTGAGTTGAATGAGCCCATCTCCCTCACATTTTACCGTGAGACACATGACCATCGAGAGAGACCCTGGCTACAAACACCCTCACCCTCATCCTCCAGTGCAGAAATAGGAGAGGCATCATGAGGCACACCTATACAGACCCCGCACAAGCAGAGATACTCTCTCTGCACAAATCTCCCTTCAAACACACACAAAGGAAAGGAAAAGAGGAGAGAGGCAGAAAGCTGCAATGGGAGACGCAATTGATCATGTGGAGACTCTGCAGGGATCCCTGTTCCCACCTCTTCCTCTGAACCGGTCGCCATCTTGCACATACACAAATGAGAGCCATACATACCACCATTTTTCTAGAGGCCCATAGGCTGATTCCTGGGATTGGAAAGTTCATTTGAAAGCCATTCCTACCAAAACGGAGATCACCCATTTATTCTTACATTTTGAAACATGATAACTGTAGATTATACTGTCAGTGTAAAAGGAGATTCAACAAATTGGGGGTAGATTATCTGAGGTGGAAGAGACCCAGAAACAGCTTTTCAAACATCTCAACACCCACCATTCTATTTTGCACAAACACGCCAACCAAATAGCAGATGTACTAACACACGTTGATGACACGGATAATCACAATAGGCACAATAACCTCCACATTAGGGGGCTAAATGAAGAGGTGGATCATGCGCACTTGTTCACCTAAGCTCAGAAATGCCTTGGGACTCTACTAAAACGTCCAATGGACAAACCATTGGAAATAAATAGAGTTCACAGTTCTCTTGGTCTAGAATAGAAAGATTGCAGACTGGCAAGGGATGTGATATGCGGAATCCATTTTTACAGTGAAAAGGAGGAGATTCTGAAACAAATACGAGATAAGAGCATCATCAATTACTTGGGAATTGACTGCATTGTCCTACCTGACCTTACTAGGAGAACCCTTCAACTACAGAGGGCATTGCGCCCTTTGCTCATGATCTGAAAAGAAAACGCCATTCCCTATACATGGGGATACCCCTTTCAGCTGGCGGTGAGCTGAGGCGCAGAGTGGCGATCTTCAAGAGTCTGGGACACCATCTCAAGCCACGCTGGGCTCCCTCAGGTCTCCATTCTGGAGTAGCTAAGACCCTCAGTTCCACCCTTGCCACCGCCGAGAGAAAGATGGACATAAATGGGTCTCAGGGTAACCCAAACAAACAGCTTACCATATGTGATGGACTCACACCTTCTCATAGTCTCCAATTTCTCTGCGTATATACATGTACAGGGGTTAAAGCAATACGTCCTGCTAGGGGGCTAAGCATTATCTCAGGTTATTTTAACAATAATGTTCTGATGCTGTTTAGGTTTTTTTTCTTTTCTGGATAGCTAATAATTTCCCATAAGATTTACTAACTTTGGCAATAGGTCAGCGTTGCTGGGTACTCTAAAGTGCGTGGAAGGGGGGTCCTCAACAAGGCTGCTATATTTGAGTATGTATATATTTACTGTTGATAGGGGCTAAAAGAAATTAATATATGTTGCTTAGTAATCTATTTGAATCAATAAGGCTGAATACTGCGATATTTTATGTGTGAAAGAGCTGGTGACTGTTCTGAGGAACAGACCTGTGGTTTCCTGTCTTAAGGTCTACATCTGACCGAAATGGAATCAGGAAGGTCACCAGAGCAGATGTTCATAAGTTTAGCAAGAGATGGCTTAACCACAGAGAGTTATCAGCAATTTCTTAAAGATGTGCTTGTCTAAGTCATATATCACAAGTCTAAGTTAAATGTTAAGTCATAAGTTTATTGTCAAATGTGAAGTCACAAGTTTTTCCCTGTTTAACCACAAGTCGTATTCTGCAAGAGCGACTGGCTATAAAAGCCAAGACATGCAAATAATAAACTCAGAGTTCATTGCTTCAACCATATACTGTGTATGGCTCAATGCTTTGCCTCTCAAAGGGAGCGCTCCTACCTAGGTCAATTTGGAACCGGACAACATCACTGACCAGTCTGTTTGAACAGGCTAACCCCCGACAGTTTTTGGCGCCCAACTAGGCGGCGGGGCTTATCTTTACGGGACATCGCAACCAGTAGACTGAAACAAACTCCTGGCCCGTTGACGTGGATACTGGATCCTGAGACCCCAGACTGAAAACACCGGTGTAAAGGTAAGAGCTTATCTTACTATTATACAGTCTGGATTCTTTAGATCTGTGTGTCTCTAACGGACTAGAGGTTAGTTGTTGCCTGTTTCCTATATTTTCTGCCCCGTCCATATTTTAGAGTGAATAAGTTCATTTAACTGTCCTAGACGGAAGAACTCACTCATTGGGACTTAAAGAGTCATGTTGTCTGTATTGGAGATTGAAATAATTGTCATTGTTATAGTCTCATTTCTGGCAGTCATATTGTTACTCTGGATCTGTTATAATATTACTAAAAGTTCCCTAAGAGGCGAAGTCTGGTCTCCCCTGAATCCTAGTGTTTGAAGTTGACCACGTTTTAGTTCTGTAAATCTATTCCGGGACAGGGAACTGTGTGTTCCCAGATAATCTCAGTGATTATCTTAGTTTACTGTGTGAAATATACGTCCTGTATACTTAGTGAAGAATAGTTGGAAGTGGTCAAGCATGGGGTCTGAACAATCTAAGATATATCAGACTCCTATTGAAATAATTAATGATAGAGAAGGGGAGGACATTTGCAGACAAGCCTATAAAGTTTACAAACGTATAGGCCTCAAGAAGGCGGGAACATTCAATTATGAATTTTGGTCACAATATGAGGATAAGCATAGAAAGGAAATAAGAAATAAGGGTTTGGAAAAGGGCATGAAGGCCATCCTGGACTGCTCTAAAACAGCAGAAGACGAACACTGGGACTCCGAGTCCCGAGGCGAGGGCATTTTAGTTTATTGTCCTATGGCCCGGCCACCAATAGACGTTCCCATGGAAACCCCTACGGTTCCATTGGTCCCTCCTGTCGTCCCAGCAGCTCCACCAATGTCTCCAAATAATCCCTTTAATTCTCTGTATCCCAATTTGCCGCCCCTGCCCCCTACGTATCCACAGGCTACTGCCCAGATGGATACACCTCCCTACAGCCCTCAATCAGGATCCCCGGGCCCTGAAGTAAATAGAGGTCCGGCTTGGGATTGTCCACGTTGTGGTCAACAGAATGCCTGTTTTAGAGAACTCTGTACGGTATGTGGGACTCCACGTCCCAGGGACCAGTGTAGACAACCGGTTCCCTTGTTCCCCGTTACAACCTCCACTACCCATTATAGAGAACCAAACAGACCGAGTCCACCATTGGGCACGGTCAGACAAGAGGACACCGACAGACCATCGTCTTCTAATGACAGACCCACGGACGCACATAGACCAACTCCCGGGTCTACGGTCACTACATGGCGACCCTGGAGCGCCACAGACCAGATGGCACTGTGTCAGCAACTGCCCGATCCCCAGACAGAGCCAGCAGCTTTCCATAGAAAGTTGGAAGTCATACAGAAAAACTACTCTGCCACTTGGACAGATATGGAATGTCTTATGAATGTAAAATGTCCTCTGGGCCTTTATAATAGTATTGCTCAATTTTGTGGTCTTGAAGATCGCCCAGATGACCCCCAGACATTACTTAGTGGTACTCAATATGTGGACAAGGTTAAGGCCTGGTTTAAGGATAAAGCCCAAGAGAGACGTACAGCCCTAACCCAGTGTAGACAGAACAAGGGCGAGTCTATTGAATGTTACTTTGGCCGTTTAGAGGAAGTTGGCAGAGATCTGGGTTTATATGATTGTCCAAAAGCCATACGTAATGCTGCTTTTTGTGAAGCCTTTATGCAAGGAATAGATAAGCGCCTGTCCGACCGCGTTAAAGCATGTACCCCCGATTGGCGACAGGCCAAACCGCGTGATCTTTATAAGAAAGCTGTAGGATTTGTCATGGACACAGAAGACCACGCAAAGGGTGTTATGGTTAAACATTACACCATGGAGGAGGACACAGCCCGACTTACAGACCCCAGGCGGGAGACCCGTAAGTGTTATAACTGCGGGAAGACTGGACACTTGGCCCGTAATTGTAGGGCCCCTAAACGCCCTAGACAGAACATGTCAGACGAAAGGGGGCAACAGGGAAGTACGGCCAATACCACATCATCCCGCCCACAGGGAAACAACGGGTATACCAATTACCAATGAAGGTCTGGCACTCCTTCCCCCGTGTCCCTTATAGTTACTGACACACGTGGACCACAAATTTTTCAGCCTCTAAAAATCCAGGGGAAGGAGGTGCCCTTTTTAATTGACACAGGGGCCACTAAATCATGTGTCAGTACCTCACAAGTCAATGACCTTAGTATTCCCCTCTCAGACTCCATAGCCATAGCCGTTGGAGTGTCCGGTGAACCAACACCCATGCGTGAGACCGAACCCATAGAAGTCTCCTTTCAAGGGTCAGGAGTCCTCACTCGCTTCCTGGTGTCACCCGCTGGGGATTGCATCATGGGAACCGATGTGATGGGACCCCTGGGGTGCTGTATTCAGCTCCATCCTTCCGGTGAGGCTCATGTCAGTACCTCTGCGGCCGACCACCAGGTATTCTGTCTCATGGCAGCAGACTTGGTCACTCCGCCTCCTTCTTGTACTGTATATGTGTTGACCCCAGAAGATACACAGGTTCTCTCAGTAGTACCAGAGACCCTATGGGCAAAAGGGAAGACAGACTTGGGCCATCTCCACGTACCCCCAGTCATGGTATATCTCAAAGATGGGGAAAAAGCCCCCATGATCCGCCAGTATCCCCTAGCCATGGCACAGGAAGACGCAATAGCCTCCACTATTCCAGAGTTATGTGCCTTGAATGCTTTAAAACCTTGCGTCTCACCCGCTAACACGCCACTCTTCCCGGTTAAAAAGAAAGGGAAGAAAGGCGAACCTGATACCTACCGGATGGTTCACGATCTAAGAGAAATCAATAAGGTGACCATCCTAGAGACACCTTTGGTCCCCAACCCCTACACACCATACCCTCCGGAACCTGTTGGTACACCCTGGTCGATCTTACCAATGCATTCATGTCCGTCCCCCTACACCCCGATTGCCAGTACCTGTTTGCCTTCACGTTCCGAGGAAAACAGTACTGCTGGACTGTCCTACCACAAGGGGCACAAAACAGCCCAAATCAATTCACCCGATGTATGATGCTTGTACTTGATGCATGGACGGTCCCACCGGGTGTGGCCCTGCTTCAGTATGTTGATGATCTCCTACTCTGTGCACCGGACAGACCTTCCTGCGTTGCGGCCTCACTCAGCCTCCTTTGTTTTCTTGCAGACAGCGGGTGTAAAGCCAGTAAAGACAAATTACAGTTTTGCAAATCTCATGTTGTGTTTCTTGGTCACTGCCTAGGTCCTGGTACAAAACACCTCACGCCAGAACGTACCAAGGTGGTGGAGGACATGCCACTCCCCGCCTCCCATGCTCAGTTGCGGACATTCCTGGGACTAGTGTCATACTGTCGGCCATGGATTCGCTCTGCCTCCATGACCATGCAGCCTCTGTACGACTGCCTGAGTTCTAAGCCATTTGCTTTGTCTCCGGAAGCCGAGTCAGCTTTTCACCAGCTGAAAATACAGATCACCAGCGCTCCGGCACTGGGTCTGCCAGACTATGATAAACCCTTCCAGATGTTCGTGACTGAGATGGCGGGACATGCTACTGCCGTCCTCACACAAGAGCATGGTGACAAAAAGCGCCCTGTAGCATACTACAGTGCACATCTTGACGCAGTAGCCAGGGGTTCACCCTCCTGTGTACGAGCAGTTCTGGCTGTACAAGCACTGCTTGAGAAAGCTTCTGAGGTGATCCTAGACTACCCTCTTGTGGTCCTCACGCCCCATGACGTACATGGAATTCTGACATAGGTGAGCCGTAGACATCTGTCTCTTGCTAGACAGATTAAAATGGAACTTGCAATACACTCTTCATCCAATGTCTCATTTCAACGTTGCACAACTTTGAATCCGGCCACCTTACTGCCATTAGGTGACACTGATTCAAATGGGGGAGTAAGTACAGGGGACCAGCTTTTCGCGAATTCCCTGACTGATGAAGAGGAAGCTTTTGACGCCGAGCACCAGCATGACTGTGCTGCTCTGATGGAGCAGGAGACAGCTGGATTTGCTCATGTCACAGACAAGCTACTCCTGAACCCCCACCTTGAAATGTTTGTGGATGGATCACGATACCAGAATGAGATGGGCAGATTTGTGACAGGGTTTGCTGTAGTATCAATGAATGAAGTACTGATAGGCCGCGCCTTGCCCCCACATATGTCAGCACAGGAAGCGGAGCTGTGCGCTCTGACCGAGGCCTGCAAGTTAGCCCGGGGAGTCACTGCTAATATCTACACGGACTCCAGGTACGCGTTTGGCGTTGCGCATGACTATGGGCCGATTTGGCGCGCGCGGAGCTTCCTAACAGCTCAAGGCAGACCGATAAAGAATGGTGAGGCAGTAAGTAGTTTAATGTCAGCTATCATGCTCCCGAAGCAGGTAGCCATAGTAAAGGTAAAAGCACACACCCAAGGGGACTCCTTGGAAAGCAGAGGCAACGAGAAGGCAGACGGAGCAGCTAAGGCTGCAGCCCTGCTGGACTGGAGGGCACCCGTGTGCAGAGTTCAGACCAGGTCCTGCCCAGCGGAGGAGGATCCTGATCCCCCTGCCAAGGACCAGACCCTCTCTGTCCCAACACAGAAGGAGGTGGACCTACTCCCCTCAGGGCAAGAGCAGGAGCGCTGGGCAAGTGCAGGGGCAGTAAAAGGAAATGAAGGTTGGATAATGGGTTCCCGTATGTGTTTACCTGCGGCTGCCTATCCTAGTATGGCCCTTTTGGCTCATGGAAAGGTGCACGCTTCTCGTAATGCCATGGTAGCCCTGGTGGAGAAAATGTGGTACGCTCCGGGATTTGACAGGATGGCAAAGGCATATGTCAAGGCTTGTGAAATCTGTGCACTACACAACCCCGGTCAAGTAGTAAAGACCCCTCGGAAGTGCACTCCGCGACCTTTGTACCCCTTCCAGAGACTACAGATAGATTACATCCAGCTGCCCAGGTCAGGAAGGTATGAGTATGTTCTGGTATGCGTTGACCTCTTTTCCGGGTGGGCTGAGGCCTACGTGGTCCCGAAGGCCACTGCCCAGGCCACTGCAAAAAAAAACTTGTGTCAGAGTTAGTGTGCAGATTTGGGGTACCAGAGACCATTGAGAGCGACCGTGGTACTAACTTCACCGGTGAGGTAATGAAGGAAGTCATGTCCGCCTTAGGAGTAGAGCAGGCGTTTCACACCCCCTATCATCCACAGAGCTCCGGAAAAGTGGAAAGACTCAATGGCACCCTCAAACTTAAGATACAGAAAGCCATGGTTGAAACAGGAAAACCTTGGCCCGAATGCCTACCTCTGGCCCTCTACTCAGTACGGACCACGCCAAATAGGAAAACAGGACTGTCTCCTTATGAGATTCTCTTTGGCTCCGTGCCTAGGTTAGGACTGTATCACCCACAAGCTCTATCCCTGGGTCATGATAAAGTTACTTCCTTTGTGCAGGACTTATGCCAAAAGCTAAAAATAACGCACGACCTAGTTTTCTCTTCTATTCCAGACCCTGATAGTTTGGAAGGATCCCACTCTCTGAATCCCGGAGATTGGGTGGTGGTAAAGAGACACGTCAGAAAGACTTTGGAACCTCGCTTTGACGGACCATACCAGGTACTGTTAACCACTCCCACCTCGGTCAAGCTAGAAGGCAAACCCACTTGGATTCATGCCTCACACTGCAAGAAAGTTCCAACGCCTCAGCACCACGAGGGGGGTGGAGAATAAGCCCAACCCAGGGTGGGGGAGGGGGATGGCAACCTGGACACCAGCACTGATAGTCTGGATAGGTGTATTATTTACCCTTTGTTTTCTTGGACTACTCTCTTTTCGGGACAATTCCTCACCAACTGTCGATGTAAGAAGAAGATGGACTGTTTGGGCGGAAGGACACCCCAACATGTGGGAATACCTTGCAAAAGACGTACTGAATATCTCCCACATGTGCATGCCCAACCTTCGGAGTGGGGAAGATATTTTACGGACTTGCTTACTGTCTATCCCCACTCCAATAAAGACACTTCGCGATATATATTCAATAGTGCATAACGATAGTGATGTGGAGGAGGGCAATGTTTTCCAGGAAAATACCTTTCTTAATGTATATGAATATTGTCCCCATTGTGATGCGGTCGAACATACACTTTGGTTAAATATGACTCGTTTCCGGGTCAGGAATGTCGCTCCGGCTGAGATATGCTATAACTTCACGTGTAATAAAGAACATATGGGAGGTTGTGCGCAGAGAACCAGGGTGACTAGTGATTCCCAGAGACTCTGTAATCGCACAGTCGAGCAATGTAGAAAGGTACACACTCCTATGCTCTGTAACCACACAGTCCGAAGCCCCAGCCATTTTAGGCACGTCAAATTACCATTAGGCTGGGTCCTGTCCTGCGGTAACCTGACTTACACATATATTCCAGCTAACCTGACCGGAGGTCCCTGCTCCCTAGCTAGATTAAGTATACTAATGTACCAAAAACCTAGCAGCCCACAACTCACCAACAGACAAAGAGGAAGGTAGAAGGACTGGATAGCAACTGTGAAGGACCACCCACTCTACTTAGTTACGCAGAACATACGGCGGTTCCTTCCAGTCTTGTCACTAGGTAGTGTAGGGTCAGGGTGAGGCGACCTGGACGTGTTCACCATTAGGACTATCTCGAGGAGGGACATTGGTGTGGGTGAAGATAAGGGAGTCCCACGCCGTGCGTACCTGTGCACGCTACTAGTATTGTAACATCATACTAGAGCGAGAAGAGAGACCCCTGGTGGTAGTTTTGATCTACACGTGTACATTGACGTCATAGGATAGCCAAGGGGGGTACCTGACGAGTTTTAAAAAAATAGAGACCAAGTTAAAACTAGATTCGAGTCCATTTTCCTGGTCATTATGGTAAATAAACGTTGATTGGATTAATTATGTTTATTATAATTAGCAGCGGTTTATAAATTATACTAGAGACGCCTTATAGGGACTAGTCGACCAATAGGACCTACCTCGACTATGACTTTTCAAGATAGAACTGGACCCTGCGTGTGTCTTCCTGATGTCCAAAATGGGGGAATGATAGGGGCTAAAAGAAATTAATATATGTTGCTTAGTAATCTATTTGAATCAATAAGGCTGAATACTGCGATATTTTATGTGTGAAAGAGCTGGTGACTGTTCTGAGGAACAGACCTGTGGTTTCCTGTCTTAAGGTCTACATCTGACCGAAATGGAATCAGGAAGGTCACCAGAGCAGATGTTCATAAGTTTAGCAAGAGATGGCTTAACCACAGAGAGTTATCAGCAATTTCTTAAAGATGTGCTTGTCTAAGTCATATATCACAAGTCTAAGTTAAATGTTAAGTCATAAGTTTATTGTCAAATGTGAAGTCACAAGTTTTTCCCTGTTTAACCACAAGTCGTATTCTGCAAGAGCGACTGGCTATAAAAGCCAAGACATGCAAATAATAAACTCAGAGTTCATTGCTTCAACCATATACTGTGTATGGCTCAATGCTTTGCCTCTCAAAGGGAGCGCTCCTACCTAGGTCAATTTGGAACCGGACAACATCACTGACCAGTCTGTTTGAACAGGCTAACCCCCGACACTGTGGTAAACAGATATGAACAGCCCAGCCGTGGGGACAGCCCGCTCCACTGAGATTTTGTGTCTATTCCTATGGCTACAGAGGACAGGACACATAACTAAAATACATAGGGCTATACATATAACCATGGCTAGATATATTTACAGCCAAGGGTTGAAGAAAGCATTGTCCGAGCTATTAGTTGTTTCTCTCCCCACATAGGGCCGACAACAGGAAGAGTTTTTATGACAAAAGTCAAAATGTCAGTTTCAGGAAGTTGCGTACTCCCATACGCAATTTCACGGTTGTTGACTTTTTGCGCTATAGACAATGTCTGGGCGCTTCAGTTTATTTTCTATATGTCTAATTCTTTTTTTCTCTTTACTTCCCTTTCTGTCTCCCCCTTTCACTTCCCTATACTCCGCCCTTAGTCGAAGACTAAAAATATATGCATCCGATTTATCCTAAATAACAAAATGGGACAGTTAACATTCTGTACATGCAACATTAAAGGTCTAAATAAGCACGATAAATGGTCATGAATCTTATACAGACTGCACAAAAAAAAAATCCTAAAAGCAATGTTGCAAGGAACTCATTTTGTGGCCTGCGGGATCCCCAAATGACAGAATAAGCACTATCATAAATGGTTTAATGCCACACACCTAGACCACAAGGCTTGGGCAGTTTCCGTGTTTTTTATAGCTCATTCAACCCCCTGGTTCTATCGTCAAAGGTAGATGGTAATGGTAGACTCATTATTCCTGAAGATCCAAATATCCAACTGTATTTACACCATTGCTAACTTCTACTTTCCCAGTCAGGAGCAGATTCCTTTTGGGATTGGAGCTCTCCAGAAGCTGGCTAAATGTGCAAAAGGATACAAAGTTATTGGAGCACCGATTATAATATGGCATTCAAGCAAGAGATGGATGTTTTGTCGGGCCGCACATCACTAACTTTATAGGAGATCATAAAACTGACCTAACCCCAGCACCAATGAAATGGGAAGCATTGAAATATGTAATGAGAGGGATATTTATTTCCCAAGGCTAAAGAAAGACAGAACACACAAATTGTCACAACTATTTATAGAACTTGGCTCTAAAGAAATATTCAATAAATCCCATTCCTTTGAGATCTTGTTGGCAGAGATCTCAGGCCTCAGAAACAAGATTAGAAGAATTTTGGATCAGAACACACGTGTCACAGAGATAAAATGAGTGCCCAGGGCTATGAATGCAGTGATAAATGTGGAAAATGCTTGGCAAGGATGATACACCCAAGCACATCCCTTCCCCACATATATTACATAAATTTCCCAACAACTGGGATAGTACACTTCCCCTGCGAGTTCCATTCCTACTATAGCAAACTTTATAATGTACAGGCCCAAGCCTCAAAAATGGAGAGTAATACAAGAGAAGATATTATTGAATATTTAGTAACAAATTCCCCTAACCCTATCCCATCAGAAGAAACAGAGGCCCTCAATAGGGACTTCACAGAGGATAAATTAAAACAAGTTATGGACATTAAAAATGGGAAAGAGCCCGGGGCTGGATGCACTGATGCCTAGATTCTATAAAACATTTTGAGAAAGCTTAAAGGGGTTGTCCCGCGCCGAAACGGCTTTTTTTTTTTTTCAATAGGCCCCCCGTTCGGCGCGAGACAAACACAAGGGATGGGTTAAAAAAAAAAAAAAAGTTTAGTACTTACCTGAATCCCCGCTCTGCGGCGACTTCTTACTTACCTTACCAAGATGGCCGCTGGGATCTTCACCCACGATGCACCGCGGGTCTTCTCCCATGGTGCACCGTGGGCTCTGTGCGGTCCATTGCCGATTCCAGCCTCCTGATTGGCTGGAATCGGCACACGTGACGGGGCGGAGCTACGCGATGACGCGTGGAAGGGGCGGAGCCAGAACACCGCTCGTGCCGAGATCCAAGAGAAGGGAGAAGACCCTTCTGCGCAAGCGCGTCTAATCGGGAGATTAGACGCTGGAATTAGACGGCACCATGGAGACGGGGACGCCAGCAACGGAGCAGGTAAGTGAATAACTTCTGTATGGCTCATATTTAATGCACGATGTATATTACAAAGTGCATTAATATGGCCATACAGAAGTGCTGAACCCCACTTGCTTTCTCGGGACAACCCCTTTAATCGACCATGATACTGAACACATTCAATGTGGTCTCTGGGGGCTGCCCTTTCCGCAGACAGGCATTACAGGCACACATAATTGTGAACCCTAAGCTGGGTACAGACCCACCATTATGTGGTAGCGATTGCCCTATTTCACTAATTTATAACGGCATCAAATTGTGGGCAGGTCTCTGACACCATACATCTACTGACATTGGAAATGTGATACCCTTTAAGCAAATTTGTTATTAATTTGATTTTGTTTGCAATGCACTCATCAGGTTTGTCAAGTGCATAATTATCTCATTTTAGCATCATACCTTAATAATATTCAAATATTTTGAATACACCATATTCTTGTTATGCATATCACACCCTTTTTTTTTTCTTCCTAATTTTTGCTAGACTGCTCTCTATTGAGGAGGGGCAAACCTATTACATACTCCCTTTTCTTACATCATCTAGTTCTACCACTTTTACTTTGGCTATCTGTTTTAGTGTCTTGTTCATACTTGAAGTCCTATAGTCTAGCACTGAACATCTCATATATAACACATACAGCAGCCCTTCACACTCATGCACACAAAAATTCACATTATTTATGGTCAGAATCGACAAATATTACATTCTATTTCTCTTGTGCAGCAAAAAAAAAAAAAATCACACATTTTTAATTCACAGACCACCATTAAATCAGTTTCTTGTAACCTTCTGCACAAACACTTGCTGAGACACTTTAATTCACTTTATTTTTTTTTTATCATGATCTGCTATCCAACGTTTCACTTTCCACCTACTGTTTTTCACTTAATATGCTTTCAAACTGCAAATCCTCACTACACGAGCAGTTATTCATTCTTACATAGACTGAAAAGCATGGTTTTGTAAGTAGAAACGGAGTCTGTCCTCGGAAACAAACACATAGCAGATTCCCACATGCACAACTGTCCAAGCAACCTTCTGATTCATACCAACTCTTTTTAACATTGCTTGGCATCCTTTAATGGCCTCTCTACCTTCACGCTTGTCAACAATCTATCCCCCGCGATTTTCCTGCCAGCTTTCCATACTCACAATCGTGAAGCGTTCCGCAACCTGTCCTTATGATAGGGTGCTGTCCTCGGAGATATGTATCTCTTTAACAGTCCGTTTGGCCTACTGTAAGTGGGCAAACAGCTATTAAGCTGGCTTTCTATCACAATGAATGCGTATACGTCTTTCATGTGGACCTATAGTCCTTACGGGAAATGCACAGTGGGGAAACCGTTTCTTTGATCAGATACAACCCTCTACATCAGCCATATGACAAAAACAATGACAAACAATCCCAGAATAATTAACAAAATAATTTCATGTTCTACTCCCATAGTTGCCAAATTAAATTACTATCATACATGGGGTTAAATATTAACAACTGTCTGTAAATTTACAAACTAGGGGCCATGACCTAGCCATCAATGAGGGAAGATGTGCTTCCTACGAGCTCCGCTGTTGTGCCCTAAATTCCACCACCATCCGGTCCTGTGGGAAGCTAAAACCCACCAACCCAGTCTCTGCTGCCTCCCGGAGTAGATTGAAGGGTTCTCCGGCCCATTGTACCACTGCTGGAGCTCAGGGTCAGAAGAGACCTGGTGAGGTCTACAAAGCTGTGATCTCAATTAGTGAGATTGCATGAGTAGGTGCCTCCAATGCACATCTCCGCTTGCCGTGGCATCCAGGAGAACCTCTGGTGGCTTGAAACCTGCCAGCTCCCCGCTGCCTTCCCCTACCCATCTCGACATGGTAAGAGAAGCTGGTTCCTGCTGTGGTGGTGATCACTACAGAAACATTGCATTGCCTCCTCTACATTGTATAGAGATGCTGCTGCCATAGTGGCTGAATAGAATAAGATGAGTGACTCAATTTTTTTTTTATTGGAGCTATAGCTTCCCTGTTCCTGGCAATTGAGTCGGGATTCCTGGATGCATAGCTCCTGTCCATTACACTTAATAATTTATTAAATTTTGCATTCAGCTGCAATATCCTCACAACTCGCTTCTTCTCACTGCACTGAATTCTAGAGTTAGCTGCAGACTCCCTGCACTCCTGGCCCAGAGCAGAGCTTTAGTTTTTGTCAGATTCCCCCTGGGAGGATCTATCTCAGTTACCTGCACTCCCTTCATATTTGAGAGGTTATAGACCTCATGACTTACGGGTTTCTGAAGCTTCCCACCAATTATTGTGCCTACTGCAACACCTTAGGGCTCAAATTGACAACCCTTTCCCTCTCAGCCAGATATGTTTTAATCTCTACATAGACTATAATGGGAGACACATGTATGAGGGTTATATGGCACTATATTAACTCTCGCCACACTGGTGCTCTGTAATAACTTAAAGGAATACATATTTCACCCCCCCTTTGTTTTCTTTTTCTTGAATCTCAGGGATACTAAACCTACTATACCTAAATACGGTAAGCTCCAGAAGGCTCTATCCCCCCAGCTCCTCCCAGACAATTCCCAAAATATTTAATTCCTATTTGACTCAGGCCGTTGCGGATCAGGATCAGGTCCCTGAATTTCCATCTTCTGACCAGGATGATATCACTATGCACACTCCACACAATCCGTGTCCTCCCCAAAGCTTAAGCGTCCAGGATCTCTATGACAACATTAAACAGCTTTTTAAGCAAGAGCTCCAACTCGCAGTCTCAGAAGTTTCTAAACAACCACAGGAAGTAACGCAACGTGTGGAAGATATTGAATCTAAGACAGATGAGATGGTAGTAGCTGTAGATGCTGACAAATCCTGCATTGATGTCAATCAAACTAAAATTGAACTGCTCAAACTCAAACTGGAGGATCTGGAGAAACGGTCTAGGACAGCTAACCTCCGTATCTGATGTTTGCCTGAGTGGTTTGCCTCACTTAGAGAAACTGCACTAAATATTTTCCAGGCCCTCCTTCCTCAAGCTGATTCAGGACTGTTTTGTATGGACCATATCTAGAGAGCAGTAATCATTCATCCATTATGAGAAACATAGATTGTACATTATCTCTATACAGAAATCCCACTTCCTACAGAATTCCTATCCTAATTTCTTTCACTCTATGATATGTCAGCAAAAGTAGGGGTGTTTTGATATTTTTACACAATTCCCTCCTCTTCCATATTATTAAAACTTTAACAGATGACCAAGGTCGTTACTTGATTCTGCTGGATGATCTGTATTATGATAAACTATGTATTGTGAACACTTATGCACCCAACAATGCACCCATAGAATTTTTTCTTACCATTTGTCATACCCTCAGACTGATTTGGTGTGGCGATTGCAATTTTGCTCATAATCCTGAAATTGATTCTACCTACCTCACTCCTCCCCTATGAAATGGACATCAAAGTAAGAAATTAACTAATGCCTTCCAGTTGCTTATATTAGAAGATACTTGGAGAGAATCCAATCCCTGAAGGAGAGGTTACACATACTACTCCTCAGCCCATAGACATAACTACAGATTAGACTGGATTCTTACTAACTTCCTCTCACTCCCCCTTTTTTCTTTTTCCTGTCATGTGATATGTGCTTGGTCAGATCACAACACTGTTCCTTCAGAATTATTATTTTCTCCACATATCCATATCTCATACTCCAGGAGACTTAACAAATCCCATCTCACAAACCCCACACATGTTGCTACTACTCAACAGAAACTAGATGAATACTTTGTGTAATGATTCGACATTCGTTGGCTGGAACATAAAGCTGTGTTCTGAGAAACGTTTATCTCCCTTGCGTAAAACCATCAACGATTCTAGATTGGAGCTCGATGCTCTTCTTACCCATAAAACGGAGAGAGCTTTAGCCTGGACACAAGTTACCCACTTCCATTCCCCAAACAAACCTGACTGACTCCTTGCTCGCAAACTTAAAGCATGGCAAATGCTTAACTCGATCCATAGAATTCAAATTAGACCAAGCCACTACTTACTTCTCAAATCCAGATAAATTTTATACCACGCTACAACAATACTATGAAAAGCTTTATAAAGCTTGTCACTCGAATATTGAATCTATGGAATTTGATTTCCTCTCACCAATTAATCTTCCTCGTATATCAAGTTCTGCCTTAATAACCCTTAATTCAGATATAAGCACAGAACATGTAGACTGGGCAATCAAATGTTGCAAAAGGGGAAAAGCCCCCAGCCCAGATGGTCTCACAGCCCTGTACCATAAAAAAAATTGCCCCAACCTCACAACCCTACTTGGTCGACCTATTTAACTATATCTTGCATAATGGATGTGTACATCCTGATTTCCTACAAGCACTTATCACAACTATACCAAAACCTGAAAAAGACCACACCATGCCCTCTAATTACAGGCCCATTTCTCTCCTTAATATTGACTTCAAACTCTTCACAGCTATTATTGCTGCAAGAATTAATAAACTGTTGCCCTCACTGGTCCACCGCGATCAAGTAGGTGTCATTCAAGGTAGGCAAACACCAGACAATGTATGAAATATCCTAAATCTCATCCATGTTGCAAATACCTCCAGGACACCGCTATCAGTTATTACCCTTAACATTGAAAAAGCATTTGACTCACTGTCATGGTCTTCTTTGCTATTGACACTTTCAAAAAAAACAGGGGGGGGGGGGGTTAGTGGTCCCTTCATGAACATTATTTCAGTACACTATTCTAGCCCTTTAGCATACCTTAAAATACCTTCTACTCAAACAACCCAAGTATATATCTCAAGAGTCATCCGACAGGGATGCCACCTGTCACCGGCATTATTTGCACTTGCAATTGAGCCATTAGCTATTGCCATCCATTTTGCAGATTACCTACTTTTTTTTTTTTTTTTAAGAAAGAAATTATAATTAAACTAACAAAAGGAGGAACATTTCCATTGCCGGATATACAGTTGTCATAAACATATTAATTGCAAGACAAACGTGAAATTCTTGTAGTCTCGGGGGGGGGGGGGGGGGGAGAGCTATATATACACCTAGTAAGGGCTATTTGGCGCAAGGAAGCATTTCTGCTCCCGGACCCGGTCCGACCCACATATCTATATCTCCTCCATCGCACATCCTTGGCCTCTATGGTCCTCAATCATAGAGGGTTTGCCAATGAATAGTCCAACCATGTTGCCCAAGAGGACATCCGTGAGGACTTAGTGACAAATCTGTGAGAATAAGTTTCTTCTAGGTGAAAAGTTTGATTTACTGAGTTTCTCATCTCAAGGATAGAGGGAGCTTCTTTTGATCTCCAGTGTCTAGCGATTGTCAATCGGGATGTAAGAATGATGTCCCAGCTAAGGACCGCGTAAAAAGGGGACAATTTATTTGTATTAAAAAAACAAAGGGCCAGGACCGGGTCCGGGGACACAATTTGGTGCGACAAGGAGTAAATGAAATTGAATATTGTGTTCCAAAAGGAACGTATAACCGGGCACGACCACCACATGTTGAAGTAAGTGCTCTTCGCACCACATCCTCTTCAGCATGTCTCAGGAGCATCTTTATTCATTCTGGAAAACCTTGCTGGGGTCAGATACCAGCGTGGAAACATCTTCAGGGAAGATTCCCAGTGGGTGATGCTGTGCGATATTTCCTTAGTCCAGGGGAGGGCCCGGTTCCACTCTCCCAAGCTGAATTGTTGCTTAAGATAGAGTTCCCAAAGCTTCGTGTGCGCAGTCTTAGACTGTGCGGCCTGGGAAAACGAGTCCTCGTAGAATGTGGATATAGCGCTAGAAGCACTCACAGGGAGTGAAAAAAAAATGAAGGCCTCTGAATGTCTAAGGTTTGTAAAGCATCTCTTAGTTGGATGACCTACTTTTAACCCTTACCAAAACCTCTTACCTCTGTCCTTAACTTAATAGTAACTCCTGAACATTTTTGTGTGGTCTCTGGCCTTAAAATTAACCAGTCCAAGTCAGAAATCCTCTTGTAATACCCCTTCCCATTGTTAGTGCAAATAAATCTATTTGCTATATGGTATGCTTTTGGGCTCCAAATTGGTTATAAGTATATGGCTAAGCTCGGAAATAACTTGTAAAACCACACATACAACTGGATGTGATCAAAAGTTATCTGATTTATTAAATAACAGGCATCAGTTTTTATAGAGGCACATGCCTCAATTACAATAATTCTAATTTATTACAATTCATTTATTACCATTGGTTCATAAAGCAAACACAAATATGAATATGCAAGATAAAGAATTGAACATCTAAAATGCCAAATAAACGCACGCAGATGCAGTGGAACCATAAGATTGGCTTCTCGGAACACAGGTAATGTAAAACAATAAAATGTTTTAGGAACAAATGAAGAACAGGGCGCTATGACCCAGCCATTGAGTCTGCTTTCCCAATCTCTTGATTGGAATATTCTAGCCACCAAGGTCTTTTTTATTCTTCAGTACATTTCTGTAAATCTTGTTTAAGGAAAAGTACAAAACATAGACTGACGCAGAAGCATGAAAAATGGAAGGAGCATACTGTAAAATGGATATGGAAACTGGAGTCATATTTATTTCATTAACAGACCCACCTTTTGTGACTGCTTCCGTCATGCTACATAGCCCCCCACACTGACAACAACATGACCTCTACTCTCATCCGCCAAATTTTTACAGATAATCACTAGGGAGCATGCTGCCTTGCATAACAAGGAAAATCAAGGTTCCCAGGAACAGTTCAAGGTCCTCTGGTTACACCCACATAGGGTGGCCCCAGCTTTTCCCTAAGGTCTCTATTCTAACCCTGGGTCTGAAAGTGGAGAGCTCACTTGGATCACTTCAAGCGGAACATGGGAGAATACTAAGAGTAGCACGGCGAACACTTCCACCAAGATATTATGGCCTTTGAACGTCGATACCAAGGACAGTATAATGAGCGCATGATGGGAGACTACATATGAGGACTAATTCGGGAAAGTGGTGTGTAGTACCACCATAAGTCTAGAAAAACCACACATTTCTAAATATTGTCTTTGCTTTGAAGTATAATTAACATTACTTTTGATCTAGATGTTGTCTGTTTATAAAAATAAAAATTTGTTGCCCACTTACGTATATGGGGATATGCAAAATATAAATCTCATTGTCCTTAGCACAAAAGCAAACTTTGGAAGGTATAATGGCCATTTTCAAAACTTTTTTGACATAAGAAAAGCAGGAAATAACACTCACTTGCCAAGGACAAAAAGTGTGTTACATAGTGTTATCATTGAGTTAAAATGCCCTCAGCAACACAACAATGAATAATTCGTCATTCAATTTCTGCAGGCATAAAAATCAAACGATGATCGGCCTGTGTAAAGAGGCAGTAATTCATCTGTAAATGACTGCCTGTTTACTGTGAATGTAGGCGGATGGACTGGAGATTGTTCTGGCCCACTCCGCCTCCCTTCACTGAGTTGTCACATATAAAAGGGTCCTAAGTCCATCTGTCAGGTAAAAGAGTTATTGTTTGTTGATGAATTGTCGGACATGTTTACAATGGGCGACGATTACCCTTTGTGAATTCTTAGATGTTCTGTAAGACTTGATTTGCGACCAAAACATAACCCACATTCAGGACATGAAAATGGCTTGTCCCCTGCGTGAGTTCTCAGATGTCTAATAAGAATCGAATTCCAACTAAAACACTTTCCACATTCTGAACATGAAAATGGCTTCTCTCCTGTGTGAGTTCTTAGATGTTTCAAAAGATTTGAGTTTTGGTTAAAACATTTACCACATTCGGTACATGAAAATGGTTTCTCTCCTGTGTGAGTTCGTAGATGTTTTGTAAGCATTGATTTCAAACTAAAACGTATCCCACATTCAAGACATGAAAATGGCTTCTCCCCTGTGTGACTCCTTAGATGTTCTTTAAGACGTGATTTGCAAACAAAATGCATCCTACATTCAGGACATGAAAATGGCTTGTTCCCTGTGTGAGTTCTCTGATGTTTTACAAGAACAGATTTCCGACTAAAACACTTCCCACATTCTGAACACGAAAATGGCTTCTCCCCTGTGTGAGTTTTCAGATGTTCCAATACATTTGATTTCTGGCCATAACATTTCCCACATTCAGGACATGAAAATGGCTTGTCCCCTGTGTGAGTTCTCTGATGTTTAACAAGAATCGATTTCCGACTAAAACACTTCCCACATTCTGAACATGAAAATGGCTTCTCTCCTGTGTGACTCCTTAGATGCCCTGTAAGACTTGATTTGAGACCAAAATGCATCCCACATTCAGGACATGGAAATGGCTTCTCCCTTGTGTGTGTTCTCAGATGTTCCAAAAGATTTGATTTCTGGCTAAAATATTTCCCACATTCAGTACATGAAAATGGCTTATCTCCTGTGTGAGTTTTTAGATGTTTCAAAAGATTTGAGTTTTGGTTAAAACATTTACCACATTCGGTACATGAAAATGGTTTCTCTCCTGTGTGAGTTCGTAGATGTTTTGTAAGCATTGCATTCAAACGAAAACCTATCCCACATTCAAGACATGAAAATGGCTTTTCCCCCGTGTGACTCCTTAGATGTTCTGTAAGACGTGATTTGCAAATAAAATGCATCCCACATTCAGGACATGAAAATGGCTTCTCCCCTGTGTGAGTTCTCTGATGTTTAACAAGAATCCATTTGTGACTAAATCTTTTCCCACATTCTGAACATGAAAATGGCTTTTCCCCAGTATGAATTCTCTGATGTTTAACTAGACCTGATTTCCACCTAAAACATTTCCCACATTCTGAACATGAAAATGGCCTTTCATCTCTGTGAATTATTTCATCTACAGGAGGTTTAGATTTCCTTTTAAATTGATTCCCGTTTGGAAATATTTTCCCCTGTCTACCTTGAGACCTGTGTTTGCTAATCGGTGATTGAAAAATTGAAGGTTTCCTGTGACCAGTGGTATCAGTGGATAGATCTCCGCTGTGAGGAGAAGATAAAGGTGTATAAATAGTTTTTGAATTAGCTTGTGTGGTGGCATTATCTTGTATTTCATGATACGATTCTTCACCTGAAAAAAAAAAAAAAAAATTCATAAATTCCAAAAAGCTAACTGATTTTTTTCACTACCCAATCAAGCTTTAGGCCCCCTGCACGCGGGTGGAAATTCTGCGACGGGATTTCTCACAGAACTTCCGCCTGTGGAAACTGACATAGGATTGGATTAGAAAAGGCAATCCTAGGCAGACGGCCGCGATTTGTCTGCGCGAAATCACGCGCAGAAAACAAACAGCAGCATGCTCCCCGGCCGCCGGCTCCAGTCCGAGCATGCGCCGGCTGCCCGGCAGCTGGCACATCAAAGAGCCGGAGCCGCGTGAGCAGGAGAGTGCCGCGCTGGTCTCTGCAGGGGCTTGGGTTGGGTCCCGCTGATCCAACCTGGCCATCTGCAGGCGGCCATACTGAGACAACAAAAAGTGAGGAAACAAGGTAAAATGGACTACAAGAAAAACAGGATAATATGAAAATTTCAGTGAATAAATGATATGTACTTGTATAAAAGTGATTTAAAGACCAAAGAAAACATCAGTGTTCTTAAATACTTTGTCTGCAGAGGTCCCAGAACAGCATCCCTTAGTAGAGATACTGACAAGTATTTTGATCCTAACTCAAAAATACAATATTTCTCAATGCTGACAGAAAACAAAATTCCAAAAAAATTCAACAAATACCACAAAAAAGTGTAAAATAGGTATCATGAGTGAAATCAAATGCAGTATGAACATTTATACTAATATACAGGAGGGAGGAGAGGGAAATGGAAAGAGACTACCTTTATACACATCTATTGTATGGCTCAACCATACGTTTATGCCTAAAGCCACGTTGGAGACTTCTAAATTAGAAATTGATTGCCTTACGCCAGGACACGGTAGTCCAATTTGAATCAGTTTGGGTTCACCGTGGATCACCTTTGTTAATATCCCTAATCTGCAATATCACCTCCAACTCTAATCCTCTCAAAATACAACATCTCCTGTAGAACCCCAAGACACTAGAGGTCACGCCTTCCTTCTGCACAAAAGCCCCACTGGCCAATCGAATCCAAAGTTTGACACCAAAAAATACCAACACCCTGACATTCTCCAACAAGCCAACAAAGTACTTCTATTGTATTGTTTTCCCTTGTTCACCCTCCCCTGTGCCACTTTAATTTTGTATCTGTACATGTTCTTAATTTCTCGTTGGATTTCATTGATGCAAAGAGTACCTGTCTTATTACCAATTCCTTCTCACCCTGGGGTTTATGCGGCAGGTTTGCTGCCAAAGTTTAAAATTCTTTCAACAAATACTTTTAACGACTGAGCAACGAATGAGAAGTCTTTGACTTCTTGTTTTTCATTCAGTTTTAGCACGCATTTAAACTGAATGATAATCGTTTGGTTTCACTTATACACGACTGCCTGCTTACTGTAAATGGAGGCAGAGTGGGTTCAGGGATCGTTCTGGCCAGGCTGCCTCCATTCACTACCGTGTCTCAATCCAGTCAGCGATGATCGTTCCTGTGTAGAAGCACAGAAACAATTATTGCTGAGATGGCCTGTTGGGCCGAAAAAAGAAAAATTATATACTCACCCCTTCTCTGCTAGGCTACTCCTCTGCCCGCACTCTGGTTCTCCTGTCACTGCCTGCAGTTTTCACATGGTTGCTTACCCACTTGACAGCTGCAGCCAATAGGAGCCCTGCAATGGGATGTCATCAGTGATGTCCTATAACCTGCCTGGTCTTCCACATTAGAAGCCCATGGGACAAATTTACAGGACATCATCTGGCTAGAAGTGACATCACAATTCGCATATTGTGGCACTAAACAGCGCTCTTTGGGACAGGGAGGTGCAATAGCTAAAGAAGAAAATAATTTCAACAACACCTTTAACCCCTTAAGGACCAAGCTGTTTTGTACCTTAGGGACCAGACACTTTTTAGGGATTTTACCCATGTGGCGGTTTTACTGCTCTATTTTTGTTCCTTTAGCCACCAAAATTATTTTTGCTGCGTTTTTTTTTCCGTGACATATAGGACTATATTTTTATATCTTTTTCACTGACTTTTTTCCCCCCGTTTTTTTAGTTTTACTGGGGGTAAAAAGCTAAAAAAAAAAATCATTTTTTTAACATTTATCATTTTTTTAAAATTATTTTTATATTTACACTAAAATAAAGTATGGGAATGGATTCCTCTATTTATTTTGGCCGTTTTGATATATAGTATGTATGGTTTTGGTTTACAGGGCGCATACGGCGACGGTTTTTGTTGGCGTCTGCTTTGTGTTATTCTCCTTCTTTTGTATGTATTGTTGTTTTATTCTGTTGTTTTGTTTTACTTATTTATGTAATTGTGTTTTTTACTATCTATGTCCCCCATGACGTCATATAAGACCTCTGGGGGACATTCACATTTTTTTTTTCTTTATTTGACACTTTCCCACTGTAGCTAGGGCGTCCATAGGAGCCCTAGTTACAGGGGAAAGCAACCCCTGTGGTGACATTAGTCACTTGCAGAGCTGCCAGGGTCTAGTCTGACCCTCCAGCTCTGCAGTAGCAGGGAATCCCAGGAGGTCACATGACCCCCCGAGGCTCCTGTAGTGAAAGTAAATGTTACTTTTACTTTCCCCATACAGTGCTCATTGAGCACTTTATATCGGGGAAGCAGAAGGCAGGAAGGGTTAAAAACCCCTCCTGCCTTCTGCTCCGGGTTATCAGCTGTCACTAACAGCTGATAACCCGTTCCTTCCTCTGACTGATTGCAGAGGCAGGAGACTTAGAGTACCGCTGTAATTTTACTATCGGCGGTGCTCTAAGCCCAGGACCAGCCACCGTAAATTTACAGTGGCTGGTCCTAAACAGGTTAAACCTAGTATACTACATTAAGGCTGCTTTTAGATGAGCATAAATTGTGTTCTTTTTTTATTCCCATATTATGGAATCAGTACCCAAATCTCCTGTGGGTCATCAAAACTAGAGTTAGATCGCCATAAAGTAGGACGTATGGGTGTTGTACCTGTAATAAAAGCTCAATATTATAGAAAAAAACAACATCCTTTAATTTGTCTAATAGGGAGAAAAAATAGCCGTGGCAGCAGGAAACGATGCAATCACAAAATCTTTATTCCTCCAGTCACCATACGACGTTTAGATCCAACATGATCTTTATCAAGTAATGTATCTTTAATTTGTCTAAAGTGGCCAAATACTGCTTTTTAGTAAGACCAGTAAGAAACTACCGGATGTTAGTGAAGAGTGTGATGTATTGGAAAGGCCGTGCAGTTGAAAGTGTTCCACCTAAGAAAGAGATCCATGAGATAACTGCGACTGAGGAGGTATGTGACTTGGGGGACCCGAAGTGTACGATTGTAAGAAACGAGGTGAGAGACGTAAGCCTACAAGTCATTCCACAGATGTTGTATTTGCGAAGTACAAATTATTTTTTGTATGGAAGAAGAAAAGTTGTTGAGTAAAAAGGACAAACCTGCATGTCCCCATTTTTTGTTGGAAAAGTACTCTTGTGTGAGGACTACTCTTTATTCAGGATAGGTGATCATTGCTTGTCTAGGGACGTTGGAGTCACGTAGACAATCAGGAGCTACTCTAAGGTAACCACAGTTACATCACTTGAGCACCCCTGCTGGTAACGAGGTTGAGTTATTCTTCAGCCATTTGGGTAAGAGACGGTAGAGCTACCGTGACCTATTACCATCTTGTGCCCCGCTGTCTCCCCAGTTGAAGACCTGAGACTCGGACGCTGCACAGGTAGTAAGCTGTCACCAACCAGAGAAAACCACATTGGAAAAAACCTTCTTTAGGATAGACAGGCATTTGGTAGGCAGACGTAATGCTCTAACTAACCCAACCCCTCTAATCTCATAGGATTTATGGTGACCATGTGACCAAAAAGTGTTTGTAAGTTTGGAGTATCACGAACGGCCAGAGTGCGAGTACACACACTTCCTTCCCAGCCTAACACATACACAAATGAGTCCAACATAAAACACTCAGAGGGACCTGCTAGATTTTGATGTTGGATATATTAAAAAGGTCCATTTTCTTATGTATAAATTTATAATACACTTGGCATAATATATCATTACTAAGTTTATACATTTCAACTCGGTCATATTCCCACTCCCGCTATTTCCTCTATACTTAGTAGATGATAAGACAAAACCCTTCTACTTCCAAGAATATTCCCCAGCTTTAGTCACATCACAATTAACGACAAATGGAGGAAAGGTGATTCTGGGATCATCAATAGTAAATGCCAGGAAAACTCCTCTTTTTGCGGGGAGGAGGGTAGGAGGGTGGGTGATGAAATATCATCAATTCTCCCCTTTTGTAAATAACTTGATAAACATGACAATTTTTTTTCTGTGGGCCAGTACAATTATGACGACACTGAAACTACATATTTTTTAGGTTTTTCCACTTTTGCACAATTTTTCCTGGAGAATTTTTTTTTTTTGCATTGCTGAATTCAGAGACTTATTTATTTTGATTTTTTTCATGAATGTAGCTTTGGAAGTGCTTGTTTTTTGCATGACAAACTTTAATTTTTATTGTTAGCAATTTAGAGTACTTTTTTATATATGACTTTTTAAATTAGTTTTATTGTGTTTTTTTAGGAGACAAAATGATACAAAAAAAAGCATTTAATTTCTTTCTTTTTTTTAAATTTAGAAACTATTTCCTGTGCAGGATAAAGAGTGTGTTCAATTTAGTGTATAGGTTGTTCTACATGCAGCGATACAAACCTTTTAACATTTTTTTAATCTTTTTGGGGTGGGGAGGCGTGCACATATACTATATGGATTATTTTTAACCTTTCTCTATGTTCCTGTAGGTGACTTGAACTTGATCCTATGATCGCTTCGGTTGCTTTCAGACAGAACGATTAGCATTCAAAAAAATCTTCAAATGAATGAAAGTGAATGATAATCGTTCAGTGTAAACGCAAGCCAATGACTGACCGACAAACGAGAATCGTTCGCTTTTTGCTCATTATTCACTTTCTGCAGGCATAAAAATCATTGTTGGCTTGTTGATATTTTGTTCAGTTCAAACAGCGCTCATTCAGTCTCATATTTGCTTATACAGCGAATGTGAAAGACTGAATGATTCTTGATTGAAAGAGCCAACGATGTGCCAACCTGTCTAAACAGGCTGAATGAATGCGAATGAGCTAGCAGTGACATCAGTCGCTCATTGAAACGAGCTTCAGCTCATCTAAAAGCCTAAGAACTTACACTGCAATACCTGTGTACTGCAGTGTATATCGGTTTTCTAATCTATGTGATTTTGCATTATCCACACAGTGTACACTATGGGGCGCTATTCCTTTTTTTTCACTTTATTTCCGTTCCATTTCCATTCCAATACTTTTTGTGATTGCGGATGGGATATGGAGGAGCTCCTGTTTGAAGATGCAAGTACTTTATTCCAAGCTCCCCCACTTTTTCAGTTCTTTGGAAGAGTAAACTACATTTTTTTTAATTATACAGTAAAGGCGATTTTAAGCATTTTTGCAATAGGTTTTATCAGTCTAGTCTTTACATTTTTCTTACAAAACTCCTCTTCAGATAAATCTGTGTCTGCTCCAGCTGCAGACAGCTCTTCCCATACACAGTACCAGTTTATTACTAAAGGTCTCAATTTTATTTCTTTTACTTTCAGTCCTCCTGTGCCCCCGATGTGTCCCACCACCACGGGTGTTCTTTAAATCCCCGCCCCATCCTGCCAATGTTCGCAGCAGCGCTCTGTGTCAGGAGAAGCCGTTCTGTGTTGCAGACAGCTTCTCGCCAAAACAGCGAGCCCGCTAATAGTGCTAGTAATGATCAGGAGGAAGACCATTTCTGATGGTTGCTATCACTTTTCTCATTAATGCAGACATTTTCAGTCAAACAAGTTTTATGAAAGGCTCTTACCATTTGCTGGCACCGATATGGGGTTATCCAGTCCACTTGTAGATTCACCGGAACTTTTCTGCAAGAATGAAACAATAAAAAATAAGAAAAAAAAAAAGAAAAAAAAGACAGCTAGTTTATCTAATATTTAGACAAAGGTCCAACCCCCCCCCCCCCCCCCTAGAATACATGAACCAATCTGCCCTAAAGAGAGAAGGATCTGCTCAAGTGGCGATCAGACCAGATCAAAAATTAACCAAGTTTTTTTTACATCACCTTGCTGCATAAAATGCTCAGAGTCTATCTCGCAGTGGACTTTTGTATTGCGGAACAAGTTGTACTTTCCAGTGGCATCATTTTGGGGAACATTCATGTACGGAGCAAGCTTTTACTCAAGATTTTTAAGGGAGGTGGAGGGAATAATTAACCCCTTTCCCTTCTGAGATGTACATGAGTGGCTAGTTAACGGATTCGGGAGCCAAGCCCGCTGTATACCAGGTGGGTGCTTTTTCTAAAAATATTGTATAAAATTCCAGCACCTCCTTAGAAACATAACTTTATTATTTAAGCTACAAAAACAATTTTGATGGCATTGCCATATAGTGCCAACATATTTCTAGCATTACCGCTCTTAGTCATGGCATCTTAACAATGAAAATTAGTAACATTAAGAGCAAATTTGGCCAATCAGAAACTGTAAAGACAATCACACGGTGTTCCCACATCAGCATATACCGTAGACCCCAACAGGTCATGTTTTCAGGATATCCTGTAGTAAGAACACCTGTGGCAATGTCTGAGGCACTGACTATAATGACATCACCTGTGCAATACTAAGGAAATCCTGAAAACATGACCTGTTGGGGTGCCTTGAGGACTGGAGTTGGGAAACACTGCCAAAGACAAACACTGTTTTACAAAAAAATAGTTATAATGTGAGGGGTGATCTAATAACTATGTATAGATATATCGGGGGACAATGCAGAGATCTCTACCATGACCTGTTTATACCTAGGACTATGACCGTAAGAAAGAGGCATCCGCTACATCTAGAGGAAAGTATCTACACCGACATAGAAGGGGGTTCAGTACTATAAGAGTAGTGAGACTATGGAACTCTCTGCCTGACTACGTAGTGACTGCAAATTTAATACAATTTCAAGAAGGGCTTGGACGCCTTTCTGGAGCGATACAATATTTCATGTTATAGTCACTAATTACATCAGAAGGGATGTTGATCCAAGGATTATTCTGATTGCCAGACTGGAGTCGGGAAGGAATTTTTTCTCTTAAATGTGGAAAATTGGTTTCTACTTCATTGTTTGTTTGTTTTTTTTGCCTACCTCTGGATCAAAATTGGGGGAAAATAGGCTGAACTGGATGGACATGTCTTTTTTCATCTATCTAATCTATCTGTCTGTCTGTGAAAGCCCTGACTGTCTACTAATTCTCTAACTTCCGGATGTCATACAAACTTGAAATTTGGCACAACCATTGTTTAGGTTGTAAATAGGAAAAGTAAAGGGGTCACAACTTGATTATTTAATTTAAGTGTAAAAGTAAGTGACCCCCCTATGTAATGTAACTAATAACACACATCTGTACTGTACAAACGTGAAATTTTTTACATCCTAAATATGAAAAAGTAAAGTGGCTACAACTTCAATATTCAATTCCAAGCATGAAAAACTGAAAATCGGCAATACATGAGATAGTTCTTTTCTCAGAAACTATAAAGCCTAAGGAAATGATTTGTATACTGAGGAGAATCTACCTCACCTCTGTATATATACTGAGGAGAATAACACTGACCTCTGTGTACATACTGTGGGACTGCAGAGATAGAGCATGCCTTTAAAGCTAAGAAGGGGCATTACCTTTAAGGGTAAAAAGTGGGGTCAGTGGGAGGGGTGGCACATTCTGCAGAGGAACACCGGTACATGCAGTCTGAGGAGAATCTAACGCTCCTCTGTGTGTATTTTATTGCTTGGTTCCTCTGAAGTGCGAACAACAGGTAAACAGCTGTACCAAATTAACTCGGTCAAAGCCAGGTATATTAGCTAGTATATAATATATATATATATATATATATATATATATATATACACACACGCATATATACACAAACGCATAAAAGCAAAAGCCCTCAACAATTGACTCGCCACTAATTCTCTAACTTCCCGGTGTCGTACAAAGTTGAAATTTGAATACAAAACGGGACATAGGCAAGCAAAAAACACAAGAAATGGCCACATACTTACTATTGTGTAACATAGGGGTAGCAAAAAATGCACCATACCCCTCAGTATGAGGACAGACAAACTGCTATAGGAGGAGTACAGGTGCAAGTTACTGATAACAACCACTCCCACATCCTGCCGATATGGAGGCAGCGGCTGCTCTGCACCATACTTGCACGGGAGTAAAAATGTGTGCAAGAAATATATAGACAGGGTAACAGAAATTTGGCATGATCATTTTTTTGGTCCTAAATAGAAAAAGTAAAAGGGATCGAAGCCTGATAATTCAATTCTAAGTGTGAAAATCTGCAAAAAACACAATACGTGAGATAGCTGTTTTCTCAAAAACCATAAACCCGAGGGAAAAGATTTTTGGCACACACACACTGCCTTCAGGTAGTGAAGGCATACTAAGCTGGCCTTTTTGAGAAATTCACTGTCCCACGACGATAACTCGCGATCGAAACACGAATATTGGAAATTCAGTATGTAAGTACAGAAAGTAAAGGGCTCGCAACTTGTTAATCTACTTCACCTCTATGTGTATATGCTGAGGAGAATCTACCTCACCTCTAGGTGCATATACTGAGGAGAATCTACCTCACCTCTAGGTGTATATACTGAGGAGAATCTACCTCACCTCTAGGTGTATATACTGAGGAGAATCTACCTCACCTCTAGGTGTATATACTGAGGAGAATCTACCTCACCTCTAGGTGTATATACTGAGGAGAATCTACCTCACCTCTAGGTGTATATACTGAGGAGAATCTACCTCACCTCTAGGTGTATATACTGAGGAGAATCTACCTCACCTCTAGGTGTATATACTGAGGAGAATCTACCTCATCTCTAGGTGTATATACTGAGGAGAATCTACCTCATCTCTAGGTGTATATACTGAGGAGAATCTACCTCATCTCTAGGTGTATATACTGAGGAGAATCTACCTCATCTCTAGGTGTATATACTGAGGAGAATCTACCTCACCTCTAGGTGTATATACGGAGGAGAATCTACCTCACCTCTAGGTGTATATACTGAGGAGAATCTACCTCACCTCTAGGTGTATATACTGAGGAGAATCTACCTCACCTCTAGGTGTATATACTGAGGAGAATCTACCTCACCTCTAGGTGTATATACTGAGGAGAATCTACCTCACCTCTAGGTGTATATACTGAGGAGAATCTACCTCACCTCTAGGTGTATATACTGAGGAGAATCTACCTCACCTCTAGGTGTATATACTGAGGAGAATCTACCTCACCTCTAGGTGTATATACTGAGGAGAATCTACCTCACCTCTAGGTGTATATACTGAGGAGAATCTACCTCACCTCTAGGTGTATATACTGAGGAGAATCTACCTCACCTCTAGGTGTATATACTGAGGAGAATCTACCTCACCTCTAGGTGTATATACTGAGGAGAATCTACCTCACCTCTAGGTGTATATACTGAGGAGAATCTACCTCACCTCTAGGTGTATATACTGAGGAGAATCTACCTCACCTCTAGGTGTATATACTGAGGAGAATCCACCTCACCTCTAGGTGTATATACTGAGGAGAATCCACCTCACCTCTAGGTGTATATACTGAGGAGAATCTACCTCACCTCTAGGTGTATATACTGAGGAGAATCTACCTCACCTCTAGGTGTATATACTGAGGAGAATCTACCTCACCTCTAGGTGTATATACTGAGGAGAATCTACCTCACCTCTAGGTGTATATACTGAGGAGAATCCACCTCACCCCTAGGTGTATATACTGAGGAGAATCTACCTCACCTCTCTATGTGTATATACTGAAGAGAATTTACCTCACCTCTATGTGTATATACTGAGGAGAATCTACCTCACCTCTAGGTGTATATACTGAGGAGAATCTACCTCACCTCTAGGTGTATATACTGAGGAGAATCTACCTCACCTCTAGGTGTATATACTGAGGAGAATCCACCTCACCTCTAGGTGTATATACTGAGGAGAATCTACCTCACCTCTCTATGTGTATATACTGAAGAGAATTTACCTCACCTCTATGTGTATATACTGAGGAGAATCTACCTCACCTCTAGGTGTATATACTGAGGAGAATCCACCTCACCTCTAGGTGTATATACTGAGGAGAATCTACCTCACCTCTAGGTGTATATACTGAGGAGAATCTACCTCACCTCTAGGTGTATATACTGAGGAGAATCTACCTCACCTCTAGGTGTATATACTGAGGAGAATCTACCTCACCTCTAGGTGTATATACTGAGGAGAATCTACCTCACCTCTAGGTGTATATACTGAGGAGAATCTACCTCACCTCTCTATGTGTATATACTGAAGAGAATTTACCTCACCTCTATGTGTATATACTGAGGAGAATCTACCTCACCTCTATGTGTATATACTGAGGAGAATCTACCTCACCTCTACGTGTATATACTGAGGAGAATCTACCTCGCCTCTACGTGTATATACTCAGGAGAATCTACCTCACTTCCAAGTGTATATACTGAGGAGAATCTACCTCATCTCTATATGTATATACTGAGGAGAATCTACCTAACCTATAGGGCAAAAACACAAAGGCATATGTGCAACTACGCTCACTGCTATGGAGCGTTGTAGAGCATGAACCATGGTTTGGTTTTTTTTTGTTTTATCAGGCTATTCATACTTCGCACCATAGGGTTAGAGTTCTATCTTTAGCTGCATGTATTTAATACTATATGCGAGAAATATATGGCAAATCCTATGTTTTCTCACGTGTACTATTAACTGGTGACACTATAGCTGAAAACAAAAAATCCATTGAAATCAACAATTTCGTTTCAGCCTGTTATGTGGCCGTGATTATGGGACTAAAACACGTTCATGTGAAAAAGCCCTTATTTGTACATACTAAGGAGAATCTCAGTATGTTAATGCAAAAGCCCTCACTGATTCACTCACTCACTCACTTAATGGCTCAACAGTAAGGGCTTCTTCACATGGGCATATTTCACGTTTAATCAGTTTTTATTAAAGTTTTGCGAATATTATAAATTAAACAATACCAAAAAGGTCTCACAGAACCATATAAATGTAGAAAACTGGTAACCTTAACATTTTCTTATGTAATTTCGAAACATATATTATACATTTCACATGGGCGTGTTTTAGTTCCGTTATGTGTCCGTTATAGACTGCTTGTCAGATTGCTTTATAATGTAATATTATGGTATTACATAATGCAATCAGCAATAAAATGATTGCAAGTTCTAGTCTAAGACTAAAAAGAAGAAAAAAAAAAAAGAAAAGAGATAAAAAATGAGCAAAAAAATAAATTTAGAATAAAGTTATCATGAAATTTTAGCTGCAATGTGTACGCTGTAGAGATAAGATCCCCCCCAAAGATGGTGGAATTGCATTTGTTTTCCATTTCACTCAACTTGAAATTTTTAAAAAAGTTTCAGTGCAGTATTTAATACATTAAATAGCAAGCCTGAAAAAGAAATATCGTCCTACAAAAAACAATCACATAGGAACATTGATGGCGAAATTTTTTTGAAAGTGTGGTAAAAAAAAAAAAAAGGTCTGCATCCTTGAACCACTGGAGTTCAAATTTATTGGTCTTCAAAGGCCAAAGCTATTAACATTAGCCTGGATATCAAGATTCCACAGCCCTGCAATTTTGTTCTGAAGCTTCGCCATAAAAAGGTGGCACATAAGATGAGGTCCTCTGAAGAGTCTACTTCATTAGGACGTTAAGATCAGGTACCTAACTAGTGAGCCAATGACTGTTCAATAAGTGACAATATTCTGACTTAGAGGTAGCTGACTGGCATTGTGCTGTCATTTAGTTTATGATAAATCTACACTGCAGAACTTTACATTTATCCTCACTGAATCTCCAAACAGGTGGATGTTTATGAACCCTGCAGTGTGTATGCTGGTTACTTTTATGAAATCAGAAACCACTTCTAGACACTTCGATCACAAACAACAATACTCAGATGACAGAGAGCACACAGTATACTAAACTGCTGCTGGAGAAGATTAGGAGATAGCTTAATTACATCAGTCTGTAGAGGGTTTACAGAAATCTCAGCTTCATCTACCTGATGATCCGGTGGGACATGTTCCTCTTCCTCTGGACAATCCTGGGAATATAGAGGACTGGTAAATCTCTTTGGGGGATTTCTCTGGCTGGATACATCTATTGGAAATAACCAGAAACTGAATACATTATATATTTGATGATCACATGATGGCGAGACTAGCCGACCATCAAAACTGTACTCTACAGTAAATGAAGGTCGCCTCTTACCCGGTGATGTGAGAGACTGCTGATCCTTCATCATGACATTCTTGTACAGATCCTTGTGTCCTTCTAAATAGTCCCACTCCTCCATGGAGAAATAGACAGTGATGTCCTTGCTCCTTACAGGAACCTGACACACACAATATACAGTCATCCTCCAGACTCCTCCCTTGGCGTTATTATATAATGTCGCCCATTCCCAGCAACGCTCACCTCTCCAGTCAGCAGCTCAGTGATCCTGTGCGTAAGTTCTAGGATCTTCTGCTCATGTATCAGTGAATTAGGTGAAGGCTCGGTGATGGGGCTCTGGGTCTGGCTCTGTCCTCCTGACACACAGGGGGTCACACACTCACCAGACCACTTCTTCACTAGTGTGTAATCCTGTGGATGGTGAGACACTGATCACTACATGGAGGCTAAGAATTCTTCACCTTTCCCAACATTCCCCTGTTAATTACTAGAGATAAGAGTGACATCATGTGAAGCTCTTACCTCCACAATTATCGAGTAGATGATCTCCAAGGTGAGGTCTAATATCCGGGCAGCCATGTGGTCTTGGTCCTTGTCCATTCTTGGTGGGTCACTGATGAAAAGGACCATTGTCTTTATCTGTGAGAGTCCAGAGCCTACAGAACCTGAGGGAACAGATGAAGCATCTCACTAATAGGGATTCTAAATTATTAATAACAACATACAATGAAGGTGACTTATTATGATCAAAAAACTAGTATACATAATACAGGTCTTCTTTCAATAGAAGCAGTGTCTTAAGGTAACTTGCTGTGTAGCTCACCATGGCAGTCCTGAATTATGACCATTTACCCCTTTTTACATTCTCCCTCACAATCTTTTTTTGAACAATCTCTTTTTATTAAGAGGAAATAAGTGATTAATGAAACATACATAACAATCATATGCTGTAGTACAAATCATCAATAACATGGTAATATGGACTCACTGGTCCAATATGCCCTAGTGTTAAAGTACAGAAGAAATATAAACAATAACCTTATATTGAAGAATATGAGAACCAATTAAACTGATGGGTAGGGGAGTGGTTATGGAGAACAGTGATGTCTATTGGAAATTATTGTCCTGGATGCTAATGTAAACACCAGCAAACACATTGAAACATAGTTCAGCAGTAAAATCCCCAAGAGCAGATTCAATTCAATTTGTCCCAAGACAGGCATATAAAATTATGGAGGGGCCCCACTAAGTCTGGGCCACTACAGTTCCCCCAACTTAGAATAACCCGACCCCGGCACCTCTTAAAACAGAATTGAGTTTTCTCAGTGTTCTACTCATTAACAGCTTGAGAACAATCTACACAGTCATGGAGGGTGCAAGGCAAAACCTGTAAACATGAACTACCTGTTTGGTTACTACTCGGAGCTTACCCATCCCGGTGTACTCAGACTACCTAAGACGTCACTTTCTCTGTAAAGCAGTAATGCATGACAGCATGTACACAAGTGGAAAATTACTACTAGGCTGGATGGAATCCAGGATACACTAGGATTGCTATGGGGCGCATACATAATTCTTCACCCCAAAGACTAAAGAAGTAAAACACTGTAGCTGAACAAAAGAATAGAAAAGGGTGACTGGTAAAATTAGAAAAACAAGAGGTAAGTGGAATGACCATCACTTCCCCTGAATCTCTTGAAGGGCAATAGCTTAAAGTCAATACCCCCAACCGAGCTGACTAGAGAAAAAGATGCTAATGATGCTGTGTCCACTGAGACAGCTAGGACAGCAGACAGACACTGATGTACTTCAGTAGATTAGTAGGGTGTAGCATCTAGACCTCCGGTCTCATACACACATCTCATTCAAACACAAGCAGTCAGTTAAATGCAAGGAAAACTTTTACTTTCCATACACCCTCATGCACATCATCTTTAAACATTTTTAAAAGTTGCATGAAACATTCTGGAAACATTTTGCAATTAAACTATGCACTATGGAATATAAATAACTTAAAGTCCTTTTTGGAGCTTAACAGGGACAAAAAATAAAGTTGCTGAAAAAGAGTCCAAAACAATTGGAGTCTCTCAGCACCATGTCACCGTTTTCACAATGGGTGGCCTGGTGGGTTCCTCCGTCTCCGGTTGGCATAGCACTGCTGCTCCATGACCTAATTCCAAGGGACGAGCACAAGGACGGACTCTCTGACTGCCGCCGGGCTTGTGGCAAGTCCTGCAGGTTAGGAGTCGGTTCCAAACAAACAGGTGGCACTGGAATACCACAGAGTGGCTGTCATAGTCCTGATGGGGGTCCTCTCTGGTGATAGTACACAAAACAGAACTCAAAATTTGAATCCCTGTATTCCCGGATGAACGGGGGCAGTGATGATGGTAGTGCCACTCTCATCTCCTGGTTATCACGGTGCATAAGAATCCACGGAGGGTACCGCAACTCCACGAAGCCTCCAGGAACTCAATACTGCTGTTACCTCTGAGGCCTTTTCTCCGCTGGAAGAGCAGTAGAAGGAGGGTGAACATTCTCCGCAGCAGTATCATAACAGTCCTGCGGATCCCTGACTCTCTCCTCTGCTGTGGTGATGCTGGCAAAATGGTTGCCATTAGCTCCTGCAGCTCTGGCTCATCACCCCAATAGGACCTGGGCTGGGGTGGAAGATAACCCTCAGGGATGCAGTGAAGAGTGGTGGAGGAAAATATGCTGTCTGCAGTCTGTTGGGACAAGTCCAGAAGCTCACTCACCAGCATTGGAGACTCTTCCTCTGGGCGGTCCTCAGCTTGCCACTGTTGCTCCATCTTGGCTTCAGCCTCTTCTGTAGCAGATTGTAAATTAGGCAGTTCTACCTTGTCTCGCAACACCACATGATTTTTCTTCAGGGAATAACACATCCTGGACACATAGCAATGAAGTCTGAAGTCTTCTTTTCTCTGCATTTCTTGCAGGTGACTCAGCCTTGATCCTGTAACTTCTTCAGGGGGCTGGAACCGGACACAACTGAACAGTCCATATGAACTCAGGCACGGAGATAGACTTCTGTTTCTGGAAAATGTTGGGGTCACTTCTTCTCAATCTTTTTAATGAAGGCGCAAGGAATCATCCTGTTCATGACGCCATAACTCTGCCCTGCAGTGTCAGAGAAGCGGGCCCACAGACGAGGAGATGGCGGGGTAGATAAGGGCTTTGTCACGATGGTGCTACCATCTCCTCCCCTGGGGGTAGCTTGGGACCCATCCAAGTTACTGCTGAGGGAGATCACAGGAAAAATGTAACTGGGAGTTACCTGCAATCTTCTTGTCACCCGTGACTCCACCATTTTATCCTCTGCGGTGAATCTCAGTGAAGTAAATAACTTTGTCCACACACAGGGAAACATTCTGGACAAACCGGGAACGGTCGGTAATGTCCGTTTACTGTAACTTCAGCAAAGTTCCAATGTATAACAGTAGTTTGGCATAAATTACACTTCCAGAAGGTGGAGTGACTGAAAGGACTTCTTGGGGTAATCCGGACAATCCACAGTCCCAGTTATCTGTGTGATCCTGCTCCTGGAAAGTCTCTTTCTCCCTCCAACATTTTACCGGTCAACACTCATGCCTCTGGTGACTTTCTCTCTAAAGCAGCAGTTCTTCTTTCTCTGTCACTCAGTGCTCAGTGGTAGCACAGGCATATCTTGGGTAGGAGAAGGGAAGCGTTCAGCTTCCTCTATTCTCCACACACAGACAGACTTATCTGTGGGGTTCACTCACTTGCAGACTCTGACTTAAGGCCCATTTAGACACAACGATTAGCGCTCAAAAATCGCTTAAAGCCATATATTTCAACCCCCATGGGCATTCAATTAAATAGGATGAGCTGCAATTTAAAAACTGTTTGATTGGAAATGTCTTTCCTTTCCCAAGATCAATTTCTTTTTTTTACCATATTGAATATTGTTAAAACATTTACATTTTTTAGTTCCACACTTTTAAACCCCCTAGGGGGTCCCTGAAAGGGGAGTGAGTGGTGCCAACGAATCATGGGGCCAGTATATTTTTGAGGTTACGGCCTTTATAGAATACAATTTTTGGTTTATTTGCAATCCCCCCTGCTAGAAAGGGGTCCCCTTTAAGGATATTCCAATGTTTATTTTAAAAAATTTTCACGGATCCTTGCTGGGAGCTATATTGGGTTGTAAAAAGATTTCTGGAATTGAAAAGGCCTCTATCTTTAGTTTCTTTTGGGCAAATTTTTCTAGGCTGTATCAGATCCTTGTTGTAGGCACATTTGATCAGGGTTTTAGGATACCCCATTCTCCCCAAAAGGTCCAATCAGGATTTTTGACTGTTCTTTGTATTCTTCAACATTGGTGCAGTTTCTACATATCCTATTGAATTGTCCATATGAAATGTTGATCTTGCATTCTTTCGCATGGCTGCTTTCAAAATTCAAATAACTGTTTGAATCTACTTTCTTGAAAAAGGTTCTTATCAGAACTGAATCATTTTTGATAAATATTTTCAAATCTAAAAAGATAATGTTTCTGTCTTTACTGGAGTTCCTGTAAATTCGAGTCCCCTTTTCGGTAAAAGAGGCAAGATCATTTTCACTTCCATCCCAGATCATGAAAATATCATCAATAAATCTGAGATAAAATACTAGATGGGAATCTTGTATCTCAGACTTGAAAGCACTAATAAGCAAATTTGCATATGAAGGGGCACATTTGGCCCCCATTGCGGTTCCTCTCCTCTGAAGAAAGAACATCTCTTTGAATACATAAGAGGTCTTTCCACAAACATAATTCCTTTACATTGTCTACTGCTTGGTGCATCTGGTGTATGAAATGAATGCTATTTATTGAAGACCGCTCTCAAGAAAATAAATTGTTATCTTGTTTTTCCATTACAACTGACTCCTGGAGTTCCCTTCTCACCACTTAACATCTGCACTGCATACTACACCACTCTCCAGGGGCAGGGACTACACCCCTCATTTTATTTTACTTTTTATATATTTTTGCCTTTATCAGATTTCGGCCTGACTACAGGCTGTCGCACGAACAATATTTTACCACCATACCCTACCCGATTAGTGGGTAGCCAAGGCCTTTACACGCTATACTAAGGCTTTATCGTTTTTATTGTGTTGGCTGCCACTGTTTGTGAGGAGAGCAGCGGAATCGCCACCACCATCATTACCACAAACATCTGACATTCCTGGTGTGCACCACATTTGGTCCTTTTCCTTCACAGCAGCACCATAGACTCCACACTTAATTGACAGATGAGCTTTATTAGCAATGAGTTTCCAAGTCAAAATGAGTCCTTCCTCAGACCATCCAAAAACGTAATCAAATAAACAATTTGAAGAGCCACTCCCGCAAAAACACATTTTTCCATGCCTATCCCCCACCCGGTTGCCTATCACACTTTGGAGGTCTCCTCTGTGTATTGCAGCCACTTCCCTGCAGGCCAGCTCACTGTCCAATGCTTACCAAGAAGGTTCCTCCTCTTCTCTATCTACACAGCCTCAAATCAGACAAAACATCCGTAAATTCGGCCTCCAATACCATCTCTACGCTGATGACACCCAATTACACACTTCTATCTGTGACATCTCTAAACCATTCCTCCTAAATATCACCGACTGTCTGTCCGCTGTCTCTAATACTATGTCCTCCCTTTTCCCCAAACTTAACCTCTCCCTTGTGTCTGTACACCACCCAGCCTGCACACTCCGATCAGCCAACACATTGAAATAAAACGCCCCTCTAATTCGATCCTCACATACTCGCCTCCAGGACCTCTCTAGAACAGCACCTGTCCTTTGGAATGCACTACCGCAAAACATTTGGACAGTCTTTGACACATGGAACTTCAGATGCGCCTTAAAAATGCACCTCTTAATGGAGGCATACCAAATCTTCTGCTCTATCTTCCAAACCCCAATTCCGACAACATGCCCCCTGCCTCTCTCTGTGGCTCCTCCCACCTTCCACTTTGCCTATTGTATATATCTTTTGACCCTGTATCTCCTTATCATCCCCCTTGTTGTTTCCTAATAATTAAATACCATATGTAATTTTTGTACTGTTTTGTTCTCCCCCATGCCTCCTCTCCTGCTCCTGTACCTCATAAACCACCCCTGAGAGAATAACTGTATAGTGAATAAATAAAAAAAGTAAATACAATTACCATTGCAGAGAGCTTCCTCCCTACACAGCGCACCTGCTAATAGTGCTAGTAATGATCAGGAGGAAGGCTATTTGATGGTTCCTATCAGTTATCCCATTAATACGGACATTTTCAGTCAAACAAGATTTATGGAAGGCTCTTACTGTTCGCTGGCACTGATGTGGGTTTATCCAATCCACCTGTAGTTTCATCAGAATGTTTCTGCAAGAAGAAAAAAGATTGCTAGTTTATCTTATATCCAGGTGAAGATCCTCTTAGAATACATGAACCAATCTGCCCTAAAGAGAGTACGCAACCCCAGAATCACATGGGCAGAAGTTATGGGGGAGTGACTGGAAAATGTCAAAAGTGTGGTCCAAGCCAAGAGACCTTGTCCGATTCTACAAACTACCAAAGACAAGACATAGCCAGCATGTCCTTGTGCCTACAATCAACCAATCTAACCAGTGAAGGTCTAGTTCTCTTATTCCCTTTTATTGTTGTAACTGCTTTTGCCTTGTATTGTATGTCTTTATGTTACCTCTTTGTAACATTTTATAAGCACTGCAACTTTTTGTATTAAAGCTTTAAACTTTAATAAGCTCAGTCCTTGTTGCATTAAAAGAACCTAAAGTCCCTGAAGAGAGTTAACTTTGACTGCTGGAGAACAGCGTGCGCCAGTACACTGGTATATTGCCAAACTAAGGCACCTGACCTGCCCTGCCGTAAAATGGTTAATACTGTCCACTTTCATCTCCTACTGCTGTGGCTATCCTCACCCACCCATCTCCGTTTACATCAACTGTAGTGGTGACGTGTGTACTTAGAACTTTTTATACGTTTTTTCAGTACAGTATATGGTATTTTAATTAGTACCTTTGAAAAATATATCTCATTCCACCATAATACAATCAGAGAGCTATGGTGATGGAATTAACAAAGAATTAAAAATAAGAAAAAAATAGAAAAAAAAGGACTGCCTCTTTAAAGGTCTAACCATCAGGTACATACCAGTGAGCCAATGATTCTTCAATATATGACAATATTAGCTGACTGGCATTTTGCTATCATTTAGTCTATGATTTACATCTATGCTGCAGAACTTTACATTTATCCACACTGAATCTCCAAACAGGTGGAAGTTTATAAACCCTACAGTGTATATGCTGGTTACGTTTATGAAATCAGAAACAACTTCTATCCACTTCGACCGCAGCCAACAATACCCAGATGAGAGAGAGCACACAGTAGACTACACTGCTGCCGGAGAAGATTAGTGGAAATCAGTCTATAGAGGACTTGTCAAAATCGCAGCTTCATCTACCTGGTGATCCAGTGGGACCTTCTGCTTTTCCCCTGTACAATCCTGGGAATATAGAGGACTGGGACATCTCTCTGGGGGATTTCTCTGACTGGATCCATCTATAGGAAATAACCAGAGACTGAATACATTATATATCTGATGATCAGATGATGGCGAGACTAGTCGACCCTCAAAACTGTCCTCTACAATAAAGGAAGGTCTCCTCTTACCCGGTGATGTGAGGGGCTGCTGATCCTCCATCATGACGTCCTTGTACAGATCCTTGTGTCCTTCTAAATACTCCCACTCCTCCATGGAGAAATAGACAGTGACGTCCTGACACCTTATAGGAACCTGACACACACAATGTACCGTCATCCTCCAGACTCCTCCCTTGGTGGTATATAATGTCCCCCCATTCCCAGCAGCGCTCACCTCCCCGGTCAGCAGCTCAGTGATCCTGTGGGTAAGTTCTAGGATCTTCTGCTCATGTATCAGTGAATAAGATGAAGGCTCAGTGATGGGGCTCTGGGTCCATCTCCGTCCTACTAACACACAGGGGGTCACACACTCACCAGATGACTTCTTCACTACTGTGTAATCCTGTGGATGGTGAGACACTGATCACTACATGGAGGCTAAGAATCCTTCACCTATCCCGTCATTCCCGTTTATTACTAGAGATAAGAGTGACCTCATGTGAAGCTCTCACCTCCCCAGTTATCCAGTAGATGATCTCCAGGGTGAGGTCTAATATCTGGGCAGCCATATGGTCTCTGTCCTTCTCCATCATTGGTGGGTCATTGATGGAAAGGACCATCGTCTTTATCTGTGAGAGTCCTGTACCTAAGGAACCTGAGGAAACACATGAAGCATCTCATTAATAGCGAGTCTAAATTAATGACAGCATATATTGAAGGCGATGTATTACGATCAGCAATCTAGTATACATATTATTGGTCTTCTTTATATAAGCAGTGGTCCACAACCATTGGCTGAAGAGCTACGTCTGCTTTGTGGTATCTTCCTTTGTGGCTCACCATGGCAGTCCTGAGTTATAGCCATTTATCCCTTATTACATTCTCTCTCAGAATCTGCCCCCTCCTTCCCACTGTACCCCACACATCCCTAAGGCCTCATGTCCACGGGGAAAATCAGGCCCGCTCCGGATTCTCCATGGAGAATCCGTAGCGGGTCCCTCCTGCCCCGCGGACATGAGCGCTAAACAGAATAAACGTACCTCTCGCCCGCTCCGGATCTTCCCTTCGCCGTGGCGTCATGTTCTCTGCGTCGCGGCCGGATCTTCTTTCTTCGGCCCGGCGGATGCGCAGGGCACGTCGGTGACGTGCCCCGCGCATGCGCCGTCCCGAAGAAAAAAGATCCGGCCGCGACGGAGAGAAGATGGAGCCGCGGTAAAGGGAAGAACCGGAGCGGGTGAGTAAATTCTGAATTTTGTCTCCCGCGGATCCGGACGGCTTCCATAGGCTTCAATAGAAGCCTGCGGTAGCCTTCCCCCGGGAGACCCGCACGAAAATGGAGCATGGTCCAGATTTTTTCATGCTCCATTTTTTTAAAAATCACTTTTATTGATCTTCCGCGGGTATTTATCTACCCCGCGGGTGGTGAATGCATCCCTATGGGATGCGGATCCGCGGGCAGGAGAAGAGTTAAAATCCACTGCGGACATGAGGCCTAATAGCTGTACATTCAGATACTAGCTCAGAATAGTACAGAATAGTAGTGATGACCAGCTAATAGAAGAAATGTTTTGTCCTTTTCCTTCTCAGCAGCACCATAGACTACACACTTAATAGACAGATGAGCTTTATTAGCAATGTGTTTCCGAGTCAAACTGACTCCTTCCTCAGACCAATACAAATGCTTAGTCAAATAAATAATTTAAAGAGCCACTCTCGCGAGAACGCATTATTCCATGCCTACCCCCCTCACCTGATTGCCTATCACACTCTAGAGGTCTCCTCTATGTATTACAGCCACTTCCCTGCAGGCCAGCCCCCTGTCTGATGCTTATCAGACACCATCATGAGGCTGAGATTTATTTACTTTCAGTTTCACATTTATCCCATAATGTATCAGCACAGCAATAACTGAGGCTATACCATTTATAAAACACATAACACGTTATCTTCGCCTGGTTATTAGGTAACATTTACCAATCAATATAACGTGAGGTTCACCAGCCAGTCAAATGATGCTACTGAATGCTTTCTTGATCTCACCCTCTATGTAACTAAAAATACTTTTAATTGGAAACTTCCTTTTTTTAGGAAATATAAAGCAGGTAATACTATTCTACAAGCCAAACGTTGTCACACATCTCAAGCCGTTAAAGCGATACCCGTATTAGAATTAATCAGAGCCAAGTGTACATGTTCCCTTAACCCTTTCCAATCCACTGTGACGTCTGAAGACATTCTGATTGAAGGCTGTACAGCTCCGATGTCAGAAGGCGTCCGGCAGGGTATTCTTACTGTAGATTACTGGCTGCTCTGTTGTCGGCGCCTCTCCAGCTTGTTACATACCGCAGTACTGGCTATAGCCAGCAGGTGGCGCCATTGTATAATGGCAGAAAGAGAGAGCCCCTCTAGGAAACTCTGAATCCAAAATTGGATTGCAAAGGGTTAAGAAAAAGATTATATGGTTGCTGAAGCTGATATATGCAAACGACTAAAAGATCAGGGATACACAGATTGGATGTTAAATAGAGCTACAAAAAGGGTTAACAAGGGTAAATGTAGACGGGTGGAAATTTCGCGGCTAAAATTTCCTGCAGAATTTCCGCCCATGCACGCTACCATAGGATTGCGTTAGATAATGCAATCCTATGCAGACAGTCGCGATTTGACAGCATGAAAACCAACGCGGTATTTAAATTGCGGCATGTCCTATTTCTGTGTGAGCCTCACAGAGGCTTGCATAGAAATGTTATGGCTGTCGCTGGCTCTGCCCTGCGCACGTGCGGCTGGGCAGCAGCCGAAACATAGCAGAGCAGAGAAGACGCCGGAGGAGGTGAGCTGCGGAGGTCAATGCCGGGGCATGGGTCGCATCCCGCTGCGAGATGCGACACAGCCATCTTCATTTACCATAACATGGATAGAAATGTCTTATTGGAGAATAAAGTAGTCTAAGGCCGCGGGATTTCTGCCACTGGAAGCTTGCATAGGATTGCGGTAAGAAACGCAATCCTATGCAGACGGCCGCGGTTTGGCTGCACAAAATCTCGCACGGCAAACAAACCGCGGCATGCCCTATTTCTGAATTACAGAAACGTCACTCACCCGCCGCTGGCCACGGTCTGCGCATGCACCGGCTGCCCAGCAGCCGGCACATGAAAGATCCGGAGCTGCGGGGCGCGGGTGAGTACGGGCTGCTCTCTGCAGGTGCTCGGGTCGCGTCCCGCGGCGAGAATTCTCACTGCTGGATCCGACCCGGCCGTCTGCAGGCGGTCTAAACCAAGGCGGAGATTGGACTGGTGTTTTCAACAGTTTATATTAGGAATTTACAAACTGTGAAGCAATTGTTTTTTTCTTCAACCCACCCTATAAAAGAACAAAATTCTAAAACAAATATTATAAAAGCAAATACCGCTAAAGTTTAAGCTTAGCGGGGATGTCATCTCCCGTCCAATGGTGTGAGTGGCTACTAGAACAGCGCTGGCCCCCTGCCGTGCCTTCACCAACAGTTGGCCAACATGTACTCATTTACCCCTACACGTACACCTAACCCAAACCCTCCTGGGAGAGCACAACTCATAGACCTAAGCCTAACCCTAACCCTCAATGGACGGCTAAACTCATTTTTTCCCCTGATCTCCTGTCAGGCTAAGGCTAACCCTAAGCCGCCAGTCAGCCAATCAGGAGTTTGGGGGCGTCAACAACCAGGATACTCTACATCAGTATGTCTCCACCCCTACTTCCGTTGGAGACAAGATGCAACAGTACGAAAAGCACATATATTAATGACAGAGAAAAAGAACAAAAATGCTTCTGGAGTTGCAAGACATTTTTGGGAACTTCATGCGGACTCATTCGGGTCATTTAAATTCTGCGGTATTGAAGCTGCAAAAAAATCTTTAAGAAGGGGGAATGGAGAAAATTTGTCCTCAGTAGAGAGGCATTTTGGATATTGAAGTTGGGAACTCGCTTACCAGTGGGCTTAAATTTCAAAGATTTGCTGTATGTTTATAAAAGAGAATGGAAGGAGAAGGAAGAGGAAGAGAAAAAGAAAACAGAAAAAAATATTATTTTTTTTTCCTCTCCCATTTTGGTTCTGGGTGTTGCAATCAAGTTTGTGGAAATATGCATATATGATTTAAATGTGTGATTGGTCCATAATTGTATTTAAGGGAAAGTACCATGTCAGTCTGCTAGCTGTGATCAAGAAAGCAGGGTCTTTCAAAACATGCCTGTGCGTTGACATGGTATTACACGGCATCCAATATTTATAATTTTATGGATTTTTTGTACTAACAGAAGTGATTTTAAGAAGGCGGCTTTTCTCCTTTGTTATACCATTTTTACCTGTTGGGGGACAGTTTAATCATCATTACCTTCTATATTCACCTAAATAAGCTATTGGCCATACGTATACAGTCAGGAGGATGAGCTGTGATCTCCTCTGTTGTAACTGTGTGCCAGGAGATGTGTGATCATCATCAGTAAGGCTCCCTGTCCACAGGCGAGCGATATTCTGCAGGGTAGAGAACTGACAGCTCTCTGCGGTGAGCCTATCTAACAAATAGAGAATCGCGGAAAATCGCAGCATGCCACGATTTGAGTCCCCGAGCAGAGATCGCTATGATTCTCCACTCGTGGAAAGGTGGCTGCACTTTCCATAGTTAAGTCTATGGAAAGCGTGCACTGCGTTACTGATGGGCGGATTAACGAGTAACGCAATATCGCCCTAACTGTAACAGGAGTATCTGCGTTCCCCTGTAGGCAGCTTCTGCCTTGGATTTATGTAATAGCATCACACAATTTAAGAATTTAACTGGAGAGTGAACACATAACCCCAAAGTAAATCTGAGCTGGCCAGAATTGAGATCATATGATTATCTGAGAAAAACAGGACAGGAAGTTCAGACAGAATGAAATAACTAACCAAGATAATCCTGGCACACTTATATCTACTGAACTAGAAAGTGAATGCAGAAAAAAAAAAAAAAAAAAACACCACTCGCATTTTAAAAGTAGTAAATCGCAGGAAACCTGCCTTATATAACCCTCTAGTATGTAAGGATGGGTGTATCTATCTATGTAAAGGCGAAAGCCCTCATTGACTGACTCACTCACTCAGTGATTGACTCACCACTAATTCTTTAACTTCCCAGTGTCGTACAAACTTGACATTTGGCACAACTATTGCTTAAGTCCTAAATAAAGCCCTAAATAGGAAACGTAAAGGGGTTGCAACTTGATTATTCAATTCTAATTGCAAAGGTAAGTGCACCCTTGTGTTATGCAACTAATCTAATTCTCTAACTTCACAGTCGTACAAACATGTAATTCGGCACGACCATTCTTTAGGTCTTAAATAGAAAAAGTAAAGGGGTCACAACTTGATTATTTAATTCTAAGCCTGAAAAATACAGTATATAAGGAGGCGAATCTACCTCCTCTCTAGGTGTATATACTGAGGAGAATCTACCTCCCCTCTAGGTGTACATACTGAGGAGAATCTACCTCTCCTTTATGTGTATATACTGAGGAGAATCAACCTCACCTCTATGTGTATATACTGAGGAGAATCAACCTCCCCTCTATGTGTATATACTGAGGAGAATCAACCTCCCCTCTATGTGTATATACTGAGGAGAATCAACCTCCCCTCTATGTGTATATACTGAGGAGAATCAACCTCCCCTCTATGTGTATATACTGAGTAGAATCAACCTCCCCTCTAGGTGTATATACTGAGGAGAATGTACCTCCCCTCTAGGTGTATATACTGAGGAGAATCTACCTCCCCTCTAGGTGTATATACTGAGGAGAATGTACCTCCCCTCTAGGTGTATATACTGAGGAGAATGTACCTCCCCTCTAGGTGTATATACTGAGGAGAATGTACCTCCCCTCTAGGTGTATATACTGAGGAGAATCTACCTCCCCTCTAGGTGTATATACTGAGGAGAATCTACCTCCCCTCTAGGTGTATATACTGAGGAGAATCTACCTCCCCTCCAGGAGTATATACTGAGGAGAATCTACCTCCCCTCCAGGTGTATATACTGAGGAGAATCTACCTCCCCTCTAGGTGTATATACTGAAGAGAATCTACCTCCCCTCTAGGTGTATATACTGAGGAGAATCTACCTCCCCTCTAGGTGTATATACTGAGGAGTATCTACCTCCCCTCTAGGTGTATATACTGAGGAGAATCTACCTCCCCTCTAGGTGTATATACTGAGGAGAATCTACCTCCCCTCTAGGTGTATAAACTGAGGAGAATCTACCTCCCCTCTAGGTGTATATACTGAGGAGAATCTACCTCCCCTCTAGGTGTATATACTGAGGAGAATCTACCTCCCCTCTAGGTGTATATACTGAGGAGAATCTACCTCCCCTCTAGGTGTATATACTGAGGAGAATCTACCTCCCCTCTAGGTGTATATACTGAGGAGAATCTACCTCCCCTCTAGGTGTATATACTGAGGAGAATCTACCTCCCCTCTAGGTGTATATACTGAGGAGAATCTACCTCCCCTCTAGGTGTATATACTGAGGAGAATCTACCTCCCCTCTAGGTGTATATACTGAGGAGAATCTACCTCATCTCAATGTGTATATACTGAGGAGAATCTACCTCATCTCAATGTGTATATACTGAGGAGAATCTAACTGACCTCTATGTGTTTATACTGAGGAGAATCTCTCTCTCCTCTATCTGTATATACTGAGGAGAATCTACCTCACCTCTATGAGTATATACTGAGGAGAATCTACCTCACCTCTATGTGTATATACTGAGGAGAATCTACCTCACCTCTATGTGTATATACTGAGGAGAATGTACCTCATTTCTATGTGTATATACTGAGGAGAATCTACCTCACCTTTATGTGTATATACTGAGGAGCATCTATCTCATCTCTACGTGTATATACTGAGGAGAATCTACCTCATCTCTATGTATATATACTGAAAAGAATCTACCTTATCTTCATGTGTATATACTGAGGAGAATCTACCTCATTTCTATGTGTATATACTGAGGAGAATCTACCTCACCTCTATGTGTATATACTGAGGAGAATCTACCTCACCTCTATGTGTATATACTGAGGAGAATCTACCTAATCTCTATGTGTATATACTGAGGAGAATCTACCTCACCTCTATGTGTATATACTGAGGAGAATCTACCTCACCTCTATGTATGTATATACTGAGGAGAATCTACCTCACCTCTATGTGTATATACTGAGGAGAATCTACCTGACCTCTAGGTGTATCTACTGAGGAGAATCTACCTCCCCTCTAGGTGTATATACTGAGGAGCATCTATCTCATCTCTATGTATGTATATACTGAGGAGAATCTACCTCCCCTCTAGGTGTACATACTGAGGAGAATCTACCTCTCCTTTATGTGTATATACTGAGGAGAATCAACCTCACCTCTATGTGTATATACTGAGGAGAATCAACCTCCCCTCTATGTGTATATACTGAGGAGAATCAACCTCCCCTCTATGTGTATATACTGAGGAGAATCAACCTCCCCTCTAGGTGTATATACTGAGGAGAATGTACCTCCCCTCTAGGTGTATATACTGTGGAGAATCTACCTCCCCTCTAGGTGTATATACTGAGGAGAATCTACCTCCCCTATAGGTGTATATACTGAGGAGAATCTACCTCCCCTCTAGGTGTATATACTGAGGAGAATCTACCTCCCCTCTAGGTGTATATACTGAGGAGAATCTACCTCCCCTCTAGGTGTATATACTGAGGAGAATCTACCTCCCCTCTAGGTGTATATACTGAGGAGAATCTACCTCCCCTCTAGGTGTATATACTGAGGAGAATCTACCTCCCCTCTAGGTGTATATACTGAGGAGAATCTACCTCCCCTCTAGGTGTATATACTGAGGAGAATCTACCTCCCCTCTAGGTGTATATACTGAGGAGAATCTACCTCCCCTCTAGGTGTATATACTGAAGAGAATCTACCTCCCCTCTAGGTGTATATACTGAGGAGAATCTACCTCCCCTCTAGGTGTATATACTGAGGAGAATCTACCTCCCCTCTAGGTGTATATACTGAGGAGAATCTACCTCCCCTCTAGGTGTATATACTGAGGAGAATCTACCTCCCCTTTAGGTGTATATACTGAGGAGAATCTACCTCCCCTCTAGGTGTATATACTGAGGAGAATCTACCTCCCCTCTAGTTGTATATACTGAGGAGAATCTACCTCCCCTCTAGGTGTATATACTGAGGAGAATCTACCTCCCCTTTAGATGTATATACTGAGGAGAATCTACCTCCCCTCTAGGTGTATATACTGAAGAGAATCTACCTCCACTCTAGGTGTATATACTGAGGAGAATCTACCTCCCCTCTAGGTGTATATACTGAGGAGAATCTACCTCCCCTCTAGGTGTATATACTGAGGAGAATCTACCTCCCCTCTAGGTGTATATACTGAGGAGAATCTACCTCCCCTCTAGGTGTATAAACTGAGGAGAATCTACCTCTCCTCTAGGTGTATATACTGAAGAGAATCTACCTCCCCTCTAGGTGTATATACTGAGGAGAATCTACCTCCCCTCTAGGTGTATATACTGAAGAGAATCTACCTCCCCTCTAGGTGTATATACTGAGGAGAATCTACCTCCCCTCTAGGTGTATATACTGAGGAGAATCTACCTCCCCTCTAGGTGTATATACTGAGGAGAATCTACCTCCCCTCTAGGTGTATATACTGAGGAGAATCTACCTCCCCTCTAGGTGTATATACAGAGGAGAATCTACCTCCCCTCTAGGTGTATATACTGAAGAGAATCTACCTCCCCTCTAGGTGTATATACTGAAGAGAATCTGCCTCCCCTCTAGGTGTATATACTGAAGAGAATCTGCCTCCCCTCTAGGTGTATATACTGAGGAGAATCTACCTCATCTCAATGTGTATATACTGAGGAGATTCTACCTCATCTCAATGTGTATATACTGAGGAGAATCTACCTCATCTCAATGTGTATATACTGAGGAGAATCTAACTGACCTCTATGTGTTTATACTGAGGAGAATCTCTCTCTCCTCTATCTGTAAATACTGAGGAGAATCTACCTCACCTCTATGAGTATATACTGAGGAGAATCTACCTCACCTCTATGTGTATATACTGAGGAGAATCTACCTCACCTCTATGTGTATATACTGAGGAGCATCTATCTCATCTCTACGTGTATATACTGAGGAGAATCTACCTCATCTCTATGTATATATACTGAAAAGAATCTACCTTATCTTCATGTGTATATACTGAGGAGAATCTACCTCATTTCTATGTGTATATACTGAGGAGAATCTACCTCACCTCTATGTGTATATACTGAGGAGAATCTACCTAATCTCTATGTGTATATACTGAGGAGAATCTACCTCACCTCTATGTGTATATACTGAGGAGAATCTACCTCACCTCTATGTATGTATATACTGAGGAGAATCTACATCATTTCTATGTGTATATACTGAGGAGAATCTACCTGACCTCTAGGTGTATCTACTGAGGAGAATCTACCTCCCCTCTAGGTGTATATACTGAGGAGCATCTATCTCATCTCTATGTGTATATACTGAGGAGAATCTACCTCCCCTCTAGGTGTACATACTGAGGACAATCTACCTCTCCTTTATGTGTATATACTGAGGAGAATCAACCTCCCCTCTATGTGTATATACTGAGGAGAATCAACCTCCCCTCTAGGTGTATATACTGAGGAGAATGTACCTCCCCTCTAGGTGTATATACTGAGGAGAATCTACCTCCCCTCTAGGTGTATATACTGAGGAGAATCTACCTCCCCTCTAGGTGTATATACTGAGGAGAATCTACCTCCCCTCTAGGTGTATATACTGAGGAGAATCTACCTCCCCTCTAGGTGTATATACTGAGGAGAATCTACCTCCCCTCTAGGTGTATATACTGAGGAGAATCTACCTCCCCTCTAGGTGTATATACTGAGGAGAATCTACCTCCCCTCTAGGTGTATATACTGAGGAGAATCTACCTCCCCTCTAGGTGTATATACTGAGGAGAATCTACCTCCCCTCTAGGTGTATATACTGAAGAGAATCTACCTCCCCTCTAGGTGTATATACTGAGGAGAATCTACCTCCCCTCTAGGTGTATATACTGAGGAGAATCTACCTCCCCTCTAGGTGTATATACTGAAGAGAATCTACCTCCCCTCTAGGTGTATATACTGAGAAGAATCTACCTCCCCTCTAGGTGTATATACTGAGGAAAATCTACCTCCCCTCTAGGTGTATATACTGAGGAGAATCTAACTCCCCTCTAGGTGTATATACTGAGGAGAATCTACCTCCCCTCTAGGTGTATATACTGAGGAGAATCTACCTCCCCTCTAGATGTATATACTGAGGAGAATCTACCTCCCCTCTAGGTGTATATACTGAAGAGAATCTACCTCCCCTCTAGGTGTATATACTGAGGAGAATCTACCTCCCCTCTAGGTGTATATACTGAGGAGAATCTACCTCCCCTCTAGGTGTATATACTGAGGAGAATCTACCTCCCCTCTAGGTGTATATACTGAGGAGAATCTACCTCCCCTCTAGGTGTATATACTGAAGAGAATCTACCTCCCCTCTAGGTGTATATACTGAGGAGAATCTACCTCTCCTTTATGTGTATATACTGAGGAGAATCTACCTCATCTCAATGTGTATATACTGAGGAGAATCTACCTCATCTCAATGTGTATATACTGAGGAGAATCTACCTCATCTCAATGTGTATATACTGACGAGAATCTACCTCATCTCAATGTGTATATACTGAGGAGAATCTAACTGACCTCTATGTGTTTATACTGAGGAGAATCTCTCTCTCCTCTATCTGTATATACTAAGGAGAATCTACCTCACCTCTATGAGTATATACTGAGGAGAATCTACCTCACCTCTATGTGTATATACTGAGGAGAATGTACCTCACCTTTATGTGTATATACTGAGGAGCATCTATCTCATCTCTACGTGTATATACTGAGGAGAATCTACCTCATTTCTATGTATATATACTGAAAAGAATCTACCTTATCTTCATGTGTATATACTGAGGAGAATCTACCTCATTTCTATGTGTATATACTGAGGAGAATGTACCTCACCTTTATGTGTATATACTGAGGAGCATCTATCTCATCTCTATGTGTATATACTGAGGAGAATCTACCTCATCTCTATGTGTATATACTGAGGAGAATCTACCTCACCTCTAGGTGTATCTACTGAGGAGAATCTACCTCACCTCTGTGTGTATATACTGAGGAGAATCTACCTCACCTCTATGTGTGTATATACTGAGGAGCATCTACCTCACCTCTAAGTGTATATACTGAGGAGAATCTACCTGACCTCTAGGTGTATCTACTGAGGAGAATCTACCTCACCTCTATGTGTATATACTTAGGAGAATGTTAAAACTGTAAAAGTACAAAAGAATACTTTTACGACTAAGGGGCCACAAGCCATAGTCTGGGGGTAAATTTGAATTAAAAAGGGGCGATACCTTTAAGGGTAAAAAGTGAGGTGAGTGGGAAGGGTGACACATTCTGCAAAGAGACATCAGTACATGCAGTCTGAGGAGAATCTATTGTTCCTCTATATGTATACATACTTTATTCCTCAGTTCCTTTGAATTAACCGCGACTTCATAAAATTTTCTGTATCAACAACAGGTAAACACCTATACCATGTTAACTTGGGCAAAGCTGGGTATATCAGCTAGTTTATAACTGTATACACCCTCTAGTACATATATACACTGTATACAGGATATTACATACATTATATATACACACCTGTATTATATAACTATATACTCCCTCTAGTATATATACACACTGTATACAGGAGAATACATACATTATATATACACACCTGTATTATATAACTATATACACCCTCTAGTATATATATATATATATATATATATATATATATATACACACATATATATACACATATATATATATATATATATATATATATATATATATATATATACACACACACACACAGTATACAGGATAATACATACATTATATATACACACACACACCTGTATTATATAACTATATATACCCTCTAGTATTATATATATATATATATTATATACACAAACTGTATACAGGATAATACATACATTTTATATACACACCTGTATTATATAACTGTATACACCCTCTAGTACATATATACACTGTATACAGGATAATACATACATTATATATACACACACACCTGTATTATATAACTATATACACCCTCTAGTACATATATACACTGTATACAGGATAATACATACATTATATACACACACCTGTATTATATAACGATATACACCCTCTAGTACATATATACAGGATAATACATACATTATATATACACACCTGTATTATATAACTATATACACCCTCTAGTACATATATACACTGTATACAGGATAATACATACATTATATATACACACACACCTGTATTATATAACTATATACACCCTCTAGTACATATATAAATTGTATACAGGATAATACATACATTATATATACACACCTGTATTATATTACTATATACACCCTCTAGTACATATATACACTGTATACAGGATAATACATACATTATATATACACACCTGTATTATATAACTATATACACCCTCTAGTACATATATACACTGTATACAGGATAATACATACATTATATATACACACCTGTATTATATAACTATATACACCCTCTAGTAATATATACATTGTATACAGGATAATACATACATTATATATACACACACACCTGTATTATCTAACTATATACACCCTCTAGTACATATATACACTGTATGCAGGATAATACATACATTATATACACCCACCTGTATTATATAACTATATACACCTCTAGTACATATATACATTGTATACAGGATAATACATACATTATATATACACAGCTGTATTAAATAACTATATACACCCTCTAGTACATGTATACGCTGTATACAGGATAATACGTACATTATATACACACACACCTGTATTATATAACTATATACACCCTCTAGTACATATATACACTGTATACAGGATAATACATACATTATATATACATACCTGTATTATATAACTATATACGCCCTCTAGTACATATATACACCGTATACAGGATAATACATACATTATATATACACACCTGTATTATATAACTATATACACCCTCTAGTACATATTTACACTGTATACAGGATAATACATACATTATATATACACACACCTGTATTATATAACTATATACCCCTCTAGTACATATATACACTGTATACAGGATAATGCATACATTATATATACACACCTGTATTATATAACTATATACACCCTCTAGTACATATATACACTGTATACAGGATAATATATACATTATATATACACACACCTGTATTATATAACTATATACACCCTCTAGTACATATATACACTGTATACAGGATAATACATACATTATGTATACACACCTGTATTATATAACTGTATACCCCCTCTAGTACATATGTACACTGTATACAGGATAATACATACATTATATACACACCTGTATTATATAACTATATACACCCTCTAGTACATATATACACTGTATACAGGATAATACATACATTATATATACACACACCTGTATTATATAACTATATACACCCTATAGTACATATATACACTGTATACAGGATAATACATACATTATATATACACACCTGTATTATATAACTGTATACCCCCTCTAGTACATATGTACACTGTATACAGGATAATACATACATTATATATACACACACCTGTATTATATAACTGTATACACCCTCTAGTACATATATACACTGTATACAGGATAATACATACACTCTATATACACACACCTGTATTATATAACTATATACACCCTCTAGTACATATATACACTGTATACAGGCTAATACATACATTATATATACACACACCTGTATTATATAATTATATACACCCTCTAGTACATATGTACACAGTATACAGGATAATACATACATTACACATACACACCTGTATTATATAACTATATACCCCCTTTAGTACATATATACACTGTATACAGGATAATACATACATTATATATACACACACCTGTATTATATAACTATATACACCTCTAGTACATATATACACTGTATACAGGATAATACATACATTATATATACAGACACCTGTATTATATAACTATATACCCCCTCTAGTACATATATACACTGTATACAGGATAATACATACATTATATACACACACCTGTATTATATAACTATATACACTTCTAGTACATATATACACTGTATACAGGATAATATATACATTATATACAGACCTGTATTATATAACTATATACCCCCTCTAGTACATATATACACTGTATACAGGATAATATATACATTATATACAGACCTGTAATATATAACTATATACCCCCTCTAGTACATATATACACTGTATACAGGATAATACATACATTATATATACACCCCTGTATTATATAACGATATACACCTCTAGTACATATATACACTGTATACAGGATAATACATACATTATATACACACCTGTATTATATAACTATATACACCCTCTAGTACATATATACACTGTATACAGGATAATACATACATTATATATACACACACCTGTATTATATAACTATATACCCCCTCTAGTACATATATACACTGTATATAGGATAATACATACATTATATATACACACACCTGTATTATATACCTATATACACCCTCTAGTACATATATACACTGTATACAGGATAATACATACATTATATATACACACACACCTGTATTATAGAACTATATACACCTCTAGTACATATATACACTGTATACAGGATAATACATACATTATATATACACACCTGTATTATATAACTATATACACCTCTAGTACATATATACACTGTATACAGGATAATACATACATTATATACACACCCCTGTATTATATAACTATATACACCCTCTAGTACATATATACACTGTATACAGGATAATACATACATTATATATACACACCTGTATTATATAGCTATATACACCCTCTAGTACATATATACACTGTATACAGGATAATACATACATGATATATACACACCTGTATTATATAACTATATACACCTCTAGTACATATATACACTGTATACAGGATAATACATACATTATATACACACACCTGTATTATATAACTATATACCCCCTCTAGTACATATACGCACTGTATACAGGATAATACATACATTATATATACACACACCTGTATTATATAACTATATACCCCTCTAGTACATATATACACTGTATACAGGATAATACATACATTATACATACACACCTGTATTATATAACTATATACACCCTCTAGTACATATATACAGACTGTATACAGGATAATACATACATTATATATACCCACCTGTATTATATTACTATATACACCCTCTAGTACATATATACACTGTATACAGGATAATACATACATTATATATACACACCTGTATTATATAACTATATACCCCCTCTAGTACATATATACACTGTATACAGGATAATACATACATTATATATACACACCTGTATTATATAACTATATACCCCCTCTAGTACATATATACACTGTATACAGGATAATACATACATTATATATACACACACCTGTATTATATAACTATGTACACCCTCTAGTACATATATACACTGTATACAGGATAATACATAAATTATATATACACCCCTGTATTATATAACTATATACACCTCTAGTACATATATACACTGTATACAGGATAATATATACATTATATACACAGATCTGTATTATATAACTATATACCCCCTCTAGTACATATATACACTGTATACAGGATAATACATAAATTATATACACCCCTGTATTATATAACTATATACACCTCTAGTACATATTAGAGATGAGCGAACGTGCTCGGCCCCGCCCCTTTTTCGCCCTAATACCGCGATTTTCGAGTACTTCCGTACTCGGGCGAAAAAATGCGGGGGGCGCCGTGGCGGCGCGGGGGGGTTGCAGCGGGGAGTGGGGGGGAGAGGGAGAGAGAGAGGACTCCCCCCTGTTCCCCGCTGCTACCCCCCGCACCGCCGCGCCTCTCCCTGCCCCCCGGCGCCCCCCGAATCTTTACGCGCGCGTACTGAAGTACTCAAAAATGGCGGTACTCGGGTGCGTAAGTACTCATTACAAGTACGTTCGCTCATCTCTAGTACATATATACACTGTATACAGGATAATACATACATTATATATACACACCTGAATTATATAACTATATACACCCTCTAGTACATATATACACTGTATACAGGATAATACATACATTATATACACACACCTGTATTATATAACTATATAGCCCCTCTAGTACATATATACACTGTATACAGGATAATACATACATTATATACACACACCTGTATTATATAACTATATACACCCTCTAGTACATATATACACTGTATACAGGATAATACATACATTATATACACACCTGTATTATATAACTATATACACCCTCTAGTATATATACACACTGTATACAGGATAATACATACATTATATATACACACACATGTATTATATAACTATATACCCCCTCTAGTACATATATACACTGTATACAGGATAATACATACATTATATATACACACCTGTATTATATAACTATATACACCCTCTAGTACATATATACACTGTATACAGGATAATACATACATTATATACACACCTGTATTATATAACTATATACCCCCTCTAGTACATATATACACTGTATACAGGATAATACATACAATATATATACACACACCTGTATTATATAACTATATACACCCTCTAGTACATATATACACTGTATACAGAATACATACATTATATACACACACCTGTATTATATAACTATATACACCCTCTAGTACATATATACACTGTATACAGGATAATACATAATTATATATACACCCCTGTATTATATAACTATATACACCCTCTAGTACATATATACACTGTATACAGGATAATACATACATTATATACACACCTGTATTATATAACTATATACACCCTCTAGTACATATATACACTGTATACAGGATAATACATACATTATATACACACACCTGTATTATATAACTATATACACCCTCTAGTACATATATACACTGTATACAGGATAATACATAATTATATATACACCCCTGTATTATATAACTATATACACCCTCTAGTACATATATACACTGTATACAGGATAATACATACATTATATACACACACCTGTATTATATAACTATATACACCCTCTAGTACATATATACACTGTATACAGGATAATACATACATTATATATACACACCTGTATTATATAACTATATACACCCTCTAGTACATATATACACTGTATACAGGATAATACATAATTATATATACACCCCTGTATTATATAACTATATACACCCTCTAGTACATATATACACTGTATACAGGATAATACATACATTATATACACACACCTGTATTATATAACTATATACACCCTCTAGTACATATGTACACTGTATACAGGATAATACATAATTATATATACACCCCTGTATTATATAACTATATACACCCTCTAGTACATATATACACTGTATACAGGATAATACATACATTATATACACACACCTGTATTATATAACTATATACACCCTCTAGTACATATATACACAGTATACAGGATAATACATAATTATATATACACACCTGTATTATATAATTATACTGTATACGCCCTCTAGTACATATATACACTGTATACAGGATGATAGAAAGAATCGTATTTTGCTCTACTGGCTAACGCTGTACCAAACATTATTCTTCCAGCCAACACTGACCTGTAGAGGCTGCAGGACCTTTGGTGATGTCACAGTCATGTGATCAGTCACATGCAGGGAGCATAGATCCCTATTCAACACCATCTCTACTCGAGCCAAGCTAAACAACCAATCACCGTGAATGAGTAAATCCAAACAATTAGGTTGCGAGTGGTGTGGAGGTGGGGTGTAAAAATCTGATATGCATACAGGGGGCATATTTCTGTTTTCAGCCACACTTAAGCAGCGCTGCTGATTAGAGCCACCTGATTGGCTGTTCGGCACCACGTGACTACACAGCGTGCACGCGGATTGCCTTCAGCTGCCGTGCACTACACACTACACTTAAGCAGCACGGGGTTAGGGTTTAGGGTTAGGGTTACCTAAACCTATCCCCAACCCTAAACACTAACCCTAACCCTATACCTAACCCTAAAACTAACCCTAAACCCTAAACCTAACCCTAAACACTAACCCTAAACCTAACCCTAATCCTAACCCTAAACACTAACCCTAAACCTAACCCCGTTCTGCTTAACTGTAGTGTGTAGTGCACGGCTGCAGAAGGCAATCCGCGTGCACGCTGTGTAGTCACGTGGTGCCGAAGAGCCAATCAGGCGGCTCTAATCAGCAGCACTGCTTAAGTGCGGTTGAAAACAGAAATATGCATACAGGGGAGAGAAGGTGTGAATGTTAGTGGCTGCAGGACCTGTGATGAGATCACATGACTGGAAGCTGCCGTCTCCACTAGTTTATGTCCCCCCCCCCCCCCCCTCCCCGCATGTGCAGATCATGTGACCTTGACATCTTTTGGCAGCCAGTAATCACTAGATAGAACATTTACATGTACATTACATAGAATGCCATTGCAATGTATTTGCCTCCCATAGATTTCATGGGAGATATCGCCCCAATATAGGACACGCTGCCGTCCTTCTATCTTGGACTCTCGGTCCGAAAGAAAAATCACTTGTGTAAATTAACCCATTTACAATATTGGCTTCTTTTCATGTATAATTTCTGTGCATTTTGGAACTTACATAAATCATGCATGAAAATGACCCGTGTAAATACTCTCTTAATTAGAGATGAGCGAGCACCAAAATGCTCAGGCGCTCGTTACTCGAGCCAAGCTTTCTGTAATGCTCGAGAGCTCGTTTCAAGTAAAGAACCCCATTGAAGTCAATGGGAGACTCGAGCATTTTTCAAGGTGACCGATGCTCTGCATAGGGAAGGGTGTGTGATTCACCTGAAAACATCAGAAAGTGATGGAAACACCACAGAAATGAATAGGGAACAGCAGGGGCAGTATGCATGGATGTATCTGAGACTCCTAGGTCGCACTATTAAGCCAAATTGTGGGCAGGAGCCTGGTGGTCACCCCCCTAACAATTTAGTTGGGCCAGACCATAATCAGCAAGGCACGTCTTAGCTAAGCACCACAGTAGGTGGAACGAAGGCCAATCACCGCTTGAGGCTGACACCACTGCCTCTTCTCCTGGGTTACATGCTGGCATTGCTATCCAATCCCCCCAGGATGCAGGTATGAGCCTGCATCCACAGCGTACTGAAATTTTTCCCAGCGCAACGTCCAGCTGTCCCCATCCCAATCTGGGTAAGGCTCATCCCTTCGCCTACTCAGTAGTCCACAGCGTACTGAAATTTTTCCCAGCACAGCATCCGATTGTCCTCATGCCACACGGTCGCTTGATAGCCACACCACCCTCATGTCTATTTATAAGTGCACATTGGATGAGGAGGAACAGGAGACACACACTGCAGAGGGTTGGCAGGGCCTGGCAGCGACCCTCTTTGAAATTGTGCGCGATAGCCCATAATGCTGATGAGAACGCTGATAAATTAACATATGATCATAATTCCAATCCCATGCCACCTCTGTCACAAAATTTCATGAGCCACAAACGTGGGCATAAAGGGGACTAATTTTTTTACCCGGAGTGCAGGTGAACCCCTAAAAGGATTTGTTTATCAAGAGCATAGGTGCACCCTTGAAAGATTTGTTTACCAAGAGTATAGGTGAAACCCTGAAAGATTCTTTGAGTGACAGCTTATACTTGCTTAATGGGATTCAGATAGCAGTCCACCGACAGGCAAGATACCGCCTGTCCCAGCCCCTGCCTCTCCCCGATGGGCTTGTTAACCAGTGCCCCAGGGAAAGACAGCATGTACTGCAAAAGAAATTAGTGGCCAAAGAAGGACACCGTACTGGGATACGTTTCTGTACGCCGTGTGAGCCTTTTAAAATTGTGCTTCATAGCTGACAAACCGCAGACAAATTAATGTATGATTGTAAGTGCCATCCCATGCCACCTCCGTCGCAGCATTTCATTAGCCACAAACGTCAGCATAGGGGGGGACTCAGAGGCCAGTACTTCTACAGATTAATGAAGAAAACAACCCATTTAAAAAAGAAGAATTTTTTTTTACCAAGATTGCAGGTGAGAACCTGAAAGATTCTTTGAGCGAGAGTGCAGGGTATTTGTTGACCAAGAGTATAGGTGAACCCCTGAAAGATTTGTTTACCAAGAGTATAGGCGAACCCCGAAAAATTTGTGTACCAAGAGTATAGACGAACCCCTGAAAGATTTGTGTGCGAAGAGTATAGGTGTACCCCTGAAAGATTTGTTTACCCAGAGTGCAGATGAACCCTTAAAATATTTTTTTAATATAGAGCTCGTACTTGCTTAATGGGATCCAGGTGGCGGTCCACCAATAGGCAAGCTACCGCCTGTCCCAGCCCCTGCCTCTCCCCGAGGGGCTTATTAACCAGTGCACCAGGGAAAGACAGCATGTACTTTGAAGAAATTCGAGTGGCCACTGGACACTGCGCTGGGATACATTTGTGGATTCTGTGGGCGTATGAAGCTGGAACCAGCATGTTTGCTGAACTCTAGTGGTGAACCTCTTCAAAATAAGGGGCGAGAACCTGGAGGCAGCCCTCAGAAAAAATTGTTTTGACAGAGCCTGGAGGCAGCCCTCCTAAAAAAAAAAGATTTTCCATAGTCTTTTGGCCCACTGAAGAATTGGCTGTTCAGCGTGCTGACATGCTGGTTTAGGAGGAGGAGGAAAATCAGAGAAGGGTAGACCAAGCTACTTCTCCCCCTTTTTGGGGTGATAGAGGGAGCATGGTTCTCCAGTTTCAGCTTAAAGATACGTTATGTTAAGCTGCTTTCCACCGGTGGAAAACAGAAGTCTGGAGAAATCCAGCCTTTGTTCATCTTAATGAGTGTAAGCCTGTCGGCACTGTCAGTTGACGGGTGGGTACGCTTATCCGTGATAATCTCCCCAGCAGCACTAAATACCCTCTCTGATAACACGCTAGTGGCAGGGCAGGCCAGCACCTCCAAAGCGTACAGCGCAAGTTCGTGCCACGTGTCCAGCTTTGACACCCAATAGTTGTATGAAGCAGAAGGATCACGGAGGACGTTGGTATGGTCGGCTATGTACTCCCTCACCATCTTTTTACACTGTTTCCTCCTACTCGGCTTAGACTGGAATGTGGTGACACAGTCTGGCTGGGGTGCAATAAAACTGGCAAAGGCCTTGGAGAGTGTTCCCCTGCCTGCACTGGACATGCTGCCTGTTCCCCTGGTCTCCCCTGCTAGTTGGTCCACTGAACTACATCCTCTACCGCTAGCGTTGTCAGATGGGAAGTTTAGTATCAGCTTTTCCACCAGGGCCCTGTGGTATTGCATCCCTCTCGTACTCCTTCCCTCTTCCGTAGGTCGAGAAGGGTGAACACCCAGTAATCCAGGTTGGCCAGAATGCGTCTAACGCGAGGCTCATGGGAAAGGCAGCTTAACATGAAGTCAGCCATGTGTGTCAGAGTCCCAGTATGCAATACATCGCTGTCCTCACTAGGAGGATGATTCTCAGTCTCCTCCTCCTCCTCTTCAGTCCATACACGCTAAAACAGATGTGAAGGAAGTAGCATGGGTACCCTCTGCAGTGTGAGCAGCAGTCTCTTCCCCTTCCTCCCCCTCCTCTAATACGCGCTGAGAAACAGACCTGAGGGTGGTCTGGCTATCAAGCAACGTATTGTCATCCCCCATCTCCTGTTCTATCTGCAAAGCATAGGCCTTAATGCTCAGCAGCAAACTTGTCAGCAGGCAAAGCAGCGTGATGGTTATGCTGATAATGGCCACATCGCCGCTCACCATTTGTGTTGACTTCTCAAAGTTTTCTAACACCTGACAGATGTCAGACATCCATGCCCACTCCTCTGTGAAGAAGTGCGGAGGCTGACTACCACTCCAACGGGCATGTTGGAGCTGGTATTCAACAATGGCTGTACGCTGCTCGTAAACCCTGGCTAACATGTGCAAAGTTGAATTCCAGCATGTGGGCACGTCGCACAACAGTTGGTGAACTGGCAGCTGGAAGCACTGTTGCAGTCTCCTGAGGGTGGCAGCATCTGTGGTGGACTTTCTGAAATGTGAGCACGCGCGACGCACCTTGCTGAGAAGCTCAGACAAATTGGGGTAGTTTTAAAGAAAGTGCTGAACCACCAGATTGAACACGTGGGCCAGGCATGTCACATGTGTTAGTCTGCCAAGCTGCAGAGGTGCCACCAGGTTATGCCCATTGTCACACACGACCATGCCTGGTTGGAGGTTCAGCGGTGAAAGCCACAGATCTGTCTGCTCCGTCAAACCCTGTAACAGCTCTTGGGTGGTGTACCTCTTGTCATCTAAGCTCAGGAGTTTTCCCCACGGCAGTGCTGCAGCACCTCAAGCTACCGATTGAAGGCGACATGCTTACAAATGGTAATTGAGAGGTGGAGGAGGAGGAGGAGTGGGGGGGGGGGGTTGGAGGAGGTGGCATAATAAGCCGGAGAACCAATGACCGAGTTAGGACCCGCAATCCTCAGTGTGGGTAGCACGTGAGCGAACTCAGGGTCAGACTCGGTCCCAGCCTCCACCAGGTTAACCCAGTGTGTCATCAGGGAGATGTAGTGTCCCTGCCCGCCAGCACTTGTCCACATGTTGGTGGTTAAGTGGACCTTCCCAGTAATCACATTGGTGAGGGCATGGTTGATATTCTGTGACATGTGCTGGTGTAGGGTGGGGATGGCGCAACGGGAAAAATAGTGGCGACTGGGGACCAAGTAGCGAAGGATGGACGCCGCCATGAGCTTGTGGAAAGCCTCAGTTTCTACCAGCCTATATGGCAGCATCTCCAGGCTCAGCAGTTTGGAGATATGCACCTTTAGCGATTGTGCATGCAGGTGGGTGGCTGCATATTTGCACTTGTGCTCTAATGTTTGTGTTATGGACAGCTGAAGGGTGCATTGGGACACATTGGTGGAGGCAATGGAGGACCGTGCAGGTGAAGGGGTGGGTGCAGGGCGGGAGATGCTTGTGCCTGCATACTGGGAGGGGGATTGCATCTCAGTGCCAGCATGTGACACAGGGGAAGAGGCAGTGGTATGACCCACAGGCGGTGAATGGCCTTCATTCCACCTCATTGGGTGCTTAGCTATCATATGCCTGCGCATGCAGGTGGTGGTCAGGCTGATAGTGGTGGCTCCCCTGCTGATCTTGGTGCTGCACAGGTTGCACACCACTGTTCCTCGGTCGTCCATGCTCTCATTTAAAAACCTCCAGATCTAGCCCTCTGCACAGGAGCTTGCTGCGAGGAGGTGCTGTGACGAACAGTTGGGGGATTACTTGCTCTGGCCTGCTTCTCCCTCTGGACACCCCACTGCCTCTTCCAACCTGTTCTGGTGCTGCACTTGCCTCCCCTCTGAAGCCCTGTCTTCAGTAGGCTTACCAACCCAGGTGGGGTCAGTCACCTCATCATCCACCAGCACTTCTTCTCTGAAACTTCAGTCTGCTCCTCCCTCAGACTTACTGCCCTAACAACAACCTCACTGACAGACAACTGTGTCTCATCATCATCAACAAATACCTCTTGAGACACTACTTGAAAGTCCGCACCCTCATCACCCTAAGACCGCCTGCAGGCGGCCGGGTCGGATCCGGCAGCAAGAATTCTCGCAGAGAGCAGCGTATACTCACCCGTGCCCCGCAGCTCCGGATCTTTCATGAGCCGGCAGCAGATGAGTGACATTTCTGTGCAGGGCTTTGTGAGCCCCGCACAGAAATAGAGCGTGCCGCGTTTTGTTTGCCGCGCGAGATTTGTTAACGCAATCCTATGCAGGCTTCCAGCAGCGGAAATCCCGCCGCGGAATTTCTGCCCGTCTGCAGGTGGCCTTAGACTGTGAAAGTTCCAAATTTTGGGCATCAGTCATGACAAACTCCTCAGGTGGGTCACGAACCATTGTTTGCCACTCAGGGAAGGGACCTGAGAACAGTTCCTGTGAGTATGCCTATTCTGCATCTCTCCTTTTCCTTGAGTGAGCAGGCTGGGAGGAAGAAGGATCAGCGTGAGGATTCTCAGCTCCAGTCCCTTGGCTTACGTGAGTGGACCGTGTGGAAGACTGGGTGGTGGATAAATTACTGGACACGTTTTCCGCTATTCACGTGATCACCTGATCGCACTGTTGTGGTTTTAATAATGGTGTACCATACGGACTGGCAAACTGTGAGATGAAGTTAGGGAGTGTAGATATGCAGCGTTCTACTTCTCCCTCAGCAGCAGGCACTGTTTCACCCCGCCCAGGTCCTCATCCTCAACCCTTACCCCTAGTGTTGATCATGTTGTATAATGCACTTGGTCAAAATGCTATGCCAACGTTGAGGTATTTTGCGTATGGTTTTAAAAAAGTAGACAGTGTAAACTGCGTAGTCTTGTTATATAGTGTGGATCTACAGGACACACACAGGGGTATTTTGTGTATGCTTTAAGCCAAACATAGACAGTGTAAACTCCGTACAGTCTTGTTATATAATGTGGATCCGCAGGACACACACAGGGGTATTTTGCATATGCTTGAAGCCAAAAATAGACAGTGTTAACTGCGTAGTCTTTTATAGAGTGTGGATTGACTAGACACACACAGAGGTATTTTGCATACGCTTTAAAGGGGTTGTCCCGCGCCGAAACGGGTTGTTTTTTTTTTCAACAGCCCCCACGTTCGGCGCGAGACAAACCCGATGCAGGGACTTAAAAAAAAACCGCACAGCGCATACCTGAATCCCCGCGCTCCGGTGACTTCTTACTTACCGGTTGAAGATGGCCGCCGGGATCTTCTCCCTCGGTGGACCGCAGGGCTTCTGTGCGGTCCATTGCCGATTCCAGCCTCCTGATTGGCTGGAATTGGCACGTGACGGGGCGGAGCTACATGGAGCCGCTCTCCGGCACGAGCGGCCCCATTCAGAAAAGAAGACGACCGGACTGCGCAAGCGCGTCTAATCTAGCGATTAGACGCTGAAAATTAGACGGCACCATGGAGACGGGGACGCCAGCAACGGAACAGGTAAATGAATAACTTCTGAAAACTTCTGTATGGCTCATAATTAATGCACAATGTACATTACAAAGTGCATTAATATGGCCATACAGAAGTGTATAGACCCACTTGCTTTCGCGGGACAACCCCTTTAAGCCAAAAATAGACAGTGTAAACTGCGTATAGTATTGTTATATAGTGTGGATCGACAGGACACACAGGGTTATTTTGCGTTCACTTTATGCCAAAAAAGAAAAATGAGAGGAGTTTTGTTAGTTCCTATATACTCTGTGTACACCAGTAGCAGGATACTGTATAGAACCAGTAACATTATGCAGTATACAGCCAGGACGCTTGTGAATGCTTTGTGTGCACTACTGGTCCCAGGCAGCCAAACTGCTGATGCACAAACGTGGAGTTGTAGTCCTAAAAAGGATTGTTGGGTTCTTTGCAGATGGATTCCTGCCTAAATGCTCCTTTTAACCTACACTAACGCTCTCCCTTATTCACAGCAGCTCTGTCTCTCAGCTAATCCAGCTTCCGTGTGAGGCAAGCATCAGGTGACCTAAGTTTTCATGGTTCCAGTTCACCTGTTCCGGCCAGCCAATCACTGCTATAGACATGCACAGGGTTGGCACGTCATAGCAGGAGGTGCCAAGGCCTTCCCTGCATGTTTATTGGCTAAAAAGACCGCTATACATGTGGGGAGGAGAGGGTGAAATTTTTTAGAGCACCGCGTGGTAACGAGTACTTTCAAGTATGCTAATGCTCAAATGAGCATCAAGCTCGGATGAGCATGCTCGCTCATCTCTACTCTTAATCCTGTCTATTGTGTAGGAAAGGGACATTACTAGAGTTGAGCGAACATACTCTGCCGAGCTTGATGCTGGTTCGAGTATTAGCATACTCGATGGTGCTCATTACTCGAAGCAGCATCAAGCCGTGTTCGACCCCGCCCCAGTTTTTGGCTCCTCCCCCTGTGATGTGCCAATTTTGGCCCCTCCCCGCCACGATGCAGTGCGCTCCATTGGCAAATTTTATTTGAGAGAGGGGGAAAGAGAGATCTTTGGGGTGGGGTGGGGTGGGGGGGCTTGTTTCTAGGGCATACACGCTGCAGAACGCTGCAGCAAAAATAACATAACTGCATTCTATGGGTCAGTACGATAGGGGCAAGAGTCTGCCCCCCCTAACAATTTTTACTTCGGACAAATCCTCATTAGCAAGGCACACCTTAGCTAAGCACCAAACTGCCTGCAACCAAGGACAATTACTGCCTGTGGGTGACACCGCTGCCTCTTCTTCTGGGTTACATGCTGGCATTGCTGTCCAACCCCCCCCTCCGCGCATGATCCCGCATCCACAGAGCACACAAAAGTATCCCTGTGCAGCCTTCAGCTGCCCTCATGCCACATGCTCGCTTCATAGCTACACCACCCTCATGTCTATTTATAAGAGCATATTGGATGAGGAGGAACCGGAGGCACACACTGCAGACGGTTGGCAGGGCCAGGCAGCGAGGCTCTTTGAAAGGGGGGCTATAGTCCACAATGCTGTTGAAAATCGATGATAAATTGACGTACGATCATCATTCCAATCCCGTGGCACCTCCGTCGCAAAATTGTCAGGAGCCGCAAACGTGGGCATAAAGGGGACTCAGGTGCCAGCCCAGCACTTCTACACATCTCCACAATGCAGCAATACTCTGTATGGGAAGCACGTGAGCGGGGCCAGGGTTAGGCTCAGTCCCAGCCCCCATCTTGTGTGACCCAAGGTGCCGCGAGTCACTTAGCAATGGGAAATCCATGTATCTCCACACAATTCATTCTGTGTAGGTGTTAGATAGCTCAACACCGCAATGGAAAGTCTTTGAGTTCCTTCGGCTTGTCTATGCTGTCGGTGCACAAAGATGGTATTACACAAGAAGAAATCAGAGCTCCCAAACATGGCAGAGTTTCACCCTGCCAAGGACCTCGGCCCACATTTCTACCCTAGTCAGTCAGTGTATTTGTGCCAGACAGGTAAAGCAACGCATTGGGAAGTCATTGTGCACTCACAGCATAGGCGAGCCCAAGAAACTCAAGCATGGTATTACACATGAGGAAATCAGAGTGCCCAAACATGGCAGAGTTTCACCCTGCGAAGGGCCTCGGCCTACTTTCTGCCCAGGTCAGTCAGTGTATTAGTGTCAGACAGGTAAAACACCGCAATGGGAAGTCTTTGTGCACTCACAGCATAGGCAAGCCAAAGGAACCCAAGGAAAGTATTAAACATGAAGCAATTACAGTGCCCAAACATGGCAGACTTTCATTCCGCCGAGGACCTGCACACACCCTCAGCAATGGTGCGCATAAAGCGGACTCCAATGCTAGTACAGCAGAGAACGTCTCATTTAATTAGTTGTGGTTGCTTTCATCGCTCCAAAGACTGGATTAACTAGGATCAAGTTCCACAGGCCCCACCTGGCGCAGTTGCATTTCCCCCAGGACATAGGCCTCTACCCACACCCTCAGCAATCACGGGCATGAAGCGGACTCCGATGCTAGTACAGCTGTGAACGTCTCATTAATGCAGTAATGCTCCTCTTCTTTGGCCCAAACCAGTGTCTCAGATAACTGTGGTAACACGAGAGAAAATACATGATGCCCAGTGCTGATCCCCTGACCCCAAGCAGGAGGAAGAGGTGGCCTTAGAAGGCCAAGAAAACATGACCAGGACCCGCAGTAGCCTGTCTGTGAAGTATGTGAGCGGGCCCCTGTTCAGGCTCCATCCCAGCAAACACCTTGTGTGACCCAAGGTGCTGCGAGTTACATAGCAATGGGAAACTCCATGTGCCCACACACTATTCATTCTGTGTAGGTGTGGGATAGCTCAATCGACACCGCAAGGGGAAAGCCATCTGCACTCTGCACCCTACCCAAGTCAGTCAGTGTCTTTGTGCCAGACAGGTAAAACACCGCTATGGGAAGTCTTTGTGCACCCACAGCATAGGCGAGCCCCAGGAACTTAAAGATGGTATTACGCATAAAGAAATCACAGCGCTCAAACATGGCAGACTTTCACTCCGCCGAGGACATAGGTCTCTGCACACACCCTCAGCAATCGTGGCCATAGAGCGGACTCCGATGCTAGTACAGCTGGGAACGTCTCATTAATGCAGTAATGCTCCTCTTCTTTGGCCCAAACCAGTGTCTCAGATAACTGTGGTAACACGAGAGAAAATACATGATGCCCAGTGCTGATCCCCTGACCCCAAGCAGGAGGAAAAGGTGACCTTAGAAGGCCAAGAAAACATGACCAGGACCCGCAGTAGCCTGTCTGTGAAGTATGTGAGCAGGCCCCTGTTCAGGCTCCGTCCCAGCAAACACCCTGTGTAACCCAAGGTGCCGCGAGTTACATAGCAATGGGAAAATCCATGTGCCCACACACTATTCATTCTGTGTAGGTGTCGGATAGCTCAATCGACACCGCAAAGGGAAAGCCATCTGCACTCTGCACCCTACCCAAGTCAGTCAGTGTCTTTGTGCCAGACAGGTAAAACACCGCTATAGGAAGTCTTTGTGCACCCACAGCATAGGCCAGCCGAAGGAACCCAAAGACAGTAATAAACATGAAGAAATGACAGTGCCCAAACATGGCAGACTTTCACTCCGCCAAGGACATAGGCCTCTGCACACACCCTCAGCAATCGTGGGCATAGAGCGGACTCCGATGCTAGTACAGCTGTAAACGTCTCATTAATGCAGTAACGCTTGTCTTCTTTGGCCCAAACCAGTGTCTCAGATAACTGTGGTAACACGGAAGAAAATACATGATGCCCAGTGCTGATTCCCTGACCCCAAGGAGGAGGAGGAGGTGGCATTACAAGGCCAAGAAACCATGACCAGGACCTGCTAGTCTGTGTGGGAAGCACGTGAGCGGGCCCAGGGTCAGGCTCGGTCCCAGCCTCCACCTTGTGTGATCCAAGGTGCCCTGAGTTACATAGCTCAACACTGCAAGGGGAAGTCTTTGAGTTCCTTGGGCTCGCCTATGCTGTCAGTGCACAAAGATGGTATTACACAGGAAGAAATCAGAGTGCCCAAACATGGGAGAGTTTCACCCTGCCAAGGACCTTGGCCTCGGCCCACATTTCTGCCCTAGTGAGTCACTGTATTATTTGTGCCAGATAGGTAAAACACAGCGATTGGAAGACTTAGTGCACCCATCGTATAGACAGACCCCTGTAACATTCCTGTAGCAAAGGTATAAACAGACCCCAGTAACATTTCTGTATCACAAGTATAGGCAGACCCCAGTAACATTTCTGTAGCACAAGTATAGGCAGACCCCTGTAACATTTCTGTAGCACAAGTATAGGCAGACCCCTGTAACATTTCTGTAGCAGAAGTATAGGCAGACCCTTGTAACATTTCTGTAGCAGAAGTATAGGCAGACCCCTGTAACATTTCTGTAGTAGAAGTATAGACAGACCCCTGTAACATTTCTGTACCAAAAGTATAGGCAGACCCCAGTAACATTTCAGTTGTAAAAGTATAGACAGACCCCTGTAACATTTCTGTAGCAGAAGTATAGGCAGACCCCTGTAACATTTCTGTAGTAGAAGTATAGGCAGACCCCTGTAACATTTCTGTAGCAAAAGTATAGGCAGACCCCAGTAACATTTCAGTTGTAAAAGTATAGGCAGACCCCTGTAACATTTCTGTAGCAGAAGTATAGGCAGACCCCTGTAATATTTTTGTAGCAGAAGTATAGGCAGACCCCTGTAACATTTCTGTAGCAGAAGTATAGGCAGACCCCAGTAACATTTTTGTAGCAAGAGTATAGGCGAACCCCTGAAATATTAGTGTACTATAAGTGTAGGCGAAGGCCGGAAAAATTAGTTAGATTACAGTATAGGCGAGAGCCAGGAAAATTTGTGTACCAAGAGTAGAAGTGTACCTCAGAAAAATTTCTCAACCGAAAGGGCAAGGGAAACCCAGAAATATTTTTTAAAGATACAGCTCGCTGTTGCTTAATTTGCAACAGAGCCTGAAGGCAGCCCTGTGAAAAAAATTGGTTTCTGGTAAAGCATCAATACTTTTGAAACTTTGAAAAATTGCAAAAAAAATTGTAAGCAGAGCCTTTTAGGCCGCAGAAAAATTGGCAGTGCAGCGTGATGACATGATGTTTCTGGAGGAGGAGTAGGAGGAGGACTAATATCCGAGAGTGATTGACAAAGCTAATTTCCCCTTTTTTCCGGTGATGGAGAATGCTTATTCCTCCAGTTGCAGCGAAAAGAATCGTACCGCTGCTTTCCGCCAGTGGAGAAGAGAAGTCTGGGGAAATCCAGGCTTTGTTCATCTTTATGAGTGTAAGCATGTCGGTACTGACAGTTGACAGGCGGGTACGCTTATCCGTGATGATTCCCCCAGCTACACTAAACACCCTCTCTGACAAGACGCTAGCGGCAGGGCAAGCCAGCACCTCCAGGGCGTACAGCGCAAGTTCATGCCACGTATCCAACTTTGACACCCAATAGTTGTATGGAACAGAGGCATCACGGAGGACGGTGGTACAATCGGCTCCGTACTCCCTCACCATCTTTTTAGAGTGCTCCGTCAAACTCAGCCTTGATTGGAGAGTGGTGACACAGTCTTGCTGGGGAGCCATAAAGCTGGCAAAGGCCTTGGAGAGTGTTCCCCTGCCTGCGCTGTACATGCTGCCTGATCTCCGCGCCTCCCTTGCTACTTGGCCCTGGGAACTGCTCCTTCTGCCACTAGCGCTGTCAGATGGGAAGTTTAGCATCACTTTTTCGACCAGGGCCCTGTGGTATTGCATCACTCTCGTACCTCTTTCCTCTTCGGGAATGAGAGTGGAAAGGTTCTCCTTATACCATGGGTCGAGAAAGGTGTACACCCAGTAATCTGTGTTGGCCAGAATGCATCTAACGCGAGGGTCACAAGAAAGGCAGCCTAACATGAAGTCAGCCATGTGTGCCAGGGTACCAGTACACAAGACATGGCTGTCCTCACTAGGAAGATGACTTTCAGGATCCTCCTCCTCCTCCACAGCCCATACACGCTGAACAGATGAGAGGCAAGCAGCATGGGTACCCTCTGCAGTGTGCCCAGTTGTCTCTTCCCCCTCCTCCTGCTCCTGCTCCTGCTCCTCCCCCTCCTCCTCCTCCTCCTCCAAAATGTGCTGAGATACAGACATGAGGGTGGTCTGGCTATCAAGCGACATACTCTCATCCCCGGTCTCCTGTTCCAACCGCAAAGCGTCGGCCTTTATGCTTTGCAGCGAACTTCTCAGCAGGCATAGCAGTGGGATGGTAACGCTAATGATTGCAGCATCGCCGCTCACCATCTGGGTAGACTCCTCAAAGTTTCCGAGGACCTGGCAGATTTCTGCCATCCAGGCCCACTCCTCGGTAAAGAATTGGGGAGGCTGACTACCACTACGCCGCCCATGTGGGATTTGGTATTCCACTATTGCTCTACGCTGCTCATAGAGCCTGGCCAACATGTGCAGCGTAGAATTCCACCATTTGGGCATGTCGCACAGCAATCAGTGCTCTGGCAGATTAAACCGATGTTGCAGGGTCACACACGACCATACCCGGTTGGAGGCTCAGCGGCGAAAGCCAGAGGTCGGTCTGCTCTATCAGACCCTGTAACAGTTCAGGGGCCGTGTGCCTCTTGTCACCTAAGCCGAGTAGTTTCAGCACGGCCTGCTGACGCTTGCCTACCGCTGTGCTGCCGCGCCATACCGACTGCTGGCGACGTGCTGCTCACACTTCTTAATTGAGAGGTAGAGGTTGCGTAGGAGGAGGGGGAGGGTTTAGAGGAGGTGGCATAAACCGCTGCAGATACCAGCACCAAGGTAGGACCCGCTATTCTGGGTCTGGGTAGGACGTGAGTGGTCCCAGGCTCTGATTCGGTCCCAGCCTCCACCAAATTCACCCAATGTGCCGTCAAGGAGATATAGTGGCCCTGCCCGCCAGTACTTGTCCATGTGTCCGTGGTTAAGTGGACCTTCCCAGTAACCGCGTTGGTGAGGGCACGATTTATGTTGCGGGAGACGTGCTGGTGTAGGGCTGGGATGGCACACCGGGAAAAATTGTGGCGACTGGGGACCGAGTAGCGTGGGACCGCCGTCGCCATCATGTTTTTGAAAGCCTCCGTTTCCACAAGCCTGTACGGCAGCATCTCCAGGCTGATTAATTTGGCAATGTGCACGTTTAAAGCTTGTGCGTGCAGGTGTGTGGTGGCTTATTTGCTTGTGCTAGCGACAGTTGAATGCTGTGCTGAGAGACATTGCTGGATAGGGTGGAGGACAGTGGAGGTGAGGGTGTGGGTGCAGGTCGGGAGGCGCTCGTGTCTGTGTCCTGAGAGGGGGATTGGATCTGTGTGGCAGGTTGGGGCACAGGGGAAGAGGCAGTGGTGTGACCCGGAGGCGGTGAACGGCCTTCGTCCCACCTTGTGGGGTGCTTGGCCATCATATGCCTGAGCATGCTGGTGGTGGTAAGGCTGGTAGTTGTGGCTCCCCGGTTGATTTTGGTGCGACACAAGGTGCACACTACTGTTCATTGGTCGTCCGCGCTCTCACTGAAAAACATCCACACCTTTGAACACCTAGGCCTCTGCACGGAGGCTTGGCGCGAGGGAGTGCTTTGGGAAACAGTTGGGGGATTCTTCGCTCTGGCCCTGCCTCTACCCCTGGCCACTCCACTGCCTCTTCCAACCTGTCCTGCTGCTGCGCTTGCCTCCCCCTCTGAAGCCCTGTCCTCAGTAGGCTTGTCAAACCAGGTGGGGTCAGTCACCTCATCGTCCAGCTGCTCTTCCTCCGAATCCTCTGTGTGCTCCTCCCTCGGACTTACTGCCCTTACTACTACCTCACTGATAGACAACTGTGTCTCATCATCATCATCATCCTCCTCACCCACTGAAAGCTCTTGAGACAGTTGCTGGAAGTCCCCAGCCTCATCACCCGGACTCCGAACTTTCCAAAGGTTGGGCATCGGTCACGACAAACAAGGTGAGAGAGGAACCATTTTTTTCCCACTCATGGCAGGGGCCCGAGAACAGTTCCTGGAGGTCTGCCTGCTCATCAGAATATGTCATTCTCATGGAGTGAGGAGGCTGGGAGGAAGGAGGAGCAGCAGCCAGAGGATTCAGAGTTGCAGTCCCTAAGCCGGGAGTAGTGGACTGCGTAGAAGACTGGGTGGTCGATACATTGCTGGATGCATTTTCTGCCATCCACGACAGGACCTGCTCACACTGCTCTGTTTGTAATAAAGGTCTACCACGCTGACCCATAAATTGTGATATGAAGCTGGGGACCCCAGAAGCTTTCCTCTCTCCTAATCCCGCAGCAGTCAGCTGTGATTCACCTGGACCAGGAACTCAGCCTGTGCCCACACCCTCGCTTGGGCGTCCGCGTCCACGTCCTCAACCCTTACCCCTACTCCTCATTATGGCAGATTAAGAATAGAGCAGGGCCCAAATAAATTACCCCACTGTATAGCGCTGACAACTGTGGCTTAATTCACCGCACACAGACTTGTAGATAGTGGAGGCTCTATGCTGTTACTTGAAAAAAGTAACCCCACTGTCTTGTCCTGATACCTAGGGGTAATTTATTGCTCGTAGAGACTTGTAGATAATAGAGGCTGTGTGGAGTAGGAGAAGACTCTAAAGCCAGTGGATAGTGCTGGTAACTGCGGCAATCTCAACCCCACCAACGGAAATGGTATTGTGAGATGCTCTGCACAGCGGCTAAGCTGAAATACTTTGCAGTGGCCCCAGTAATATTACAGTACTGTTTAGCGGTGAGACTGCTGTCTAATTCACTGCAGACAGAGAACGGTATAAATAAGTATGCTCGCAGCAGGCTAGGAATTATTTGCGTGCACTTTCACGGTGAGAGCAGTATTGTGCTGCACTCCAGCCAGAAAAAAATATTATGGAAGGCTGCAAACAGGCCTAGCTGCGTAATACAAAAAGGGAAGCACTACTACTCCCAGCAGCCACCAAGTAAAATGCACATGGTGAGATGTAGCCAAACAAAGGAACTTTAGTTTTTTTGCACAGAGGATACAGACTGTATAGTGTATATCACTTTCCCTCTAGAAGTGGCTGTGGCCCAACGCTTTGCGTCTAATTCACTGCAGACAGAGAATGGTATAAATAAGTATGTTCGCAGCAGGCTAGTAATTATTTGCGTGCACTTTCACGGTGAGAGCGGTATTGTGCTGCACTCCAGCCAGAAAAAAATATTACGGAAGGCTGCAAATGGGTCTAGCTGCGTAATAGAAAAATGGAAGCACTACTACTCCCAGCAGCCACCAAGTAAAATGCACACAGTGAGATGTAGCCCTAAGAAGGACTGTTGGGGTTCTTGAAGACAGGATCCTACACTAACACTTTCCCTATCTCAGCAATACTTTCCCTATACTCTGTATAATAGACTGCAGACTGAGAACGCTATAGCTGTAATGGGCTGCACAGCCCGAGATGAAAAAAAAAATTGTGCAAAACTGCTCCCAGCCAGCCACAACAGTAATGCACACGGTCAGATGTAGCCCTAAGAAGGACCGTTTGGGTTCTTGAAGACAGGATCCTACACTACCACTGTCCCTGCCTGACCAATACTGCCCCTATACTCAAGTACAGACTGCAGCCTGAGAACGCTACAGCCTCACGCCCGATATACATAAAAAAAAAAAAATTGTGCAAAACTGCTCACAGCAGCCACAACAGTACTGCACACTGTGAGATGTGGCCCTAAGAAGGACCGTTGTGGTTCTTGAAGACACTAACACTGTCCCTATAGCAGCAGCATCAGCAGCACTGTCCCTGATCTCTCTTAGCGTGTGTCTGTGGCGAGCCGCGGGCGGGGCAGATTTAAAACTCAGGGGTCACTTGATCTCGCCAGCCACTCACTGCAGGGGGGTGGGATAGGGCTGGAACGTCACAGGAGGAAGTTGTAATGCCTTCCCTGTGTTTCTATTGGCCAGAAAAGGGCGCAAATTTCTCCCTGAATGAGCAGCAGCACTTTCCCTAATCTCTGCCAGTGTGTGTTTGAGGCGAGCCGTGGGCGGGACCGCTTTAAGTACTTGGCGGTCAGTTGATCTCGCCAGCCACTCACTGCAGGGGGGTGGGATAGGGCTGGCACATCACAGGAGAAAGTGGCAATGCCTTCCCTGCATGTCTATTGGCTAGGAAATGGCGCTAAACATGCAGGGAAGGAAATGGAGTACCGCGTGGTGCTCGTCTCGAGTAACGAGCATCTTGAGTACCCTAATGCTCAAACCAATATTCGCTTAATGGGGTACCGCTAGGGAAAAGTGATATGGAAAAAGACCTGGGGGTACCAGTGGACTGTAGACTAAACTGGAGTAACCAATGCCAATCAGCTGCTGCAAAGGCAAATAAAGTTTTGGGATGCATTGAAAGAGGTATAGGGGTGAAGGACGAGAACATTATCCTTCCATTATATAAGGCACTTGTCAGGCCTCACATGGAATACTGCGTACAGTTCTGGTCACTGGTGCTCAGGAAAGATGTTATGGTATTGGAGGGGGTTCAAAGAAGGGCAACTAAACTAATACATGGAATGACTGGACTGGAATACCCAATTGGGACTATTTACTCTAGAAAAAAGAAGGTTAAGAGGCGACCAAATAACCATGTATAAGTACATGAGGGGACAATACAAGGATCTCTCCCAGGATCCGTTTATACCCAGGACTGCAACGGTAACAAGGGGGCATCCGCTACGTTTAGAGGAAAGCAGGTTTCATCACCAACATAGAAAGGGATTCTTTACTGTAAGAGCAGTGAGACTGTGGAACTCTCTGCCTGAGGATGTGGTGATGGCAAAATCCTTAGAGGAGTTTAAAAGGGGACTTTATGTCTTTCTGGAGAGGAAGGATATTATAGGCTATAAATCTAAGATTATTTGTTAATCCGGGTATATAGGGAGGTAGGAACTATTAGGGGTTGATCCAGGGAACAGTCTGATTGCCATTAGGGATTCGGGAAGGAATTTTTTCCCCAAAAGGGCTAACTGGCTTCTGCTCTTGGGGTGTTTTGCCTTCTGAATCAACAAAACAGGAGGCTAGACAGGCTGGACTAGATGGACATTGTCTTCATTCAGCCTTACGAACTATGTTACTATGAGTGTGCTCGCTCATCTCTAATTATAACCAATTTGGAGCAGATCAGTGAACTCTTCTGGAATATGATATTATTCCCATAGCAATCAACATAAATGTTGTTTTTGTGCCACTAAAGATGCATCGCACAAAAATAGCAATAAGTTTTTAACATTAGAAAGTACTATTGACTTTCGCATTAAAAAAATGCAGTGATATAGCTCTTGCTAGTGTGAAGACCCCCTTAGGGTGCCGTCACACTTGCAATTACAATATAGCTGCATTTTTTTCACGCTTATGTCAATAGAACTTTCTAATGTTAAAAACTCATTGTGCTTCTCGTGCGATGCATTTTTAACGTTATAAAGTTCTATTGACAATCGCGTTTAAAAACGCAGTGACATCGCATGAAAAAAATGTGCGAGAGAAACGCTAGTGTGCGTTGCTGCTGCCTGCCCCATTGTAAACATGTAGAAACCCCTGGATGTGAGGTGTTGTCATTTGAAAACAACCTCCCCTCCATGCAGGGGTTCCCTTCATCCTCGATGTGACTGTCACAGCAGCAGGAGATCACTATGTTCCCCCATTGTTTTTAATAGCGCTGGCAGCAGCAGCGACGGCCCCATTGAAATCAATGGGAGGAGATCGTTGAAAGAATCCCCTGCTACAGTTGCAGCAGGGAATCGTGATGTTCTCACATTGCTTTCAATGGGGCCAGCGCTGCTGCTGCTGGCCCTACTGAAGTCAATGGGCGATATCGCCAAAAGAAAGGACATCCTGCGATTTGTTCTCTGCATCGCAGTGCGGTGCTATGTAGAAAAAACATCGCAAATGTGAATGAATCCACTTAAAAGAATGCATTGCAATTTTTTCATGTTTGTGATGTTTTCACTGATATGATGTTGCGTGAAAAACAAAATTGCGGCGTGTCCTGTCTTTCTGCCTTTTTTATCTCCCATGTTTCCCTATGGAGACTCTTTTTTTATTGCATTGCAAAGCACAAAATTGCAATTTTCATGCGATGTGTTTTTAACATTAGAAAGTCTTATTGACTCAGCAAAATCACATTAAAAAAAAACGAAAAAAACACAAGTGACAAGTGCTGTTTTTGTGAGAAAAAGCTCTGGCGCTCAAAAATTGAGGGAAAAAAAGTTGCAACTTTGCCGCAATTTTCACGCGACAATATTGTGATCGCCAGTGTGCAGGAGCCCGAAGGTCACTTTCACACATGCAGTAAACATTGTTGGCATTTCAAACCAATATAGCTTAGTAATTAATCAATTTAGTGCAACAGCCGTCATGTTGGCGTTTTTACATTCATACACATTTAAGTTCCCAATCTGCCCCGAAACATAATAATAACTTATAGGGACGTCACGAGTCCAGTAATAAAGTCCAAACGCGGGTGCTGGTATTTATTTTTTACGGCCATATGGTCAGGACATTTGGTCTACCGTTGCCCATTAAGTGTACTTTGACATCCACCACCGTCTCCGTTTGCAGTGGTGTCATGAACAACAAAACCGGACTGCTAAGGAGTGAAACCGGAATGTTTTCAGCAGCGAATCCAGGTTTGGTACGGGCACTGATGACGGGCATGTTCGTGTCTGTAGACTTAGAACTGAGCGCTTCAATCGCCTGGTGTGATGGACTGGGGGGGCGGGGGTGAAACATCGGAGATGAGAGTCGGTCACCCCTAGTAGTGGTACGAGGGACCATGACAGCTCAGTGATATATTGAGGACATTCTGTAGCCCCATGTAGGGAACTGAATGATTTCAGTTGCAGGGGACGTCACCTGCGCTCACTGGGTATAACGGTAGTGTAATCACTTATATGGTCTGCAGCTTGCCTGTGTACAGCTGGTATCCACCCCTACGGGGTAATATCGGTCTTTGTAGAGGGTCTTTTTTCAGTAACAGAAAGAGAAGCTTTTGGATGCTTCTATGACAAGTCAGAAACCTAAAACCTCAACACACGTTTGATCACGGGATGCGATACATATATACTACACACACATATTATTTATTCTGCAGTATATATTAAAGGGGCTGTACTAGATTGCCATTTGGCAGTAAAGTTGCTGAAATCATCATAACATTTTACTTGCCCAATAAATGTACATTCACTAACCTCCTCTGTCTGTTCCCTTCCCACATAGATACCCCCACTGCTCTAGCAACGCTGGCCCTTTAAAACACTTCTGTGGGAGGTCCTGGAGCTGTGAGGTACTACAAACAATAATTCCCATGAGCACACTGTGACCTTGTGTGTGCGGGGCTCCTCCCACCAGACTCATCTCGCTGCATGAGAACCTGTGTCCGGAAGCATCAGTAAAATGGTACAGAACTGTTGCGTGTGTCGTTTTAAATGTGTTTGTTCTCAGCAAGAGAAACCAAGTAATCTTGTAGATATGATACCTTTTAATGGCTAACGAAAATACATGATGTTATAGTGAGCTTTCAAACAAAGCAGGGTACTTCCTCAGGCTTATGGAGTAGATCTGAAGAAGCATGCATTTATACATACATATGAACAGGCACAGACATAGAGTGATTAATTTGCACCTAAAATAATAATAGTACAAGATATATAAGGGGCTAAATACATAAATAGTCCACTGATAAGGGATGTGAAAGTTTTATGGTTTCTAAATTTGTGTTAGGGGGTCACCAGCATGTCATTTTATTTATGCCACTGCATCTCTTTTTTTATACTACTACTCCCATATGTGTACAGGAAGTAGATGTATATAGAGTATTTACAGGCCTTATTTATCAGAACTGTCTAAGGCCTTATGCCCCTCGCCGTGACGGACTCCGCCAGCGGAATATCACAGCAGAGTCCGCCACGGCTCCCCCCAAAACCCCCAAACTTACCACTGCAGATTCACCATACGCGTCCCACATGACGCGCCAGCAGTGCCAGATGACGCAGCCGGCGGTGGGCAGGGACGCATATTCACGTGATACTTCCACTGTGCTACAATGGAAACTGGCCACGTGTATTCCCGCGGCAAGTAGGACATGCCGTGTTTTCTTTCACGCGGTGGAATTCCGCAGCGTAAAACTTGGCAGAAATCTGGCTGTGGATATTATCCCTAACAGTGAGACTATCCTTGTTGCCATAGCAACCAATCAGTGCTCTACTTTCTTAAATAACTCTTATTTACCCTTTACCATAGCTGCTTGATGGCTTGTTTTTTGCAGGACAAGTTGTATTTTTCTATGATACTATTTAATGTACTAAAAACAGTATCAAAAATTTTAAGTGAAGTTAAATGTAAGAAAAAAAATGAAAATCCATCATCTTTTGGGAAGAAGGGGGGGGGTTGCTTCTATGGCACACAGTCGCTGAAGCAAAAATAACGTTACTGTATTCTGTGGGTCAGTACGATTGCGATCATACAAAATTTATATGTGTTTTGCTGTTCTACTCTTAAAAATTAAAATATCTTTGGAAAACAGAAATAATTGATTTTCAACTATAACATTTCCCATATTCAGGACATGAAAATGGCTTCTCCCCTGTGCTCATTCTGATGGTTAAAAAAATTTGATTTCTGCTTAAAACTTTCCCCACAGACTGAACATAAATATGGCTTCTTTGTGTGAGTTCTCATATGCTGCACAAGATCAGATTTTTGTCTAAAACATTTCCCACATTCTGAACATGAAAAAGGCTTCTCCCCTGTGTGAGTTTTCATATGCTTAACAAGATCAGATTTTTCTCTACAACATTTTCCACATTCTGAACATAAAAATGGCTTCTCACCTGTGTGCATTCTCTGATGATTAACAAGACCTGATTTCCAATCAAAACATTTCCCACATTCTGAACATGAAAATGGCTTTGTCTCCCCTGTATGACTTTTTAGATGTCTCACAAGACGTGATTTCCAGCTAAAACATTTCCCACATTCAGGACATGAAAATGGCTTCTCCCCTGTGTGACTTCTTAAATGTGCCACAAGTTGTGATTTCCAACTAAAACATTTCCCACATTCAGGACATGAAATTGGCTTCTCCCCTGTGTGATTTTTTAGATGTGCCACAAGTTGTGATTTCCAATTAAAACATTTCCCACATTCAGGACATGAAAATGGCTTCTCCTCTGTGTGAGTTCCCTGATGTTTTACAAGATTTGATTTTTGTTTAAAACATTTCCCACAGACTAAACATGAAAATGGTTTCTCCCCTGTGTGAATTCTTATATGTTTCACAACATCCGATTTTTCTCTAAAACATTTCCCACATTCAGGACATGAAAATGGCTTCTCCCCTGTATGATGTTTTAGATGTGCCACAAGTTGTGCTTTCCGAATAAAACATTTCCCACATTCAGAACATGAAAATGGCTTCTCCCCTGTATGACTTTTTAGATGTGCCGCAAGTTGTGATTTACAATTAAAACATTTCCCACATTCAGGACATAAAAATGGCTTCTCCCCTGTATGACTTTTTAGATGTGCCACTAGTTCTGATTTCCAATTAAAACATTTCTCACATTCAGGACATGAAAATGGCTTCTTCCCTGTGTGAGTTCTCTGATGTTTTATAAGATTTGATTTCTGCTTAAAACATTTCCCACAGACTAAACATGAAAATGGCTTCTCCTCTGTGTGAATTCTTAGATGTTCCACAAGCTGCGATTTTTCTCTAAAACATTTCCCACATTCTGAACATGAAAATGGCTTCTCCTTTGTGTGAGTTCTCTGATGCTTAGCAAGATTTGATTTTTGGCTAAAACATTGTCCACACTCTGAACATGAAAATGGCTTCTTTCCTGAGTGAGTTCTCTGATGTTTAAGAAGAATTGATATCTGGTTAAAACTTGTCCCACATTCTGAACATGAAAATCGCCTTTCATTGCTAGGATTTCTGTTCTGGAAAGAAAGTTTAGATTTTCTTTTAAAATGGTTCCCACATTGAAATAGTTCCCCTTGTCCATGAACAGGTCCATGTTTGTTAATCAGTGATTGGTTAGATGAAGGTTGATTGTGACCAGCAGCATCAGAGAATAGATCGCTACTCTGAAGCACTAAGGGAACATTAGGAGTTATTGAATTTATTTGTGTGGTGTAATTTTCTTCTTCCTGATATAGAGATACATCGAGATGTCCATGGGAGTCTGTTCTCCAATCTTCAACTGAAGAGGAAGCAAAAACTTCTTATTTTCCAAAATTAAGCAGTTGAGTTTTTATTAAGCAATCAAGCTTCATTAAGACAACAGTAAACAAGCAAGGATGGAAATATAAAGGAAAATTTGTTTGTAAGTACTTTGTCGGTGGAGTTTCCATAAACTAATTCCTAGTAGAGGTAGTGACAGCTTTTTCTTTATAGACCATATACTATAATATTTCACAATGTTAATAAACAACAACGGTTAAAATTTTTAGGAGAAATTCCATAAAAGAGGTATGGCTCCCTAGGACCACTTCACAGAGTGGGGCTTTATGGAATATGGACCAGAAAAAAAGCCACACATGACAGACTCCCTCAGCACATGAAAGAAGGATCTCTGGTCATGATGATAAATACTATGTGTAGCATAAATTCAACACTTCCCATCACCCTCAGTGAAGCATGGTAGCATGCGGGTCACTTACCACTGTGGCCACTATGGGGGTCACTGCTGTTGGCCCCAGGAGAGTTTGAAGGACAGATTAATTATGTGGTCTGCATACAATTTCAATTATACTGCTGCGATGTCAAGTACGAGACCAATAGTCGGAAGCAGTTTGTGACAGATCTGCAGTAGATCATGTCTTCCAATTTAAATTCAATTTAACGGATGGGATCTTTTAATGATCCGCACCAAAATCACCAAATCCGCAGCAAATCAGCGACGTTTGAACATACCCTTAAATGGTTTATCTCGGCAGATAGTGTTGTTCCATCCATTCAATGGTTAAATAATAGAAAATATACTTGCCCTTCCTGGCTCCCCTTCCTCGACAGTCTTGCCGACTCTCTAAGCTGCACTTGATTTTAATAATGACGAACTCTGGGAAAAGGGCAATGTGAACACAGAAGCCAATCACCAGCTCCATTCATCATTCATCCTCCACCCTTGGCCAGGCTTACGCGTCTGTAAGCATAAATCACTGTGGGTGTCCGGCACCGCTTTACAGCTGTGGAGCTGGCTGTCACTCTGGGTACTGCCTTGTATGGCAGTGAAATTGTACTGTGCATGACCACTTACTCACGCAGGCAGTCATGTGAAGTACAGTAGGGACATCCAATCCAATAGACTCTCCTTCGCCCATAATGATACCACACTTTTTCAGTCCTATTGGTCGGGAATATATCGCAGGTGATCTTTCAGCCAAAGAATAGCTTTGCATAAGTATGCTGAATAGTCTGAACACTGACCTGGAAGCCGACCAGCATATGGAATGGAACAACACATTCCATCTCACCCAAATCACCAATCCTAATTTCTACTCTTTACAGACCAGAGCTAATGTGATGGACCAGTTTCAAGCACAGGTGGAGAAGGCGTTAGCAAACTTGGACAAACAATCTTCAATAATAAACAGAATGTATTATATGCGGAAAGGAATGCCCTTAAGGAACTGTCCCGAAATCTTATTATTAAAGAAGCTGATAAAAGGGGGTAGGGGTCGATTGTGGTACTTAATAATAAGGCATTATACATCAGAGAGGTGGTGTCCATACTATCTGATTATCTCACATATGTTTCATTACCAGGAGATCCCACTGGGAATTATTCCAAGGGTCTGGAAAACCAACAAGCTTGAGGTCTTAAGGCCCATTTACACACAACGATTATCACTGAAAAGTTGTTCAAAAGCCATCACTTGAGCGATAATCATTGTGTGTAAATGCTCCCATCTTCCACTCTTTGGCTGAACAATGATTTTTAGGTCAGCATTAGAGATGAGCGAACGTACTCGTTTCGAGTAATTACTCGATCGAGCACCGCCATTTTCGAGTACTTCAGTACTCGGATGAAAAGATTCGGGGGGTGCCGGGGGGCGGGGAGAGGTGTGGAGGCGCGGAAGGTAGCTTTCTCTCTCTCCCTCTCCCCCCCACTCCCAGCTGCAACCCCCCACTCACCCACGGCGCCCCCCGAATTTTTTCGCCCGAGTAAGGAAGTACTCGAAAATCGCGGTATTCGGGCGGAAAAGGGGCGTGGCCGAGCACAGTCGCTCATCTCTAGTCAGCATAAAATCCATCCTTCAGACGGAGAGAAGATAACACAGAACGCATGCTGTGTTTGCAGTCCATGGTGCTGAATTCTATACAGGAGCTGCTGATTATATTGTATTCGGCAGAGAACCCGCAGTAGCCCCCTGGCAGAACAATGGAGCTGTATGCAAAGAACAGACCATTAAAATGCAAAATGTGGGAACAATAGAGGATGATAATCCTCCGAGAGAAAGAGACATGTACCCCCTTCTGCATGTTGCCACATAGTGTTGTTTTTTTTTTTATGGTCTTTTTTTATTAAAGTTTTTTTATTGTTTCTTTTGATTTACAGATCTGTCATCACCAATGAACCATTTTGCTTGTATACAATGTTTTTTGTAAAGATTTTGCCAGAATCAGGAAGTCATTTGTCTTGCTCCGGTCCATGGACATTATCAACGCTTTGATTATCAAAGAATCCTTTTCAAAAAAGAAGGGGGGGGCACTTTTTTTTAAAGAAGCGAGTCATCAGCACATTGCCTTTCTATGTAAGGATAATAAAACTCTCTTACCATTCACGGACACTGATATGGGATTATCGAGGCCACTCATCGCTCCACCAGAACTTTCCTGCAAGTTAAAGAGATGACAAAGAAGTAAAAGGCCCCACATTATCTTATATCCAGACAGAGGAGGTAAACCCCTCGACGACAGGAACCAATCTGCCCTGAAAGGAGAAGGATCTGCTCAAGTGGGGATCAAACTGGATCAACATTCATCCAAGGATCAAATATTACAAAACATTAGCAGTACTGTCTAGCTGTATCCGATAAAGTGGAGTGCCACAAATGGGCGGTGCCGCCTACCATGGCACCAATATAAATACAGAATTAAACAGCACTGCTTGCGCTCTCTTAAATATGTTGCTGCCAATAAATCAGTTGTCCAAAATAGTTCGTCAAAAAATACAAAACTGAGCTCTAATTTACCACAAAAAGACTCTGGAGCTCCAACAGACAGAAACTGATCAAGTTGGCGATTGTAGCTCCTCCTTCTTTTTCAATGGCAAGAGGAGCTGATGGCCGGTGCTGAATCTCTCAATATAGAAAAGGTTATCTCAGGACCGAAGGGTCAGGACTGTTACTGACAACACTATGGAAGCAGAATAACATGTAAGCTGTTGAGCCGTCGGACAAACAGAGGCAGCTAATAGGTGTGGAATTACAATCACCAACATGATTATCAGCTTAAGGCTGTATTTATATGGGTGAGAGAGATATCAGTCTGAAAAGCTTCAACCGATATCACACTTGTGAACCTGCAAATTTTTCCTGTGTTACAATGTGTTTTGCAAAAAAAAAAAACGCTCACATATCATTATCACTTGCGTGAGAATTGAATGTTGTTTCAAAGGTAAAATTTAAAAACACATTGTACCTTGGTGGTAGGAATCTACATTCATCAGTCTGTAGAATATTTTCAGAATTCTCAACTTCATCTACCTGATGATCCGGTGGGACATGTTCCTTTTCCTCTGGACAATCCTGGGAATATAGAGGACTGGGACATCTCTCTGGGGGATTTCTCTGACTGGATCCATCTACAGGAAATAACCAGAGACTGAATACATTATATATCTGATGATCAGATGATGGCAAGACTAGCCGACCCTCAAAACTGTCCCTTACAATAAAGGGAGGTCTCTTCTTACCCGGTGATGTGAGGGGCTGCTGATCCTCCATCATGATGTTCTTGTACAGATCCTTGTGTCCTTCTAAATACTCCCACTCCTCCATGGAGAAATAGACAGTGACGTCCTGACACCTTATAGGAACCTGACACACACAATATACCGTCATCCTCCAGACTCCTCCCTTGGCGTTATTATATAATGCTCCCCATTCCCAGCAGCGCTCACCTCTCCGGTCAGCAGCTCAGTGATCCTGTGGGTAAGTTCTAGGATCTTCTGCTCATGTATCAGTGAATGAGGTGAAGGCTCGGTGATGGGGCTCTGGGTCCGGCTCCGTCCTCCTGACACATGGGGGGTCACACACTCACCAGACCACTTCTTCACTATTGTGTAATCCTGTGGATGGTGAGACACTGATCACTACATGGAGGCTAAGAATCCTTCACCTTTCCCATCATTCCCCTGTTTATTACTAGAGATAAGAGTGACATCATGTGAAGCTCTCACCTCTCCAGTTATCCAGTAAATGATCTCAAAGGTGAGGTCTAATATCCGGGCAGCCATGTGGTCTCTGTCCTTCTCCATCCTTGGTGGGTCATTGATAGAGAAGACCATCGTCTTTATCTGTTAAAGTCCTATACCTAAGGAACCTGAGGGAGACAAGAACATCTTCCATGAAGTGTCTCACTACTAGGGGATTATACAGGATTAGTGACAGCGTACAATGGAGATGTCTTATTTACAGATTACTGACCATAATATGACATATTAGTCCATTGTTCCCCTATTATATAATCAGTACACGGTCACACAGGATACACTGCAGTGCACCGCATACAGCAGCCAGATCTTATCTTCCAGGACACTATTGTTACATTGTGCTGCTGGGATCTGTAGTACTAAGGTTCTTAGCAGCACAGCTCCTCAGGTAAGGGTTAATTGAGCTGGCTGGGTGTGGTATTTTTCCAGCAACCAAACCCCTTTAGGCTGCAGCACATATAAACCCAGCTCCTGTCAGTAGTTGATGCTGGTCTTTGTATTGTTTGGATGTGTCTGTTTTGTTCCCACTCAGATCTGTGTTGGCATGTAGGTCTGTTGTGTCTCTCTGCTTCCCTAAAGATGGTTTGGACACCTGTAGTCCTTGTCTGCAGCACATGCAGCTCCCCTCTTCCCTTCCCCTGACAGGTGCGGCCTCCAAACATCTTATGTCTCATCTGTGTGTCAGTTGGTGGATCCCTGACACAGTTCCCTATGTCAGCTCGGTGGCTGACTTTCTATCCCCCTGGTATGAGGACACTGTTAGACTTCCTGTGGTGTTTCATCTGTGTGCATGTGAGCTCTGGGTGGAGTTCGTGTGGTATGTACTACGTGTTGTAGCCCCGTGTGAGCAGTCCTGTTCAATGCTCATTCTGTCTCTGTTTATAGTGTGAACAGGTTCTATGTGTGGTGGCTGCAAGAAAGGTGCTGTTGCAGCTTGTGGTGTGAATTGTGTTCCGTTGTCTGTGCTGTTGCAGCTTATGGTGTGAACTGTGTCCAGTGTCGCTGGACTCCTGGTTAGTGTAGGGTCTAGTGGTATAGCCAGGAGCCATGAAGTGGTATTTATATTCAGTTTATTACCTGCTACTAGTGGTTGCATTTGGGCTGCTCTACGCTGTGTTTTCTGGCTTTGTGTGTCCTGTTGTTCTGTCCCTGTCACGTGACATGTTTATGTATCCTGTTCTGGTGGCGTGGTTCCTAGGAGCAGTTAGGGCCCAGATCCAAAGACCGCTGGGCCACCCTTTATCAGGGCGATGTCCCCACTTAGGTAGGGCCAGGTCATCCTCCCTGTAGTGCAGGGCCAGTTGTCTGAAACCCGTGTGTGTATCCCTCCTTGGTCATGATTGTGTGGGCCCTGTGCTTAGTTTGCCCACACGATCGTAACAACTATAACTCTCCGCCTTTCCCTGAAGTAATGCCCTGATCCTCCAAGACATCAGCAGGAGCCGCAGTTTCCAATACTGATCTGTCCTGCAGGAAATCCCTTTCCACCTTCTAAAATTTATATCAGTCTACACTAGAAGATGGCACTCCGGTTGTTGCTGCCTTTAAAAGGGGTTGTCCAGGCAGCGTTGTTGGTCAGAGCCTGGATACATTGGGGTTGGAGTGAAAGCCGCATGCGCCGATCCCTGTGTAGTGGCCGATGCTTGTAAATGCAGGCGCAGGACTCACTGATTATCAATGAGAGGTCCGCCTGCAGTTACGGGTTTTGGTGTATCCCGGCACTGACAGCCAGCGCTGCCTGGAAAACCCCTTTAAGTGTTCACAGATATTTGGAAAAATACCCTGCTGGTGATGACAGAAAGATGTCAGAAGATACATAACATTGCAGCTGGCTGTATACGGGGAGGTGCGGCCGTGTATACACAGTATTAGGCAGGCAGTGTACATGGGGGCCCCGACGAGGGCGGTCAGAGCACATAACCCCCTAATAATACACCGCACCCCCCTAATAATACACCGCACCCCCCTAATAATACACCGCGTCCAAGAACTGTAACCACCAGTGATGGAACTGCAACTAATATCAGTGCTGCACATTGTCTGCAATAACTACGGTGGAGCTGGAGGACCAAAATACCTCCGGACCATCACAGCAAAACATCCGCAGCAAAGATTAGCCATGAAGAACCGGGATTTTATCTATTTCTCCAATATGCGATTCATTCCACATCTGACAAACTGGTATCCGAGGCGCAACTAACGGCAGGAGATAAATGCAGCCGCCGCAGTACTGACACACGGACGTTTACCTCTAACTGACCTGGACTGACCGTCATACAGCCCAATGCACAGACTCATGCAGCGCACACACCTCTACTACCTGCTGACCTCATCAGGAGAGAACTTCAAGAAACTCCTCCCACACACGTGACTGGTCACATGGTCATGGCATCATCACAGGTCCTTTACCCCAGTAGGATTTAGCATATTACTACTAAAGAAGCCGTCTGACACGACTGATGCTGCCAACTACCGACACATCTCTAATCTCCCTTCATCTCCAATCTACTAGAATGCCTGGTTTACCCCCACCTTAAAAGCTATCTATCAGAGAACTCTCTTCTCGACCCCCTACAGTCTGGCTTCCGACCCCAACACTCGTTAGAAACTGCTCTTACAAGGGTCTCAAACGACCTCCTGACAGCTAAATTGAGGGGCGATTACTCCCTACTGATCCCCTCGACCTCTCTGCAGCATTTGACACTGTTGACCACAAACTCCTCCTCAGTATGCTTCGCTCCATTGGCCTAAAGGACACTGCTCTCTCCTGGTTCTCCTACCTATCTGACCTCTCATTCAACATCTCCTTTGCTGGCTCTACCTCCCCTCCTCTTCCCCTTGCTGTTGGGGTCCCCCAGGGCTCGGTCCTCGGCCCCCTTCATTTTCTCCATCTACACAGCTCCTATTGGAAAAACAATCAGGAGATTTGGCTCCAATACCACCTCTATGCTGATGACACCCAGCTATACACCTCTGCCCGTGACATCTCTGGAGCTTTCCTCCATAACATCACCGACTGTCTGTCCGCTGTCTCTAACACTATGTCCTCTCTCTACCTAAAGCTAAAACTCTCTAAATCTGACCTACTGGTGTTTTCACCCTCTACTAACAGACCTCATCCTGACATCTCGATCTCAGTGTGTGGCGCCACCATAACTCCCAGACAGCATGCCCGCTGCCTTGGGGTCATAATTGACTCCAACCTCTCCTTTACCTCCTACATCCAATTTCTTGCCCGAACATGTTAGCTGCACCAACCCATCCTGAATGCGGCAGCCAGGCTCATCTTCCTGTCCAGCTGCTACTCGGACGCCTCCGCCCTGTGCCGGTCACTGCACTGGCTGCCTGTTAAATACAGAATTCAATTTAAACTCCCTACTTTAATCCATAAAGTCCTCCACAGCACAGCGCCACCCTACATTGCCTCCCTCATCTTAATTGATCACCCAGCCCGAGCACTCCGCCCTGCTAACGAAACCAGACTGCGTGCCCCTTTAATTCAAACCACTCATTTCCACCTCCAAGACTTCTCCAGAGCAGCACCGGCCCTCTGGAACGCACTACCAAAGGCTACCCGAGCAATCCAGGACTCGCAGAACTTCAGGCGTGCTCTAAAAATGTATCTCTTCAGGGAGGCATACCGCATCTCCAAAACCAAACCCCTCTGTACTCCACCTGATAATATGCTACCTAACCTATTGGCTGCAATCCCTGCCAGCCACCATCAACTACCCCCTGCAGTCATACCGATTCTGCTGTCACACGGCTTAATGTCTGACCATTGTCTGTGTATAGCATCTCTCACTCTCCACCTCGCCATACTGTGCACATCTCCAGCCATTTACCTTCTGTATCCCTCCATTACTTGTAGTATGTAAGCTCGTTGGAGCAGGACCCTCACCCCTACTGTTTCCATCAACTAATTACTATGTAACCGTGGTTCTGTAATTTTTGTACTTTTGTCTTTCTGTATTTCTCCTGTCAATGTAAGCGCTGCGGAATATGTTGGCGCTATATAAATAAAGATTATTATCTCCCATTCTGTAATCCTGGAGGCCCCGCCCCTTCCTGTGACATCACTACCAGCCCGGCTATAATGTAGGCAGCCCAGTAGTGAGGTGAGGGGGCTGCAGGGGCTTCTACCAGGCGCAGCCTCCATTCCCGCGCAGCTAGTTTTGGCCTTGGTGAAGCAGCTTTATCTCTCAGTTCTGACCACTGGCCCTTTATGTGGTGATAATGCTGGAATGTTTTTACTTGAGGGGCTTTTAAATGGAATTATTTTAATAATTATCGTTCAAACGGACGAATATGAACGATAACAGTTCTGTCTAACCGCGAGCCGACGACCAATGAGAATCTGCACTTTTTATTTGTCGTTTATTTTCTGCAGCATAAAAACCATATTTGGCTCGTTCGCTAATTGTGCATTTAAGCTGCTTCCTGCTCCAGGATGTACATTTACGTCCTGCAGTGTCGGGGTATGTATGAAGAGAGATTGCAGGGCGACCTCTCTTCATACAGCGCGGGCGTCAGCTGTTTATTACAGCTGACACCCATGGGCAATAGCTGCAATCAGGTACAGAGTAACGGAATTCAATTTCAAATCTAAATCACAATTGTACCTTTAGTATCTATACATCAAGTGAATATCTATCCTTATAAACCTTTGTAAGCCATTTTGCCACCAAAAGCGATCCCTGGGGGGAATCTCCCAAGGAGGTAAGGTTTAAGTACATAGAGAAAACGGGGGCAGTGGGGAGGCAGTAGAGGGGAGGGATGGAAGAGACAGCTAGGTGGGAGGAAAAGATGAGTAATAGGGTAGTAAAGGAAAGTAAGAATAAAAAAGAGGAGGGGAAAAGAGTAAGAAAAGAAAGCAAGAGAAGAAAATAAAGAGCCTCACTAGTGTAAGCAAATTACCCAAAACATACTAATGAGTGGTCAGAACCCCATTTGCCAGCCACTGTTCATGTCCTGCCAACACAAGGAACTCCAGCCATGCCTCCGAAGTGGAATGATAAACCAAATATTTGTCATCGTCCCTAGCCTTAGTTCCTCCATGCGGCCGATTTCATCCAGCGTCAACACCCAATTCAAAGACGATGGAGGTATCTGACATCTCCATAGCTGTGGTATCACCAGTCTCATGGCAAGGAGAAAAAATCTTAAAATATTCCTCTTACTGGTGCCGATGGGCCCCTGCAGGATTGATAACAGCAATTTTGGTGGAAAAGGACAGAGAGCCCCGATTCAAGGCGTTGTATAGGACCTTGGTCTCCCTGCAGAGTCCACAGATTTGCGGACATGACCACGTGTGTAAACATAACTCTCCCTCCCAAACCTCTCTAAGACAAGTCAGAAGTACCCGGTTGAAGCTCAGCCAGACGTGCCGGGGTGCAATGCGACCTTGTGACAAGTTTGTAATTCAGCTCTCGGTCAGTACCTAATGCAGACATCTTGTGAGCCAGGAGCAAGGTCTTAGCCCACTCATCGTCTGACAAAGAGCATTCAAGCTTCTTTTCCCAAGCCCTCTGGCTTCCACCTTCCTAGTCCCGCCCCCCCGGCTACCAAGATAGAGTAGACCACAGAGATCTCACTCGCCGAATGACTAGAGACAACACAGAGCTCTTCGAAAGGGGTAAGTGGTGTGGTTAAGTCTAATATCGGTCCCAGATCTCGAATTAAATGGCGTATCTGTAGATATTGGTACCATGCATTGGTCACAGGCCACCCCTCCACCAGAATTGCACTCAATGATATCAGTCCCCACTCACCGAACAGATCCCAAACTCTAGGTAATAGAGACCTCAGTTTATTCAGCAAAGGTAGTCCCATTTTGCTAAGGGAAGTCGGGGTTCCCCATCGAAGGAGTCACCGGGCTTGGAATAGCCAACAAGTCACCCCGGGCTGCGAAGCCATCCCAAATCTTTGGAAACTAATCTAAGAAGGGGAAAACCCTGATACCCCTACGACCCAATCCTCACCTAAACCAGAAGAGTCCCTGAGCCTGGCCCGGAATGGAGTTTTGCTCCAACTCCACCCACAGTTTGGAAGACCCCCCCCCCCATGAACTATGTCTAGAATAGCTTAATATATCGCGAACCTATAGTAAAGAAGCAGATCAGGCAGTCCGGCCCCTCCCCTATACTTCCGCTGGGTCAGCAATCTGTAACTGAAATGTGTCACCGCCTTTCTCAATTTAAGGAAATAATTTCTTGAAATCTGTAAGGGCAGTGTTTGAAAAAGATAAAGTAGTTTAGGAAGGGAACCACGAGAGGGTCAGCAGACACCACCTCTCAAAGTCCTTTACAATGGATGAGTATATGCGCTCGTAGTTCAGATCGAACCATTTCCCTGGGTCAGGGGACAGGTTAACCCCTAAGTATCTGATGAGATCATTTAGGGAGAACAATGGTTTGAGTTGCTGAATTTCTGATGTTGGAAGTGTAATGCTTAGGATTTCAGATTTGCGCAGATTAATTTTAAAATTACTGGCCAGACTATACATGTCGAACTCTTGTAATATAGCGAACAGAGCCTGGCTGGGGTTAGTGATATAAACCAGGAAATCATCAGCAAACGAGGCCACCTTGTGTTCATTTCGAGCTGTTCTATAACCTTGAATGTCTTTGTTTTCCCTCAAGACATTAGCTAATGACTCCATGACCAAGACATATAAGGTTGGGGAGAGTGGGCATCTCTGCCTCATACCATTCCTTATGTTGATTGGTCTACATAGTTTCGCATTTACTCGAACCTGAGCTGTGGGGTTATCATACAGAGCTTATAAATCTGCTGCCTAGCCCTATTTTCCTCAGTGTCTAGAAATGCCCAGCTAACTCGGTCAAACACCTTTTCGCCATTGAATGATAGAAGGCATAAGGAGCTTTTTAATTCCTGTGCTCTTCCTATCAATGAAAATGTCCTGCTGGCGTTGTCTCTGGCCTCACGGCCCGGGACAAAGCCCATCTGGTCTCTATGGATGATCTCAGGGACAACAGATTGTAGATGAGTAGCTATTGTCCTTGCATATATCTTCGTGTTGACATTAAGTAAGGAGATTGGCCGGTAATTCCCACAAGACATTGGGTCTCTACTAGGGATGAGCGAGTATACTCGCTAAGGCACTACTCACTCGAGTAATGTGCTTTAGACGAGTATCTTCCTGCTGGTCCCTGAAGATTCGGGAGCCGCCGCAGCTGACAGGTGAGTTGCGGCGGGAAGCAGAGGAGAGCGGGCGGGAGAGACAGATCTCTCCTCCATTCCTCCCCGCTCTCCCCCGCAGCTCCCCGCCCCGCGCCGGCCCCCGTATCTTCAGGGACGAGCAGGGAGATACTCGTCTAAAGCACATTACTCGAGTGAGTAGTGCTTTAGCGAGTATACTCGCTCATCCCTAGTCTCTACCTGTCTTTGGGATAACGGTGATGATGGCTTGTAATGCCTGGTGCAGAAAAGGGCAGCTACCCGGGACCGCATTAAAGGCCTTGCCCAGAATAGAGACAATAAGATCCCCGCAAGTTTTATAAAACCTGCGAGTAAAACCATCAGGCCCAGGGCTTTTCCCTATTTTCAGGCCCCGAATTTCATCTAATACCTCTTGATCCAGAAAATCGTATTCTAAAAGCTCAGCACTTTCTGAGGGAATAGGCGTCAGAGCAAATCTAAATATTGGTCAATGCCCACTATATTATCCCCTGCGGATCCTTCTGAAACCCTCTTAATATTATATAGCTTACTGTAGTACTTTTTAAAACACTTGAGAATACTGTTTGTCGCATGTATGAACTTCCCCTTTTCTGTCGAGTTCAGTGCAAAGATGTAAGAATGGCTATCCCTTGGGTTCAATGCCCTCGCTAACCAAGAGCTACACTTATTCCCATACTTATAAAACTATCATGTCATTTTTGTTGCAGTTTATGCGCCGTAGAAACAAGACGCACTAAAAACTGGCGGAATGTCATTTACTTTTCATTTTACTCCACTTAGAATTTTTAAAAAGCTTTTCAGTACATTATATGGTACAATAAATAGCACCATTGAAAACTACAACTTTTTCCCACAAAAACAAGCCCTCATACAGCTAGGTCAATGGAAAAATAAAGGAGTTGCGATTTTTTAAAAGGGGGGAGGAAAAAACGAAAATGGAAAAAAGAAAGGGCCGCGTCATTAAGGGTCAAACAGCGCTTGCTTTATGCCTCATTCATTTATACAGCGACTATGAAAGAATGAACGTTTCTCATTTGAACGAGGCAACGATGTATCTACCGGTATAAACGAACGAGCTAACAAGTTCAGTCGGGCAATTACCAGTAAACCTCAAGTACCAATGGCTTCAAGCGCATGAGGAATTCTCCAGCACGGCCTCAGAAATGTAGGAGCACATTATGGATTTCAGGGCATTTTTTATGTGATATTTTCACCGACCATTTTAGGTTTTCAGAGGCCTCAAGATATAAGAAGAAGCCGCCCTTCACAGAAAGACCCCATTTTGGAAACTACCACCCTCCAAGAATTCATCCCGGGGTGTAGTGAGCATTTTAACCCCCCAGCTGTTTGTTGGAAATAAATTTTTGACCTACAGACTTCAGTGCCAAATATTTTGTGATCAGTTTGCGCAACTGTGATGAAACCACTCTCTAATTATTATACTGTAGCTCCTAATTTTAGAAACACCCTAAAGAGCTTTAATGGGCATTTAACCCATTGCAGTACTGATGACCTCAGAACAGGTCATCAGTAGCTCTATTGGCTGGGATCCGCTGCTCAGGACCCCTGGCGATCACTTGATCTCAGCCGCCATGCTTACTGCAGCAGGCTGAAGGTTAACAGCTCCATCCGCATAGGCTTCAGTGCCAGAAGTGCTATAGAAGGTATAGTTCTGATTGCTTTGAGTCAGAGTAAAGCCTTCTATTACGCTTCTTGCTCTGACCCCAATGCGGATGTCCGGCCCTGCTGCAATGAGTGTGAGGACTGAGATCAGGTGATAGCTGAGAATCCCCAACAGTGGACGCCCGCCGATCAGCTACTGATGACCTGGCCTGAGGATAGTTCATCAGTACTGCAAGGGGTTAAATGCCCAGCAAACCCCTATCATTTTTAGCTAGAAAATATGAAAGGGGTCAGGGGTGAAAAAGCATAGTGTGGAGTGGGGGGCTAATTTTGGAGATTGTATGATGTGCCACCAGGAACACTGGTATTATAATTTCCTAATAATTACTAGTTTTTATTTATTCTGCAGTAAAGTTTAAAGGGGTTGTGCCAAATTTCCATTTGGCAGTAAAGTTGCTGAAATTATCATAACATTTTACTTGCACAATAAATGTACATTCACTAACCTCCTCTTTCTGCTCTAGCAACGCTGGCCCTTTAAAACACTTCTGTGGGTGGTCCTGGAGCTTTGAGGTACTACAAACAACAATTCCCATGAGCACACTGTGACCTTGTGTGTGCGGGGCTCCTCCCACCAGACTCATCTTGCTGCATGAGAATCTGTGTCCATCAGTAAAATAGTACAGAAATGTTGTGTGTGTCGTTTTAAATTTGTTTGTTCTCAGCAAGAGAAACCAAGTAATCTTGTAGATATGATACCTTTTAATGGCCAACAAAAATACATGATGTTATAATGAGCTTTCAAACTTATGCAGGATTCTTACTCAAGCTTATGGAGTAGCTCTGAAGCGCATGCATTTATACATACATATGAAGGGGCACAGACATAGTGTGATTAATTTGCACTTAAATCAATGTCATAACAGGATGAAAAAGCACAGACATGAAGTGATTGATTTACACTTGAAATAATACCAGTACAAGATAAGTAGAGGAGTAAATACGTAAATAGTCCACTGATTAATAGTCCATCTTGTTGCATGAGAACCTGTGTCCAGAAGCATAAGTAAAATGGTACAGAACTGTTGTGTGTGTCGTTTTAAATGTGTTTGTTCTCAGCAAGAGAAACCAAGTAATCTTGTAGATATGATACCTTTTAGTGGCTAACGAAAATACATCATGTTATAGTGAGCTTTCAAACAAAGCATGGTACTTCCTCAGACTTATGGAGTAGATCTGAAGAAGCATGCATTTATACATACATATGAACAGGCACAGACATAGTGCCTGTTAATAATACTAGTACAAGATATATAAGGGGCTAAATACATAAATAGTCCACTGATAAGGGATGTGAATGTTTTATGGTTTCTAAATTTGTGTTAGGGGGTCACCAGCGTGTCATTTTATTTATGCCACTGCATCTCTTTTTTTATACTAGTGCTCCAATATGTGTGTACAGGAAGAAGATGTATACACAGTACATACAGGGCCACATTTATCAGAACTAACAGTAAGACTATCCCTGTTGCCATAGCAACCAATCAGTGCTCTGCTGTGATTGGTTGGTATGGGTGACAAGGACATTGTTACTGTTAGGATGTATTCAAACAGTCGGGTGCGATATCGCACTCCTAAACGTTTTTTGGTTTTTTTTAATGCAAGTGAGATGAGTTTTCGCACTCGCATGCTAGTAAGATGCTATTTTTTTGTTCATTTAAAAAAAATAATGGGCAATATCGCCCAAAAGTGCGACCCGCTCCAGTTTTCTATCTCAGACTCTCCGTCCAAGTGAAAAATCACTCATATGAATAAACTCATTAACCCCTTTAGGTCGCTGCCCTTTTTTTCTGTTTTTTTACTCTCCACTTTCAAAAAAAAGTTGTATTTTTCTATGATACTATTTAATGTACAGTATAATGTACTGGAAAAATTAATCAAAAATTTCAAGGGAAGTTAAATGAAAAAAAAATGAAAGTCACCCATGTTTTTTTTGGGGGGTGGGGGTGGGGGTAGGAGGGGCAGCTTGTTTCTACGGCATACACGCTGAAGCAAAAATAACATAACTGTATTCTGTGGGTCAGTACGATTGCGATGATACAAAATTTATATTTAACTTATATTATAAGTTTTTTTGCTGTTCTACTCTTAAAAAATGAAATACTTTTGGAAAACAGAAATATTTTCGTTCAGCCATAACTTTTTTACATTTTTTCATAGCTGTTGTGAGGGCTCATTTTTTTGCAGCACAGCCTCTCATTTGCATTTTTATCAAGCTGCGTTTCCCTCTCCTCTCCCTACATCGCTTATGTTCTGATAAAATTACTATGTGGCGGTAATGGTAGAAGTCACAGTGTGGCAGTGTTATTTTGGTCTTGGCATTATTGGTAGTTATATAGTGTCAATTGTTCACTAATAGTGTGGTGGTAATATTTAATCGCTGTATGGTGATAATTGATAACAACTGTATATTATATATACATTATATATACATGTACATTAGTTGTCTCTTTTGTCCCAATACACTAGCATTGCCCCTTGGACGAGGTTGAGCACACCGCTTCCTAAACTTAATGTAACATTGTGCTGGTAGAGTATTTAAGTGTCAGGGTCCCATTTTCAGTTTTGCCCAGGGGCCCACTTTGTCTAACACCGGCCCACTGTGTATATAGAGCTACTTTGGAATTTCTTATTAATTTATCCCAGGGCTGTCTTGACTCATATACTTTACAAATCATAGTAAAAGGGGACATACAAAAAATATAAAAATCACAAAAAGTGGCCATGTACTCACCAATATACTAATGCAAAAAAGAAAAAATAATAGTTAGAAGCACCACATTCCTCAGCATGCACTCAACCAATCAGATACAGACTATTTTGTCAGAGAACTCCCTGAATATTTTCTATTATCACTATTTTGTGTAAATTGGCTATGTTTTTGTGCTGGTTAATAAAATCTAACCTTTTTCATGGCTGCGCACGCTCTTTATTGCGTGGCTTTTCTCTCTTTTGCATTTCAACATGATTGAAAAGATTCAGCAAAAAAGGATCCTGTGGATGTAAACTCCTTGAAAGAGTCCGAGGAGGATGTCAAGAACCATTCTGACAGCAGAGTTTAGAAATTTGCAGTCAAATACAATGTTGATGCTCCACCTTATGGGTGGGTTCACAAGAGCGTGTTTTTGTGCATACATATGCATGCACAAAAACACGCTTGTATTTACAACAATGCATTCCCTTTGGTGTGTGCACATGTCCGTACTTTGCAGGTGCGTGCCTGCAAAGATAGGACATGCGTGCACCATAGGGAATGCACGCATTGTTTTCAATGGAGCCGCGGCTGCTGCCGGCGGCTCCATTGAAAACAATGGTCTGCCGACTCCCTGCATTCTTTTTCAGGAAAGGGCTTTACATATAAGCTCCTCCCTGAAAAAAAAAATTTTTTGTGTAAAAAAAAAATTTTAAATGCAGCCATTCTCTTCAACTGCGCCGCTGCTACTGGCGGCTCCATTGAAGACAATGGTCTGCTGGCACCACTGAATTGTTTTTCAGGAAAGAGCTTTACATATAAAAATTTGAGTGTAAAAAAATATATACTTACCTGTCCGCCGCTGCCGTGACCCCGGGGGGATGAAGAACACATCTGCCGCATGCAGCAGATGTTTCCTTCATCCCCGCTTGTTAAGAGAATTCCCTGCTGCTACATTTGCCACATCTGTGACAGATGCAGGAAAGGAATTCTTCAATTCTCTACCGTAGCTGACATGTGTGACAGGATTCTGCTGGCAGCAATTGATTTCAGGAAAGGGCTTTAAATATAAGCCCTTTCCTGAAAATCAAGTAAAAGTGGTTTAAAAAAAAAAAAGGATACTCACCTTGCTTCAGCTGTCGGGGCTCAGCAGCGTCTTCTCCTGCTGTCCCCTGACTGAGGTGCTCAGTCAATCACAGGCAGCTCTCCCCGAATGATTTTCAGGGAAGGGCTTATATTTAAAGCCCTTCCCTGAAATCAATTGCCGGCAGCAGAATCCTCCACCGCAGCTGACATGTGTGACAGCTGCGGTAGAGAATTAAATAATTCCATCTGTGGCAGATGCAGCAGATGTAGCAGCAGGGAATTCTTTTAACTAGTGGGGATGAAGGAAACAAAGGGATAAAGCCCTTCCCTGAAAATCCATTCACGGCTGCCAGGGCTCAGCGGCGACTTCTGCCGCTGTCCCCGACTCTGTAGTACTGAGCTATCAGCAGCCGGGGATTTAAAATCACCGACTGCTGGTAGCTCTGATTGTGATTGGCTGAGCAGTTCAGCCAATCACAATCAGAGCTACCAGCAGGCGGGGATTTTAAATCCCGGCTGCTGATGGCTGAGAGCTACAGAGCCGGGGACAGCTGCAGAAGCCGCTGCTGAGCCCCGGCAGGTGATTATAATTTTTTTGGCTTGGACACTATTTTAAAGGGCTTTTCAGGGAAGGGTTTATGAAGCCCTTTCCTGAATTGCCGGGGCTCAGCGGTGACTTCTGCCGCTGTCCTCGGCTCTGTAGCGCTGCTGAGCCATCAGCAGCCGGGGATTTAAAATCCCCGCCTGATGGTAGCTCTGATTGTGATTGGCTGAAGCGCTGAGCCAATCACAATTTGAGCTACCAGCAGGCGGGGATTGTAAATCCCCGGCTGCTGATAGCTAGGAGCTACAGAGACGGGGACAGCGGCAGAAGCCGTCTGAGCCCCGGCAGGTGAGTATTTTTTTTTTCACTATTTTAAAAGGCTTTTCAGGGAAGGGCTTATGAAGCCCTTCCCTGTAAAGCCATTGACAGCTGTGGGGGCTCAGCGGCGACTTCTGCCGCTGTCCCCGTCTCTGTAGTGCTGCCAAGCTATCAGCAGCCAGGGATTTTAAATCCCCGGCTGATAGCTCAGAACTATGGAGCCGGGGACGAGAAGTCGCGGCTGAGCCCCGGCAGCTGAAGGGAGGCGAGTATTTTTTTTTTTAAATACACTTTTTTAAATGGCTTTTCAGCCTGAAGAGCTATTGACGGGATGCCGGCAGCAGGATTCTTTACTGCAGCTGTCATGTGTGATAGCTGCGGTTGAGAATTGAAGAATTCCCTTTGCTGCATCTACCACAGATGTGGCAGATGTAGCAGCAGGGAATTCTTTAAACTAGCGGGGGTGAAGGAAACATCTGCATGTTGCAGATGTGTTCTTCATGCCCGCGGGGGTCATGGTGTTTTGCACAAAAGGTTTCTTTTTCAGGGAAGGGCTTATATGTAAAGCCCTTCCATGAAAAACAATGCAGAGGGCTGGCAGAGCATTGTTTTCAATGGAGCCACCGGCAGCAGCCGCGGCTCCATTGACAACAAGCACGCAGCTGAGTTCATGCGTGTTTTTGCTCATACCTAGGTGCGGACGTATGTTAAGTGTCCAAAAACACACCTCATGGTTGCTGAACACTGATGGGCTAGAACAGGAGATGACCAGTTTGAGAGTCGTTGTTTAGGAGAAAAAAAACCTCAAGTGTGCAAAAGAGCTAAAAATTAGGTCACTGGGCAGAGGAAAAACATTGGTCAGATGAATCCAGACTCCTTTTGCACTATGGTGGTGGAAAAGTCAGAATTTGGTATAAGCAGCATGGAGAAATCAATCCTCTCTGTCATTTGTCAATGGTGTAAGCTCATGGAGGTGGACTAATTGTGTGGGTGGACCAATTGTAGCACGGGTGGGTTCAGTATCCTGCAAAATGATGATTTCAACATCAATTGAAATCTATGCAATGATGAATGAGGGTGCATTCACACGAACGTATATCGGCTCGGTTTTCACGCCGAGCCGATATACGTTGTCCTCGTGTGCAGGGGGGGAGGATGGAAGAGCCAGGGCCAGGAACTGTGCTCCCGCCCCCTCTCTGCCTCCTCTTCGCCCCTCTGCACTATTTGCAATGGGGAGAGGCGGGACAGGGACGGGGCTAATTCCCAGACCTTAGCCCCGCCCCCAATCCCGCCTCCTCTCATTGCAAATAGTGCAGAGGGGCGGAGAGGAGGCAGAGAGGGGGCGGGAGCCTCAGTTCCTGCTTCTGGCTCTTCCATCCTCCCCCCCTGCACACCCGGACAAAGTATATCGGCTCGGCGTGAAAACCGAGCCGATATACGTTAGTGTGAATGCACCCTGAGTGCTGGGTGAGTTCACTGATATTTTACAAGATTTGGTTTCAACTATAACATTTCCCACATTCAGGACATGAAAATGGCTTCTCTCCTGTGTTCGTTCTGATGGTTAAAAAAATTGGATTTTTGCTTAAAACTTTTTCCACAGGCTGAACATAAATATGGCTTCTTTGTGTGAGTTCTCATATGCTTAACAACATCAGATTTTTGTCTAAAAGATTTCCCACATTCTGAACATAAAAAAGGCCTCTCCTGTATGTGAGTTTTCATATGTTTAACAAGATCAGATTTTTGGCTACAACTTTTCCCACATTCTGAACATGAAAATGGCTTCTCCCCTGTGTGCATTCTCTGATGATTAACAAGATCTGAATTCCAATTAAAACATTTCCCACATTCTGAACATGAAAATCCCTCTCCTGTGTGAGTTCTTAGATGTCCCACAAGATGTGATTTCCAACTAAAACTTTTCCCACATTCTGAACATGAAAATGGCTTCTCCCCTGTGTGCATTCTCTGATGATTAACGAGATCTGATTTCCAATTAAAACATTTCCCACATTCTGAACATGAAAATTTCTCCCCTGTGTGAGTTCTTAGATGTCCCACAAGATGTGATTTCCAACTAAAACATTTCTCACATTCAGGACACGAAAATGGCTTCTCTCCTGTGTGAGTTCTTAGATGCGTCACTAGTTGTGATTTCCAAATAAAACATTTACCACATTCAGGACATGAAAAGGGCTTCGCCACTGTGTAAGTTCTCTGATGTGTACGAAGACTTGCTTTCCGGCTAAAACATTTCCCACAGACTAAACATGAAAATGGCTTTTCCCCTGTGTGAATTCTTAGATGTTCCACAAGATGCGATTTTTCTCTAAAACATTTCCCACATTCTGAACATGAAAATGGCTTCTCTCCTGTGTGACTTCTCTGATGTTCAAGAAGAATTGATTTCGGGCTAAAACTATTCCCACCTTCTAAACATGAAAATGGCCTTTCATTGCTAAGATATTGTGCTAGTTCCCCTTGCCCATAAACAGGTCCATGTTTGTTATTCAGCGATTGGTTAGATGAGGGTTGATTGTGACCAGCTGCATTGCAGAATAGATTGCTAGTCTGAAGCACTAAGGGTACATTAGGAGTTATTGAATTTATTTGTGTGGTGTAATCCTCTACTTCCTGATATAGAGATACATCGAGATGTCCAGGGGAGCCTCTTATCCAATCTTCGGCTGGAGAAGAAAGCAAAAATGTCTTATTTTCCAAAACTAAACAATTGAGTTTTTATTAAGCAATCAAGCTTTATTAAGATAATAGGAAGCAAGGAAATATAAAGGAAAATTGGCTTGCAAGATAGCAGCATAACATATGATTTATATAAAGCCCATGTACTTGTAGTAATGGAAGACCAAAGTACTCATAAACACATTGTAGGGTTTATGAGTTTCCATAAACTAATTCCTAGTAGAGGTAGTGACAGGTGTTTCTCTATAGACCATATACTATGATATATTACAATGTTAATAGACAACAATGGTTACATTTTTTTGGCAAATTCCATAGAGGTATGTCCCCTAGGACCACTTCACAGAGCTAAGCTTTATGGAATAAGGTCCAGAAAAAAGCCACATATGACAGACTCCCTCAACACATGGAAGAAGGATCTCTGGCCATGATGTTAAATGCTAGGTATGGCAGAAAGCATGGTAGTAGCAACATCATGGATGTGGCATGGAAATTTGTTCGTAAGTGAAGGAAAAATTGATGGCTTTATATACAAGACAACGCTTAAGGTAGACCTGCTTTAGTCTGCCAGAGAAGCGAGTCTAAAAGAGAGGTTCACCTTCCAGCACAGGGGTGTACAACTCCAATCCTCAAGGCAGACCAACAGGTCATGTTTTCTGGATTTCCTCAGTATTACACAGGTGATGTAATTGTCAGAGCCTCAGACACTGCAACAGATGTACTTACTATAGGATATCCTGAAAACATAACCTGTTGGGGGTCCCTTGAGGACTGGAGTCGTGCACCCCTGTCCCAGTAGGACAAAGACCCTATAAATGCTTCCAAAGCTATACTAGAGGGGTGTAAAAAGAAACAGCCTAGACCTCAATTAAATTAAGGATCTACAGCATGACTTGAAAACTGCTGAACACTAATGCAACCATCTAATTGGAAGCAATTGGAAGACTTTTACATGGAAAATGGGTAAAAATCCGAGTATCAAGATCTGCTGAGCTTATAGAAACAAACCTCAAGGGACCTGCATCTGTAATTGTAAAAAAGGTGGTTCCACATATTTTTGGGGGGATAAGGAGTTCGTATGCGTGTCACATCACAGTGTCATGACGCCAGCGCATCATGGGGCCGCGGATGAGAAATGGGTCAGTTCATGCACTACACAGCAGAGATGCTTGAGGAGCATTCGTGGCTAATATGACTATGGTAACACACCCCAAATGGGTGTGCCCACCAGGAGCCATATAAGGAGAAATTAAGACTGGCGGCTCCATTGATCTCCAGCCTACCAACTGGGCTGGAGGTTTTGCTTTGTCCTTATTTTTTTGTTTTTGGTCCTCTTGCTAGGAGTTTTGGGGTCAGGACTAGGTAGGCTTGTAATTGTGGTATATACCAGCCAGATACCTAGCTTCATTTCTCTAATTATTTGAGTACAGAGAGAAACTTAATCAGTATTTTGGGATCCGATATAGGCCCCAGGATTACTGCAGCTTATTTTTATTTTCTACTCCTCGATAGGTGGTCAGGGTTTGGCATGCCTAGAGCGTGTTAATCATCCAGTAGGTAGTTGAATAAAATAGGAGAACTCACTCGGCACGAATGACCAACCCAAAGAAAAGGGGCTGTAGTCACCCCCAAAGCCCTGATATGCAGAAAAAATACAATTTTTGTGCACATGGGCATCCAAGCAGTAGGAGAGCAGCAGGACCAATCCAAAAATTGCAGTTTTTGGTAAATGGTAAAGATTTAAGTGATGGTTAAATTACCGTTTCCTTTTCTAAAATGTGGCTTTTATTTATTATTAAGGTGCTTATTGTATTTTAACCACTTCCTGCTGCAGGGCATAAATTTACGTCCTGAAGCGTTGGGGTATGTATGAAGAAAGATCGCGGAGCGACCTGTCTTCATACAGCACTGCTGTCAGCTGTTTATTACAGCTGACACCCACGGGCAATATTCGCAATCAGCCGTGTGGCCGATCGAGGCTACTAACCCTTTAATTCTTACAGCAGCATTTAAATCCCCTGAATGATGTTTGGGGGAAACGTGTGTGTGTCAAGGCAGCCGGGGGACTTCTGAAAGGCCCAAGGGCTGCCTTAACAGACTGTCTATCAAGCCGTCCCCTTGGGGTGGCTTAATATACTGCAATCTGACAGGCAGTCTGACATAATTCTATGGCATTACATCATACTGCATTAGCGATAGAAGCATCGCTAGTTGTGGTCCCCTAGAGGAGCTAAAAAAAAAACGTAAAACTAATATAAAGTTTTAGTAATTGTGAAAAAAAAAGTATTAAAAGTTAAGTTGTGCGCAGAAGATGGCGGCAGAAAAGTATTTTAAAAAATTAAAGATCTCTGAAAAAAAATAAAAGTAGTACGGCAAAAAAAAAAAACTCTGTAAGTTTGCTATCGTAGTAATCGTACTGACCTATAGAATAAACTTATGTCATTTTTGTTGCAGTCTGTGCTTCGTAAAAACAAGACACACTGAAAGAGGTTGTTTTTTTTTTTACTCCACTTCAAATTTTTTAAAAGTTTTTCAGTACATTATATGGTACATTAACCCCTTGAGTGGCGGGTTTCCTACCACCCTGTTGTGCCCACCAGGGCAGGTTTTTTAAAATGGTCTAATCATTGAATTTCAACTAATTTTGCAGTTGCGTCTCAAGAGCCATAACTTTTTCATTTTTCCATTGACATGGCCATATAAGGGCTTGTTTTTTGCGGGACAAGTTGTGATTTTTTAAACAGGGGGGAGGAAAAAAAGAAATTGGGAAAAAAGAAAATAAGGGGCCATGTCATTAAGGGGTTAAATAATGTATTAACTTCCTTCTCTGGGTCATTACGACGCATGGATACCACATGTGTGATTGTATTTTTGATTTTTTACAAAGTAAAAGGAGACAAGTGTTTTTATAATTTTTTTAATAATTTTTTTAATTTTTTTTTTGTCCCTTTAGGGGACTTCCACAGGGACCCATCAGGACCCCTGATCACATTCCGGGGGTCCGATGTTGACAGCCCTTTACATGCTGCAGTGACAGCCCTTTACATTCTGCAGTCACATAGACTGCAGCATGTAAAGGGTTAACACAGCAGAGATCGGAGGTTTTCTCTGATCTCTGCTGTAAGAGCTGGCACCTAGCTGTCCTCTGACAGCCAAGCACCAAGCTCTCCCTGCCACAGAGACCATCGGCTTGCTTCTGACAAGCCGATGGTCTCTATGGCAACCTGAAAACAAGCAGAAGATTGCCGGCATATCGGCAATATCTTCTGCTGGTTTTTCAAAGCCCTTGCACTGCTCTCTGTGGGTCTGTGCAGGCAGAGCACACTGTCACAGCTTGTGGCAGTGTGCTCTGCAGCTCCCATAGTGATACATAGCCCGGAAATCTTCCGGGCTATGTCGCTATGAGCAGTGGAGCTCGTCCCGGAAAATTTCCGGGCGTGCCACTCAAGGGGTTGAATAGCACCATTGAAAAATACAACTCGGCCTGCAAAAAACAAGCCCTCAGAGTGACGTCGATGGATAAATAAAGGAGTTACAATTTTTTAAGTGGGGGGAGGGAGGAAAAAAACGAAAATGGAAAAAAAAAGGCAGTTAAATATCCCCGCCTCCCCTAATCCCCCCCCCCTGGTTTGTGTCATGTGTTCTAAATAATGTCCTGTTACTTCTATTTAAACACAGCTTATGTCAGTATGCCTTGAGAAAGGCAACATAGTATGGCCGAAACGCGTTGCATTTTTATTATATATACTTTTAAGTTTACTACTTATTGTTCTGTATACATTAAACATACCTTTCAGCACCTACTAAATTTGGTTTAATTGATCCCCTTTAAAATGTATCATGTGAGCACGGATTTTTTGTTTTGGATATTTCTCCTTATGAATTATTTAACGCTTTGATTTGCAATGTGATGCCATGCTATGAGTAAAGCTTAATGACAGCCAGAAGGTATAAACTTGTTTTTTTATTCCTGTGCACATGGGAATTTTTGATGTATTTTCAATAAAGGAGTATTTCGCTTTTTTTTTAAGAATGCTGGTGCTGGACTGAATCTTCAGATTATTGTAACTTCAATGGACGTGAATTGGAGTCACATAAACAGCACAGCAGCTATGCTATTTCTACATCTCAGAAGGTCTGGAAACAGAGCAGCACTTCTATGGGAATTACATAACTAGCATACAGCAGTACGCCCGGCTGTGTCAGTAACACCTGCCCACCTCCGTTCCAGACACTCTTCTGCATGTAGTCCCATAGTGTTTATTGTTTGTGTTTTTTTATGATCTTTTTCATAAAAATTTTTTAGTGTTTTGCTTGTTTCTTTTTATTTACAGATCTGTTATCAGCAATGAACTATTTCTTTGTATACAATGTTTTTTGTAAAGATTTTGCCAGAATCAGGAAGTCATTTGTCTTGCTCTGGTCCATGGACAATTTAAACAAAGTGTCCTTTAAGAAGGAGAAGGTTGGCACATATATATTTTAAGAAGCGAGTCATCAGCACATTGCCTTTCTATGTAAGGATGATGAAACTCTCTTACCTTTCACTGACACTGATGTGGGATTATGGAGGCCACTCATCGCTCCACCAGAACTTTCCTGCAAAGTAAAGAGATGACAAAGAAGTAAAAGGCCCCACATTATCTTATATCCTGACAGAGATGGAAAACCCCTCGACGACAGGAACCAATCTGCCCTGAAAGGAGAAGGATCTGCTCAAGTGGGGATCAAACTTGATCAACATTCAACCAAGGATCAAATATTACAAAACATTGGCAGTACTGTCTGGGTGTATCCAATAAAGTGGAGTGCCACAAATGGGCGGTGCCGCCTACCATAGCACCAATATAAATACAGAATTAAACAGCACTGCTTGCGCTCTCAAATATGTCGCTGCCAATAAATCAGTTGTCCTAAATAGTTTGTCAGAAGATACAAAACTGAGCTCTAATTTACCACAAAAAGACTCTGGAGCTCCAACAGACAGAGACTGATCCAGTTGGTGATTGTAGCTCCTCACATACTAATCGCCATGGTTTGTCGGACAGAGCGGCCCGTGAAGCAGCTTACATGTTTCTGTCTGCCCCCATCGCTGCACATTTCATTCTAATGTGCATGAAAATTAAATGTTGTTTCAGGTAAAAGGTAAAAATTAAAAAACACATTGACTTGGGTAGTAAAAATCTTCATTCATCAGTCTGTAGAAGATTTGCAGAATTCTCAGCTTCATCTACCTGATGATCCAGTGGGACATGTTCCTCTTCCTCTGGACAATCCTGGGAATATAGAGGACTGGGACATCTCTCATGGAGATTTTTCTGACAGGATCCATCTATGGGAAATAACCAGAGAGACCGAATACATTATATATCTGATGATCAGATGATGGCGAGACTAGCCGACCCTCAAAACTGTCCTCTACAATAAAGGAAGGTCTCCTCTTACCCGGTGATGTGAGGGGCTGCTGATCCTCCATCATGACCTCCTTGTACAGATCCTTGTGTCCTTCTAAATACTCCCACTCCTCCATGGAGAAATAGACAGTGACATCCTGACACCTTATAGGAACCTGACACACACAATATACTGTCATCCTCCAGACTCCTTCCTTGGCTGTATTATATAATGCCCCCCATTCCCAGCAGCGCTCACCTCTCCGGTCAGCAGCTCAGTGATCCTGTGGGTAAGTTCTAGGATCTTCTGCTCATGTATCAGTGAATGAGGTGAAGGCTCGGTGATGGGGCTCTGGGTCCGACTCCGTCCCCCTGACACACGAGGGGTCGCACACTCACCAGACCACTTCTTCACTACTGTGTAATCCTGTGGATGGTGAGACAATGATCACTACATGGAGGCTAAGAATCCTTCACCTTTCCCGTCATTCCCCTGTTTATTACTAGAGATAAGAGTGACATCATGTGAAGCACTCACCTCCCCAGTTATCCAGTAGATGATCTCCAGGGTGAGGTCTAATATCCGGGCAGCCATGTGGTCTCTGTCCTTCTCCATCCTTGGTTGGTCAGTGATGGAAAGGACCATCGTCTTTATTTGTGAGAGTCCTGTACCTAATGAACCTGAGGAAGACAAGAACATCTTCCATGAAGGGTCTCACTACTAGGGGATTATAGATGATTAGTGACAGTGTACAATGGAGATGTCTTATTTACAGATTACTGACCATAATATGATATATTAGTCCATTATCCCCCTGTTATATAGTGAGTACAGGGTCACACAGGATACACTGCAGGGCACCACATACAGCAGCCAGTTCTCATCTTCCAGGACACTATAACTCTCCCCCTTACCCTGAAGTAATGCCCTGATCCTGCAAGACATAAGCAGGAGCTGCAGTTTCCAATATGATCTGTTCTGCAGGAAATCCCTTTCCACTGTCTAACATTTCTATCAGTCCAGATTAGAAGATGGCGCTCCGGTTGTTGCTCAACTTAAAAGAGGTTTTCCCAGCAGCGCTGTCGGTCAGAGCCAGGATACAATGGGGTTGGAGCGGAAGCTGCGTGCTCCGATCCATGTATAGTGGACGGCGCTTGTAACTGCAGGTGCAGGGCTCACTGATGTCAATAAGAGGTCCTCCTGCAGCTACGGGTGTCGGAGTATCCCGACACTGACAGTTGGCGCCGCCTGGAAAACCCCTTTAAGTATTCAAAGATATTTGGAAAACTGCCTGCTGGAAACGACAGAATGATGTCAGAAGATACAGAACATTGCAGCTGGCTGTATACGGGGCGGGGCGGCCGTGTATACACAGTATTAGGCAGGCAGTGTACATGGGAGCCCCGACGAGGGCGGTCAGAGCACATAACCCCCTAATAATACACCCCATCCAAGAACTGTAACCACCAGTGATGGAACTGCAACTAATATCAGTTCTGCACATTGTCTGCAATAACTACGGTGCAGCTGGAGGACCAAAATACCTCCGGACCATCACAGCAAAACATCCGCAGCAAAGATCAGCCATGAAGAAGCGGGATGTTATCTATTTCTCCAATATGCGATTCATTCCACATCTGACAAACTGGTATCCGAGGCGCAACTAACGGTAGGAGATAAATGCAGTCGCCGCAGTACTGACACACGGACGGTTACCTCTAACTGACCTGGACTGACCGTCATACAGCCCAATGCACAGACTCATGCAGCGCACACACCTCTACTACCTGCTGACATCATCAGGAGAGAACTTCAAGAAACTACTCCCACACATGTGACTGGTCACATGGTCATGACATCATCATAGGTCCTTTACCATCTCCCATCCTGGAGGCCCCACCCCTTCCTATGACATCACTACCAGCCCGGCTATAATGTAGGCAGCCCAGTAGTGAGGTGAGGGGGCTGCAGGGGCTTCTACCAGGCGCAGCCTCCATTCCCCCGCAGCTAGTTTTGGCCTTGGTGACGCGGCTTCATCTCTCAGTTCTGACCTCTGACCCTTTATGCGGTGATAACGCTGGAATGGTTGTACTTGAGGGGCTTTTAGATGGAACTATTATAATAATTATCATTCAAACGAACGAACGTGAACAATAACAGTCCTGTCTAACCGCGATCCAACACCCAATATAGGAGAACTTCTCATTAAGGCTGGCAGTTGCCTTTATAGTCAAAATATATGCCATCATATCCCTGAAGGGAGCCCGATACTACTTAAAGAACTACAATTCTAGCAACCATTCCAAGAACCAGGCTCTCCACATCCATAGCGACCCTCTAGACCCCTTCCCCCCCTCATCCCGGAGATTCTTTAATAATAAGTCTTAGTTTTAGAAAGAACCCTCTAATCTGGACATATGAACCCCAAAGGGACTCTTCTTAGAATAATGCGAGACACTGACTGGTGATGGTACCCTACATCCCTGTACAGGTTGGCCATCAGGGTTATTATATCCACCAGCTACATCTCCTCATTCATCTGGGCCACCCCAACTCCTATGCACTAGCCCTATGTTTCGGTGAACAAGTACCTTTATAGTCAGATCCCATTGCCTCGTGGTACTAACGGAACAAATATTATAGTTGCATTCAGCTCAACAGCATGGCTTCTGTTGTAGGTGGGTGTCCTTAAACTACATAAGAAAAATCATTGCCCTGTTAAAGTGAATTATCTAATATTTGGTACTCATTGATCGATCATTGTGTTGAAGATGTTTCAAAGTTGAACCACATTTTCTTTTTTCTGCTGGGCTGAGGAACTTTTCGGCATTGTCTTGCTCTCCTTCCCTAACTCTTTCTCCCTCCTTTTTTTAAAACTTTTTTTGTTCCCTTCCTACTCCTTCCCTTATCTCTCTTTTCTTCCAACCCCTCTCCTTACACTGGAGCCCCCTCTCCTCCATTTCTTGCTTAAATCAATAGTTCCTCTTTGGCACAACCGCGGTGTGTCGATCCCGCTAGATGTTGCTGTTATGACCACCACAGCAGCACTCATCATACAAGTTATTTACACTGTCTTAAATGTTAAATTTATATGATAGCCATCTTTTTCATACCCTCCCCACGCTACCTTCCTCTCACCCCTCTCCCTTCTTCTCTCTCGGGGTGGGAGACCCCGGATAACCATCTTCTATAGCTCCTCACATATCCCCATTGCTCTAAAATATTTTGAATAATGTTCAGGGCTTTAATTCTTTCAATAAATGAACCAAAGCTTTTCATAGAGGTCCTGCCCTCGTCAAAAGACTCTAGATTAGGACATATTTCTAATGTATTCAGTAACCTCATGGGAAACCCTGCTGTATATAAGCAGATGAAAAATATATCCCTATCCTCCAGAAAGCTAATCTTGTTCTTCTTTTTAGCACCAAGACAAACTATTGCTGACTCCTGGCGAAAGGCTTCCTTGGACTTAATGAAAAACAAACCTCGAATAGATTTTAAGTATGATAGATTTCTGAGTGTTTGGACCCCATAGATAGATTATGAGGCTCACCAACCTCTGTATAAATACAATACCCAAAACACAGTCTTACAGCTCCCCCTTCCTCTGGGTTGCTACCACGAGAGAGAAGAACCCCTCACCTCTGGAACATCCCCCCTCCCTCCTTCTCCCCTCTTGGCCTATATCTTGGCTGTGGTCAGACCATTGATATTGGTAAATCGCTTCTATGAGAAATATAACAGGATAAGGGAAATAAGAATCTGGTTATACTGGAACACCCTAACCTTGTTATCTTCAGCCTAGCCAGATAATATACTGATAACTCATCCATAATACGCCTGTATAACTTTTCTTACTGTTATATTCTTTTAGATATTGGAAAACTTTCAATAAAAACTATTGTTAAGAAAAAAAAGATAGGACATAAGTGACTGAAATTACGTAACGCGTGAAAATATAGGTCTTGATATGAGTGTCCATAGATCCCTGTGGGAGCTGGAAAAAAAGGAAGGGGGAGGGAATTTAGTAGCATCCAATGCTTGGAAAGAAAGACAGGTGCCTGTATTTTACATATTACAAGTCATTAGAAGGATTTCTACCAATCAAGGGAATTCCGAACAGCAGGGCATTTTTTTCTGCAACAAGCCACAGATTGTGTGAATAGGCAATTTAAATGCTAATGAAGCTCGGGGCTCAATGGAGGAAAATCTTTCATTCACACAATCTTTTGCAGAGTTAGCAGGGGCGTAACTATAGGGGATGCGGTTGCGCCCGGGCCTACGAGCCTTAGGGGCCCCATAAGGCTTCTCTTTTCCATACAGGAAGCCCAGTACTATGACTAAAGCATTATAATTGGGGGCTCTGTTATAAATTTTGCATCGGGGGCCGGGAGCTTCAAGTTACGCCTCTGAGAGTTAGCTACGATTTTTTTGCATGATTAGGCCCCTCATGAGAACGAGCCATGAGAAGTATTTCATTATCTTCTTTAAAGAACCTGTTCACAAGGAATATATAAACTAGGAACATAATCGGCACAAATTGGCCATTTATTACATTGGGAAAATTCCCGATGGGCCGAGCGCTCTGTGGGCCAGCTGCTATTTTTCATTATATACAGAGCTGGTGACAAGTAACTACATGCAGCCAGCCCTGTGTATACAAATGAGAGTGCCAGCGGCCCGCCCGGTGCCTTCCCAACTAAGGGTCATAATGTGAGAGACATTACAGTTGGACAAACACCCTGACTGAAGGGAGGAGGTGGAGTCCGGGGGTGGGCACTTACAGTTTAGCTTGTTTCCTTGTTTGAGCAGAGGAATATAACTATGGAGCAAGGAATTGTGTTGTCTGAACAGGTGAGCCCCTACAATGATCCTCTACCGACTAGTCCCTCCTGTAGGCCATGCTGCTCATCACATGATACACTGGCGGCCTGGAGGTATCAGGATGTACCCAGCAGAGCAGCAGTATACAGGCACTATTGTTGCTGGTGGCGCCCCAGGTTCCCCCTCTCTTGTTCTGCTGGTTGGGGGAAGCAGTGCTGCTACTCCTGAGTACTGTTGGGAGTTTTTGGTGCAGTTGCAGTGGTGGCTCTCCCCGGGCCAGCCAGCACTCTCTTGGTCTGCTTCCCTTGTCTCTATGACGGGTCAGCAGCGGGCCGGGTCTGTCTTCCAGCCGGGTCCTCTGGGGCTGCCCTTGTTGACGGTCATGGGTGGGGCTGCAGCCACGGTCACTTCCAGGTGCTGTGGCGGAACTTTAGCCTTGGGCTTCTCGGGCAGTGGTAGGCCTAATCTGGAGCGCTTGTCCCCTTCGAATTTAAAAGACCTCTTTCTACTCCCCGTGGGTAGGTGAGAGTCATGCAGGGCTTACTGGGGGCCATTGACACCTGGGGCGGGCTGGATGTCTTGGGTCCTTGAACGGGCAGCCGGAGCTCCTCCGGGCAAATCCTCTCCTCAGCGGGCCTTCAGTGGGAAAAAAAAAGCAGGCACTATTGTTTACTCCACCTCTGTCCCTCTCTAATCTGATCTTCTCTTATGTTGCCTGCAGCTAGGCCTGCACCCAGCAGCAAGTAATGAGTGACATGGCCCAGCGCAGACCAGCAACCAGCCACCCCAGCAAGACCTGGTCATCTATTCAAGGCTGGTAGTGTCTCAGGTGGGATTTGCTTATTTGAACTCTAAGGCCAACTTTACACATACAGTAAACACTGCGGACATTCCACTACTGGAATTGTTGAGGAAATTCCGCAGTGCTAGTATTTATTTTTTTCCGGCCATATTGATAAAAAATAATTGTCAGCTGTAAACACCTCCGACTGAGCAGCAATCTGCTTGTGTAGAGTTTATTAATCAGTAGACGCCTCTACGATGCAAAGAGATTTCGCCCAGTTAACAGAGTTTGAGGGTGCGCATTATTGGAATGCTGGAGGGTCATATCGACAAATTGTCCTCCACCTGGGTCGTTCTGACTAGACAGGAAGTATTGGGACCAGTGGATGTATGAGGGTATGAACACAAGGTGACCGGGTTCAGGACATCCTCAACAGACCACCAGTAGAGAAGATCGTCTGATTGTCCAACAAGCATGAGCAGCTCCAACTTTTTCTTTGTCGGCCATCCAGAGAGAGGTGGCACTATCTTTACAGGCCCTATGTCAGTCAAAACCATTTCCAGGTTTTTGGCTGAAGTGATTTTGGTCTCACAGTGCCCATTACGTGTACTACCTTTGACACGCACCATCTGCTCCATTTGCATTGGTGTCAGAAACAACGCAACTGGACTGCTATAGAGTAAAACCAGGTTGTCTTCAGTGACGAATGTAGGTTTAGTTTGGGCACTGATGATGGCCGTGTTCCTATCTGGAGACCTCAGGTGAGTGCCTCAATACTGCCTCTGCTGTGGTTCGGCCAACTGCCCCCACTGCTGGTGTGATGGACATGGGGGGGGGGGGGAGGGTGAAACATTGCAGATCGTCACCCCTAGTGGTGAAAAACATTGCCAGTTTTGCCCAGGGGGACACTTTGTCTAACACTGGCCCTGGTAAACACTGTGTATATGGAGCTCCTTTGGAATTTCTTGTTAATTTATCCCATTGCTGTCTTGACTCATATGCTTTACAAATCACAGTAAAAGGGGACATACAAAAAAAAAATCAAAAAAGTGGCCATGTACTCACTAATATACTAATGCAAAAACAAAAAGAAAAGAACAAGTAGAAGCACTACACTCCTCAGCATGCAGACAATCACTCAGATACGGACTCTATTTTGTCAGGGAGCTCCCTGAATATTTTCCATTATCACTATTTTGTTTAAATATTTGGCCATGTTTTTGTGCTGGGTAATAAAATCTAACCTTTTTCATGGGTGTGCACACTCTTTATTGTGTGGCTTTTCTCTTGTTGCATTTTTGATTGATTAAAAAGATTCAGCCAAAAAGGATCCTGTGGATGTAAAGTCCTTGAACGGGATTCACTGGAGCAGAAACAGTGTACTCTCTCTTTAACCCCTTCACAGTATAGACGGTTAAAATATAATCTTTATTACTAACTTGTTAAAACATACGGGGCTCAGACTGACATAGACATACACAAATAACACTAAAAGCCACACACTCGGTATAACAAGATGGGAAGATACCCAGTCTTGAGGAGGACAAGGGTACCAAACGTACTCAACATGCAATAGGCCTAATTAGTAAATGATCAGTCAGTGAAAGAAGACAAGTCAAAAAAAAGAATGGTCTGTTCCTCTTAGGTTAAATACAGTTTTGTGATTATATCAAACTGGAAAAACCCTGATTCGGGGCTTAGGGCTCATGTCCACGGGCAAAATAAGAATTAAAATCCGCAGCGGATTTTAACTCTTCTCCTGCCCGCGGATCCGCACCCCATAGGGATGCATTGACCACCCGCGGGGTAGATAAATACCCGCGGATGGTCAATAAAAAGGATTTTAAAAAAAATGGAGCATGAAAAAATCCGGACCATGCTCCATTTTCATGCGGGTCTCCCGCGGGGACGGCTCCTGCGAGCTTCTATTGAAGCCTATGGAAGCCGTCTGGATCCGCGGGAGACCAAAATCGGGATTTACTCACCCGCTCCGTTTCTTCTCTTCTCCGCGGCGCCATCTTCTCTCAGTCGCGGCCGGATCATTTTGCTTCGGGCCGGCGCATGCGCGGGGCACGTCACCGACGTCATCATGAGCTTCCGCCGAGCCGAAGAAAGAAGATCCGGCCGCGAGGCAGAGAAGATGACGCCGCGGTGAAGAGAAGAAACGGAGCGGATGGGAGGTGAGTTAATTCTGATTTATTGTTATTTTCGGCGCTCATGTCCGCGGGGCAGGAGGGACCCGCTGCAGATTCTCCATGGAGAATCTGCAGCGGATCTGATTTTCCCCGTGGACATGAGGCCTTATGGTAATTATACTAAAAGAGTAGTACAGTCTTACCTTGGCTTGCGAGTGCCTCAGCTTGGGAGCTTCTTGACTTGCGAACAGGCTCTGTCCCTTATTTGATTTAAGAGCAAAAACTCAGGTTATGAGCCTGCTTCCGCATTCCACCAGAGATAGGTGATGTCACCACGCATCGCAGTGCCGCTGCTGTCTCAGTGAATCTCGCAATTAACCCCTTAATGACGCGGCCCCTTTTTCTTTTTCCATTTTCGTTTTTTCCTCCCCACTTCCAAAAAATCGTAACTTCTTTATTTATCCATCTACGTCGCTGTATGAGGGCTTGTTTTTTGCGGGACGAGTTGTATTTTTCAATGGTGCTATTGAAAGTACTATGTAATGTACTGAAAAACTTTAAAAAAATTCTAAGTGGAGTATAATGAAAAAAACCTCGACATTTCGCCATTTTTAGTGCGTCTTGTTTCTACGGCGCACAAACGGCAACAAAAGCGACCTGATAACTTTATTCTATGGGTCGGTACGATTACTACGATACCAAACTTGTATAGCTTTTTTTTTTTACTATACTTCTCTTTTTTTTTCAAAGACATTTAATTTTTTTCCATTATTTTCTGCGGTCATTTTGTGCGCGCAATAACTTTTTTATTTTTCCGCCAACGTAGTTTAGCAACGGCTCATTTTTTGTGGGATGTCCTGTAGTTTCTGATCGTCCCAATTTGGAATACATACGACTTTTTGATCGCTTTTTATTGCGTTTTTTCTGGGAGACAGGGTAACTAAAAGAGTGCATTTCTGGCATTCTTTATTTTTTTTCGGACGAAGTTCACCATGCGGCAAAAATAATGCACTACTTTCATAGTTCGGACTTTTACGGACATGGCCATACCAAATATACATTTTTATTGTAGAATTTAGATTTTTTAATAATAGATATGGCAAAAGAGTGGTGATTTAAACTTTTACAACTTTTTTACTTTGAAGTCCCCCTGGGGGACTTTAACATGCGATACTTTGATCGCTCCTGCAGTATGACGTAATGCTATAGCATTGACAGCAGCATTTGAATGGTTAATAGCCGCGATCGGCCGCGTGGCCGTTCGCGGCTATTGCCCGCGGGTGTCAGCTGTTATAAACAGCTGACGCCCGCAGTGTATGAAGAGAGGTTGCCACGCAACCTTTCTTCATACATACCCCGCCGCTCCATGACGTACCAGTACGTCATGGAGCGGGAAGGGGTTAAATAATTGCTACGGCGCGTGTGCGGTGACGTCCCTGCACGTACACGGGATGGACCTGCGAGTGGGCACACTGGCAGCCCTTTATTCGTTGGGTATATTTTCCAAATTCCATACTTGTCCTACTCTCAAACACTCGCACTGTCAATTTTCCATAAACACCAGGCTTTACTAACTATCAGATTTCTCCATTTCCTCTCTCTCTTGCTGTCATCTATTAGTCCGTCTATTGGTCTGTCAGTGCAAGCTATGAGCCATAACTGTCGGCTGTGTGAATGAGTGTCTGTCTTTACATGAAAAGCCCAATATGGTAGCTGCTCTGTATGAATGTATGTCTTTTACAAAAAATACCATCCTGATGAATCAGTGAGCCTAATGATAGCTGAGGAAACGTGTAGATGGAAAAAAAGCAAGACAAACTGATCAAACAACATGTACAGTAACAACAAAATTGCCGTAACAAAACACTAGGACTCAATAGAGCTAGTTTATGGTTTACTACATGATTCAATCTAGGATCAGTTTATCATTTCAGAAAAATTATTCATTTCATGGTTTAATAGAAAAGAATGATTAATTTGATAATTAAATTAGTTCATTTTATGGTTTATTTGATGGTTCAATTTAATAATTCATTTCATGGTTCAACACGTTTCCCTACTCTCATACTTCATCAGGAACCAATTGTCAAATTCCGAATAAAATCACACTTAAGAAGACATATGCTAGCTACAAGCTAGGATAACACAGTGTGGATAGATACTTAAAAAGGCTAATGATTAGAGATGAGCGAGCATACTCGTCCGAGCTTGATACTCGTTCGAGTATTAGGGTGTTCGAGATGCTCGTTACTCGTAACGAGTACCACGTGATGTTCGAGTCACTTTCATCTTCTTCCCTGAGAAATTTGCGCGCTTTTCTGGCCAATAGAAAGACAGGGAAGGCATTACAAACTTCCCCCTGCGACGTTCAAGCCCTATACCACCCCCCTGCAGTGAGTGGCTGGCGAGATCAGGTGTCACCCGAGTATTAAAATCTGCCCGCCCGCGGCTCGCCACAGATGCATTCTGACAGAGATCAGGGACAGTGCTGCTGGTGCCGGAGCTGCTATAGGGAGAGCGTTAGGAGTTATTTTAGGCTTCAAGAACCCCAACGGTCCTTCTTAGGCCATAGAAATCGCAGATCGCACCTATGTGCGATCTGCGATTCCTGTTCTCTTCTCTATATACGCTCAATGGGGCCGGCGGCAGCAGCGCCGACCCCATTGAGAACATATAGAAGACAAATCATTCTTGTCTGCCACAGCTGTAACAGCTGTGGCAGAGAAGAACAATGTTTGCCCATTGAATTCAATGGAGCCGGCAATACAGCAGGTTCCACTGAAAGCAATGGGCTGCCAGCGATCGCGGGATGAATTTTCGGGAAGGGCTTAAATATATAAGCCCTTCCCTGCAATTCATCCAGAAATGTTACAATAAAAATATATACTGTATATACCGGCGTATAAGGCGACGGGGCGTATAAGACGACCCCCCAACTGTCACCTTATACGCCGGGAATACAGCACAGCAAAGAATAAAAATCATTACTCACTTCTCCTGGTGTTCTGCGGCGCTCCTGCAGGATGTCGCTCCCTCCTGGTCCCCGGCAGAGCATTGCTTTCTGGACGCAGGGCTTAAAATCCCCGCCTCCAGAAAACACACGTGCCTTCAGCCAATCACAGCCAATGACAATGATGTCATTGAGAGAGAGGGGGTTACACCAAGAGATGATAGGGAGAGTAAGAGATCATAACATTTTGTTATGCGTAATACTTTTTATTTTTCTTTATAGCGACATTTTTTTTATTCGGCACAGTGGCAGTGTTTATGCAGAGTGTCCTAATAGATTTGCATAGGACCTCCTTAAAAATCATGCCTGCAATGCTGTTTTGTGGTTGCGAGGGGTTAAAGGGGTTGTCCCGCGCCGAAACGGGTTTTTTTTTTTTTTCAATAGCCCCCCCGTTCGGCGCGAGACAAACCCGATGCAGGGATAAAAAAAAAACAACAGATAGTACTTACCCGAATCCCCGCTGTCCGGTGTCTTCATACTTACCTTGTGAAGATGGCCGCCGTGATCTTCACCCTCGGTGGACCGCAGGGCTTCTGTTCGGTCCATTGCCGATTCCAGCCTCCTGATTGGCTGGAATCGGCACACGTGACGGGGCGGAGCTACGAGGAGCCGCTCTCCGGCACGAGTGGCCCCATTCAGCAAAGGAGAAGACCGGACTGCGCAAGCGCGTCTAATCGGGCGATTAGACGCTGAAGATTAGATGGCACCATGGAGACGAGGACGCCAGCAACGGAACAGGTAAGTGAATAACTTCTGTATGGCTCATAATTAATGCACAATGTACATTACAAAGTGCATTAATATGGCCATACAGAAGTGCTTACCCCCACTTTGTTTCGCGGGACAACCCCTTTAAGTTATGCACAGAAAGCATCCTTAGGCAGTCGGTCCACACCTGTAACATTGTCTTCTTTATTCAGTAAGTTCTTAGATGCTTAACAAGAATCAAGATCACGGCATGCTTTATCTTTCTGTGATGTGGGATTTTTTAAAATCTCATGTTTCCCTATAGAGCCTCCTTTTTATCGCATCTCAATGCAACAAACTTGCGTTGCGACTTTAACATTAGAAAATCCTATTGACTGTCGCATAAAAAAACACGCAATTTTAATGCAGGTGGCAGCAATACAAGATTTTTCTGAAAAAAAAACATCGTTAGCGATCAAAAATCGTGGGGATCAAGCCACGATTTTCTTGTTGCAAAAACCTTGATCACCGGTGTGAAACTAGCCTTTTACAGTTGGTCCTACAAAAAAAGTCCACACCTGAAACATTGTCTGCTCTATTTGTCTTCACTAACATTTTCAACATTGTGAACATGAGCATGGCTTTTCCTTTCTGTAAAATCTTAAATGTTCCACAAGAAGAACCGATTTTGGGTTAAAGCAATTTCTACATTGTGAACATGAGTATTGACTGTCTGTGTGCCTTTTCAAATCTTTCACAAGACTTGATTTCTATGTAAAACATTTCCCACATTTGAGATAAGGAAAATGCTTCTACCTTGTGTGAATTTTTAAATGTTTCACAAGATGTGATTTCCACTTAAAACATTTCCCACATTCAGGACATGAAAATGGCTTCTCCTTTGTGTGAGTTTGTTGATGTCTAAAAAGAATCGATCTCTGGTTAAAACTTTTCCCACACTGTGAGCATGAAAATGGCCTCTCCCCTGTGTGAGTTCTCAGATGCTTAATAAGATCAAACTTTTGTCTAAAACATTTCCCACATTCTGAGCATGAAAAAGGCTTCTCCCCTGTGTGAGTTCTGTGATGCGCAACAAGCTTTGATTTTTGGGTAAAACATTTCCCACATTCTGAACATGAAAATGGCTTCTCCCTTGTGTGAGTTCTTAGATGATCCACAAGATATGATTTCAGACGGAAACATTTCCCACATTCAGGGCATGAAAATGGCTTCTCTCCTGTGTGAGTTCTCTGATGTGTAAGAAGATTTGATTTTTGGTTAAAACTTTTCCCACATTCTGAACATGAAAATTGTCTCTCTCTGTGAATACTTAGATGTCTCACAAGATTTGATTTTTGGTTAAAACAATACCCACATTCTAAACATGAAAAAGGCTTTTCCCCTGTGTGAGTTCTCTGATGCTTAAAAAGATCTGATTTTTGTCTAAATGATTTTCCACATTCAGGACATGAAAATGCCTTCTCCCCTGTGTGAGTTCTCTGATGTTTAAGAAGAATTGATTTCTGGTTAAAACCTATCCCACATTTTGAACATAAAAATGGCTTCTCTGTGTGAATTTTTAGATGTCCCACAAGATTTGATTTTTGTCTAAAACATTTCCCACATTCTGAACATGAAAATGGTTTCTTCCCTGTGTGAGTTCTCTGATGCTTAACAAGATATGATTTGCAACTAAAACATTTCCCACATTCAGGACATGAAAATGGCTTCTCACCTGTGTGAATACTTAGATGTTTCACAAGATTTGATTTCCTGCTAAAACTTTTCTCACATTCTGAACATGAAAATGGCCTTTCATTGTTTGGATTTCTGTTATGAAAAGAAAGTTTAGATTTTCTTTTAAAATGCTTCCCACTTTGAAATAGTTCCTCTTGTCCATGAACAGGTCTAGGTTTGTTAATCAGTGATTGGTTAGATGAATTTTGATTCTGAACTGCAAAATCGGAAAATAAATCGCTAGTCTGAAGCACTAAGGGTAGATTAGGAGTTATTGAATGTATTTGTGTGGTGTAATCTTCTTCTTCCTGATATGGAGATACATTGAGATGTCCAGGGGAGCCTCTTATCCAATCTTCACCTGGAAAAGGAAGTAAAAAGGTCTTATTTCCCAAAGTAAACAACAGAATTTTTACTAAGCAATCAAGCTTTATTAAGACAATAGTAAGCAAGCAAGGAAATATAAAGTAAAGTTGGCTTGCAAGAAATCAGGATAACATATGATTTAAGTAAAGCACATGTACTTTCAGTGATGGAATACCAAAGTACTCACAAACACATTGCAGTGTTTGTAAGTACTTTGCCGGCGGAGTTTCTATAAAGTAATTCCTAGTAGAGGTAGTGACAGGTTTTTCTCTAAAGAGCATATACAATAATATATCACAATGTTAATAGACAACAACGTTTAAAAAAAACTTGGCAAATTCCATAAAAGAGGTATATCAACCTAGGACCACTTCACAGAGTGGAGCTCTATGGAATCGGGTCCAGAAAAAAGCCACATAGGACAGACTCCCTCAACACATGGAAGAAGAATCTCTGCTCATGATGATGAATGCCATGTGTGGCACGAATTGCACCCTTCCCATCACCCACAGTGAAGCATGGTAGTAGCAACATTACTGATGTGGAATGGAAAGTTGTCATCCGGAAGAAAGCAGCGCTGGGTTGAAGGGCCATCAGGTTTGGAAAAACAGTCTCTTTCTTAGCATTGGGGTAATTTATGGGCTGTTGCATACAGGATTTCTTGAAACTTTACACATGTCTCTAATTCCGGCAGGATAGAGGAGAAGGAAGAAGCTGGGTTTTGACATCAGCTTCATCCGTGCCCTTCCTGGCTCCTCTCTCTCCGAGTGACCTCTTCACTGTCTGACTCCATACTCCCTACATACTGCTCTTCACTTCCATCTTCTAACACTGTTATCAATTTCTAAGTGCGCACTACAAAATAAACCAGAAGCCCCACCTTTGTCCTCACTCAGGGAAGCTGTCACAGCTTAACTGATTTACGACGGTGCCTAAGCAAGATTAACTCTTTAGTTTCCTGACTCCCTCTTCTTATTAAATGAAGTCCAGCCTAACTACACTTTGTTAAATGAACTGGTATGTTAAAACAGTTGCTCTTAAGTTGCAGGTAAAGTACTTTTATTCTGTAGTGCCAGTCCAGGTCACTACAGATTCAAACTGTAATAAGTGCTACTGCCATTATGTTATGCTGCCATCAGAAAGGGGTGCAAAAAGATGGTGAAAAAGTCTCTTAAAAGGGGTTTTATCATTAGAAGAAAAAAACAACATTCCCTACTTACCTATTTCCCCCCTGGCAGTTTTCTTACCACATCTTCTCCTGGCTCCTCTAGTCCCCCAGGTCACCTCACCTCTGTCCAGCAGGATCCTCTCTTTCCTGTTATATAGCAGCTATTCACTACAGTTCATTTCCTAGCAGTGAATGCCAAACTCTCAGCAGCCTGCTTTAGCGCACGGGCATGGGCTATTGTCGCTAGTGTTCATATAGCTAAAACAAATGCGAAAAATTAATCACATCATGCTCCATTTTTGTGTGGATCCCACATGGACGACTTCCATTGAGGTCAATTAAGGTTGTCCAGTCCGCAGCGGACACTACAGACATGCCACCAATGCGCGGAAAAGCATGAGTTTAAAAAAAATGTACGGCGCACCTGCATGCATCCACAGTAAGAAGAAAGAAGATCCAGACAGATAAAAAAATGTCCTGTGCTGCGAGCAGTGTCGAGTCCCGCTGCGGGATGCAGCGGATGGAATCCGACCCGCCCGTGGACATTGAGCTTTATTATCAAAGTGCCCTTTTTCGGAGGAGAAGGTGGGGGCACATATATTTTTTAAGAAGTGAGTCATCGGCACATTGCCTTTCTATGTAAGGATAATGAAACTCTCTTACCATTTACTGACACTGATGTGGGATTATCGAGGCCACTCATCGCTCCACCAGAACTTTCCTGCAAAGTAAAGAGATGACAAAGAAGTAAAAGGCCCCACATTATCTTATACCCAGACAGAGGTGGAAAACCCCTCGACGACAGGAACCAATCTGCCCTAATAGGAGAAGGATCTGCTCAAGTGGGGATCAAACTGGATCAACATTCAACCAGGGATCAAATATTACAAAACATTGGCAGTACTCTCTAGTTGTATCCGATAAAGTGGAGTGCCACAAATGGGCGGTGCCGCCTACCATGATACCAATATAAATTCATAATTAAACAGCACTGCTTGCACTCTCTTAACTCCTTCCTGCTCCATGACCTACATTTACATCATGGAGTGTCGGAGTATGTATGAAGAACAATCGTGGGGTGACCTCTCTTCATACAGCGTGGGCGTCAGCTGTTTATTACAGCGGACACCCACGGGTAATAGCGGCAATCAGCTGCGCGGCTGATTACCGATATTAACCCTTTAAATGCCCTGAATGATGTTTGCGGGTCCTGTTTGCCTCCTGCGGTGCGATTACAGGGAGACATACGGGTGTCTCTGCAGCAAGGGGCTTTCTGAAAGTGGGGGTTGGGGTGGCTTGATAGACTGCCTGTCAGATTGCAGTATGATGTAATGCATTAGGGGTTAAATATATCACTGCCAATAAATCAGTTGTCCTAAATAGTTTGTCAGAAGATACAAAACTGAGCTCTAATTTACCACAAAAAGACTCTGGAGCTCCAACAGACAGAAACTGATCAAGTTGGTGATTGTAGCTCCTCACATACTAATCGCAATGGTTTGTCGGACAGAGCGGCCCGTGAAGCAGCTTACATGTTTCTGTCTGCCCCCATGGTGTTGTCAGTAACAGTAATTATCCCAACGGACGGAAATCACTTTTTCTATGAAAACTAAAATCTGATGAAACACATCGGAACAAAAAGACCCAATGTGTTTCTGCGGACTTTGTTCCTCTTCTTCAGGGAATCCTGATTAAGGAAACCAAATTGCTCATTAATGTGTTGGACGTTTTTGTCCTAGTGCGCCCCCTGTAGTCTGTGACAACGCAACTACCTGTAGAACCCTTTTCTTTTTCAATGGCAGAGCAGCTGATGGCTGGTGCTGAATCTCTCGATATAGAGAAGGTTATCGGGGCCGAAGGATCAGGACTGTTACTGACAACACTATGGAAGCAGAATAACATGTAAGCTGTTGAGCCGTCGGACAAACAGAGACAGCTAATAGGTGAGGAAATACAATCACCAACATGATTATCAGCTTGAGGCTCTATTTATACGGGTGAGTGAGATATTAGTCCGAAAAGCTCAAACTGATATCACACTTGGAAATCTGGAAGTTTTCCCTGTGCTTGCAATGTCCTTTGCAAAAAAAAAAAGCATCACTGCACATGACATTATCAGGCGCGTAAAAAATTATAGTTGTTTCAAAGATAAAAATTAAAAAACACATTGCACTTGGGTAGTAGAAATCTTCATTCATCTGTCTGTAGAAGATTTACAGAAATCTCAGCTTCATCTACCTGATGATCCAGTGGGACATGTTCCTCTTCCTCTGGACAATCCTGGGAATATAGAGGACTGGGACATCTCTCTGGGTGATTTCTCTGACTGGATCCATCTATAGGAAATAACCAGAGACATTATATATCTGATGATCAGATGATGGCGAGACTAGCCGACCCTCAAAACTGTCCTCTACAATAAATTAAAGTTTCCTCTTACCCGGTGATGTGAGGGGTTGCTGATCCTCCATCTTGACGTCCTTATACAGATCCTTGTGTCCTTCTAAATACTCCCACTCCTCCATGGAGAAATAAACAGTGACGTCTTGACACCTTATAGGAACCTGACACACACAATATACAGTCATCCTCCAGACTCCTCCCTTGGTGGTATTATGTAATGTCCCCCATTCCCAGCAGCGCTCACCTCTCTGGTCAGCAGCTCAGTGATCCTGTGGGTAAGTTCTAGGATCTTCTGCTCATGTATCAGTGAATAAGGTGAAGGCTCGGTGATGGAGCTCTGGGTCCGGCTCTGGCTACCTGACACACGGGGGGTCACACACTCACCAGACCACTTCTTCACTACTGTGTAATCCTGTGGATGGTGAGACACTGATCACTACATGGAGGCTAAGAATCCTTCACCTTTCCCGTCATTCCCCTGTTTATTACTAGAGATAAGAGTGACATCATGTGAAGCTCTCACCTCCCCAGTTATCCAGTAGATGATCTCCAGGGTGAGGTCTAATATCCGGGCAGCCATATGGTCTCTGTCCTTCTCCATCCTTGGTGGGTCATTGATGGAAAGGACCATCGTCTTTATCTGTAAGAGTCCTGTACCTAAGGAACCTGAGGGAGACAAGAACATCTTCCATGAAGTGTCCCACTACTAGGGGATTATAGATGATTAGTGACAGCGTACAATGGAGATGTCTTATTTACAGATTACTGACCATAATATGACATATTAGTCCATTGTCCCCCTGTTATATAGTGAGTACAGGGTAACATAGTAACATATATAGTAATATAGTATGTTAGGCTGAAGGGAGACAATGTCCATCTAGTTCAGCCTGTTTCCATTCCCCTTGTTGATCCAGAAAATGCAAAAAAACCCTCAATGAGGCAAAAGCCAATTTAGCCTATTTTGGGGGGAAAAATCCTCCCCAACTCCGTAATAGCAATCAGAATAATCCCTGGATCAATGTTTGAAAGTTCCTACCTGACTCTAAGACCCGGATCAGCAGCCCCACTGGCTATTTAATGTCTATGTCCTGTAATATCATAGCGCTATAAAAAGACATCTAGCCCCCTTTTAAACTCCTCTAGCAATTTTACCATCACCACGTCCTCAGGCAGAGAGTTCCACAGTCTCACTGCTCTTACAATAAAGAACCCCCTACTATGTTGGTGATGAAACCTTCTTTCCACTAACTGTAGATGATGCCCTCTTGTTACCGTCGCAGTCCTGGATATAAACAGATCATGGGAGAGATCCTTGTATTGTCCTCTAATGTATTTAGACATAGTTATTTGGTCGCCCCTTAACCATCTTTTTTCCAGGGTGAATAATCCCAATTTTGATAGCCTCTCTGGGTATTCCAGTCCTCTCACTCAGTTTATTAATTTAGTTTCCTGTCTTTGAACCCCCTCAAGTACAGCAGCATCTTTCCTGAGCACCGGTGTCTAGAACTGTACACAGTATTCCATGTGGGGCCTGACCAGTGCCTTATATAGCGGAAGAATAATGTTCTCGTCTTTCGCCCCTATACCTTTTTAATGCACCCCAAGACTTTATTTGCTTTTGCAGCAGCTGACTGGCATTGATTGCTCCAGTTAAGTCTACAGTCCACTAGTACCCCCAGGTCTTTTTCCATATCGCTTTTCTCTAGCAGTACCCCATTTAGTGTATATATTGTTGATATCTGTTTCTCCTGCCCATGTGCATAACCTAACATCACACAAGATACACTGCACCACATACAGCACCCTGGTCTCATCTTTCAGGACCCCATAAATCTTTCCCTTACCCTAAAGTAATGCCCTGATCCTCCAAGACATCAGCAGGAGCCGCAGTTTCCAATACCGATCTGTTCTGCAGGAAATCCCTTTTCACCATTTAACATTTTATATCAGTCCATATTAATAATAATCTTTATTTGTATAGCGCCAACATATTCCACAGTGCTTACAAAGACAGGGGGAATACAGAAAGACAAATGTACAAAAATACAAAAACCACGGTTACATGTAGCAATCAGTTGATATAGACAGTAGGGGTGAGGGTCCTGCTCCAACAAGCTACACACTACAACTATTGCCATCCTTGTGAGTGGGAGAAGCTGTGAGTTGAGAGAGACCAAGGAAGGAGGTGAGCGATAGAAGCTGAGAGGCAGATGGGGTCATTGGTGGGGATGTTAAAGTTACCTAAGATGAGGGTTGGGATTTCACAGGATAGGAAGTGGTGGAGCCAGGCGGCGAAGTGATCCAAAAACAGGTGGGGAGGACCTGGTTGTTCCTACCCTTAACCCCTTAAGGACCAGGTTGTGTTGTACCTTAAGGACAAGACACTTTTTAGGGTTTTAACTGCCCGACCGGCCTTCATTGTCAGTGCATATACTTCGAGAAGACTGACAGCCAAAACGTTGCATGATGGAGGAATAAAGCAGATTTCTTTTAATGCACCCAGGACATGACTGCCAACTGTCCCGAATCCTGCAGGACGGTCCTGGGCAGCAGGAAGCATTTTCCTCTTTGCCTCCATAAGCATTAGACTCGCTTGTAGTCCTGAACTAGTGGCAGCAGGCGCCGCTGCTGTAATTAGTATGACCTCTGACCTCTCCCCCCAGTATCTGTGTTCCTGGTTATCGGAGGTCACAGGTCGCAATGATTACAGCAGCAGCACCAATAGAGTTAAATGCTTGTTGGGAGGCTGGAGGTCCACTCTGGGGGTCACTATTACAACTGGGGCTATAATAGGAGTTATTAGAATCATAGAATGGTAGAGTTGGAAGGTAGAGTTGGAAGGAACCTCCAGGGTCATCTGGTCCAACCCCCTGCTCAGTGCAGGATCACTAAATCATTCCAGACAGATATTTGTCCAAACTTTGTTTGAACACTTCCATTGAAGGAGAACTCACCACCTCCTGTGGTAACCTGTTCCACTCATTGATCACCCTCACCATCAGAAAGTTTTTTCTAATATCTAATTTGTGTCTCCTCCCTTTCAAATAAGGGAGATGGAATAAAAACCTCCACAGTGCCACCTATTGAAAGGCAGCATTCCTTCGAGCCAAAGTCAGACTTTTTATACAAGCTTTGTTACAATGACCAGGAATTAAAAGCAAAGCCAGACTCCATGTACAGACAGCTGTTTCAGGGTTTTTGCCCTTCATCAGTGTACAGTAGGAGTCTGGCTTTGCTAGTTATAGGCCTGGGACGGGGGTCAAAAACGCTATCTTTTCTCCTTAGGGAGAGCAACTATACTATAAACTAAGTGCGGAGACTCAAATGGCCATGCACGCTCCTCTGGCTAATATGCAAATAAGGGAGATGGAATAAAAACATCCACAGTACCACCTATTGAAAGGCAGCATTCCTTCAAGCCAAAGTCAGACTTTTGAAGGAATGCTGCCTTTCAGTAGGTGGCACTGTGGAGACCCTCCTCTCTTTCAGTTTCATCCCTTTGCTTCTAGTCTTTCCTTGTGCAAATGAGAATAGGGCTGATCCCTCTGCACTGTGACAGCCCTTCAGATATTTGTAGACCTCTTTTAAGTCTCCTCTCAGCCTTCTTTTTTGCAAGCTAAACATTCCCAGATCCTTTAACCGTTCCTCATAGGACATGATCTGCAGACTGCTCACCATCTTGGTAACTCTTCTCTGAACTTGCTTCAGTTTGTCTATGTCTTTTTTAAAGTGGGGTGCCCAGAACTGGACACAGTATTCCAGATGAGGTCTGACTGAGGAAGAGTAGAGGGGGATAATGACCTCACGTGATCTAGACTCTATGCTTCTCTTAACCCCTTTGCGCAAAATGATGTACCAGTATGTCATGGCAGGCTGGTACTTCGTGCAAAATGATGTACCGGTACGTCATCGGGATAGCGCGAGATCATGACTGACCTCGCGGTATCCCGCAGCGGGAGCCGGCTGTCAGTCACAGCCGGCGTCCCGCTGCAACAGCGGAGGGGGGGGGGGCATCGGAGATGCGCCCCCCTGCTGTTAACCCCTTCCCTGCCGCGATCTAATAGATCTCGGCAGGGAAAGAGTTCACAGAGGGATCGCGCTCCCTCTGTGTCTCCGGCCGGCTCTCGCGATGTCATCGCGAGAGCCCGGCCTGTCACCATGGCAACAGGACACCAGATACCGGCGTCCTGTATTGCCTATGCCTAGGATCGCTGTATAAGCGATAAGGCATGGCAAGGCAGTAGCTCTGCCATGCCTTATGACAGCAATCATAGGCACAGTGCTGCAAGTCCCTCAGAGGGACTCAAATAGTGAAAAAAAAAGAAAAGAAAAATGTAAAAAAAAGAAAAATGTTAAAAAAAAATGTAAAAAAACCCTTTTTATGCTTTTTCTAATATTAGCATAAAAAAAGGTAAAAAAAAAATTAAAACCCCACATATTGGGTATTGACGCGTCCGTAACGACGTGTACAAAAAGTTTAACACACTTTTTATTTTGTACGGCAAAAAGCGTAAAAAAAAAAGCTAAAAAACAGAGGCAAAATGCTAATTTTTAGCATTTTGCCTCACAAAAAATGCAACTAAAGTGATCAAAAAAGCCGTACATTCCCCAAAATGGTACCAACAAAAACTACAGCTCATCTTGCAAAAAATAAGCCCTCATAGAGCTCCGTACATAGAAAAATAAAAAGGTTACAGGACTTTGAATGCAGCTATAGAGAAAAAAAAAAGATTTCCAAAAAAAAAAGGGTTTTTATTGCAAAAAAGTGTAAAAACCTAAAAACAATATAAGAATTTTGGTATCGTTGTAACCGTACCGACCCGCAGAAAAAAATTTGTGCTTCATTTATGCTGCATGATTAACGCTGTAAAAAAAAAAATCTATGGCAGAATTCTTGCATTTTCTCTCCCTGTTATCATAAAAAGAATAATAAAAGTTTTACGATATAGCCTATGTACCCAAAAGTGGCACCGATAAAAACTACAGCTCGCCACTCAAAAAACAAGCCCTTATACAGCCGCGTCAACGGAAAAATAAAAAAGTTATGGCTTTTGAAAAATGGAGATGGAAAAATACCAAAAATCGCTTGGTCCTCAACGCCAAAATAGGCCATATCATTAAGGGGTTAATACATCCCAGAATTGTGTTTGCCTTTTTGGCTGCTGCATCACATTGTTGACTCATGTTCAGCCTATGATCTATTAGTATACCCAAGTCTTTTTCACATGTGCTGCTGCTTAGCCCAATTCCTCCCATTCTGTATGTGCTTTTTTCATTTTTCTTGCCCAGATGTAGGACTCTGCATTTCTCCTTGTTAAATACCATGAGAAATTATTATTACTAATGGGGCTACTGTAGGGATCAATATTATTACTGGAGCCACTATTACTACTGCGGCCGCTATGGGGGTCACTATTACTACCAGTGGCACTATGGGGGTCACTATTACTACCAGCGCCACTATGGTGGCCACTATTACTACCAGAGCTACTATAGAGGTCACTATTACTAGCAAATCGATGAGGTGTGAATGCACTCATGAAGGGTTTATCTGGGCACATAGTGTTGTTTCAAAGCATTCAATGGTTAAATAATAGAAGATATAATCACCCTTTCTGGCTCCCCTACCACAGCTGTCTTGACGGCTCTCCAAGCTGCACTTGTCTGTACTATCGGCTGCAGGGAGGCAATGATGACTAACTCTGGGAAACGGCAATGTGAACACTGAAGCCAATCACCGGCTCCATTCATTCTTCACCCTTAGGCCAGGCTCACATGGCGGTAAGCATAAACTGCTGTGGGTGTCCCGCACCGCTTTACAGCTCTGGAGCCGGCTGTGACTCTGGGTACTGCCAGTGAAATTGTACTGCGCATGACCACTTACTCACGCAGGCAGTCATGTGAAGTACAGTAGGGACGTCCAATCCAATAGACTCTCCTTCGCCAATAATGATACAACACTTTTTCAGTCCTATTGGTCGGGAATATATCTCAGGTGATCTTTCAGCCAAAGAATAGCTTTGCATACGTATGCTGAATAGTCTGAACACTGACCGGGAAGCCGACCAGCATATGGAATGGAACAACACATTCCATCTCACCCAAATCACCAATCCTAATTTCTACCCTTTACAGACCAGAGCTAATGTGATGGACCAGTTTCAAGCACAGGTGGAGAAGGAGTTAGCAAACTTGGACAAACAATCTTTCAATAATAAATAATAAATCATTTTTTGTACAATTCTCGTAATTTTTTTTGGACAACGTTGTGTGGGATGGAAGATATATAGACGACATGATCATAATTTAGGATTCTCGGTCATCTTCTTCACAGAATTTCTTCCATTATTTAAATGATAATAATGATAATCTGATCTTCATACGTACGAAACATGAGAAGGAGACAGAGTTTTTAGTTTTTTTTGTTTGATGGCAAATTTAATCAGTGGGAGAGTAGAAACTAGGTTATTTCAAAAACCCATTTCCAGCAACTCCATATTACATACCAAAAACTTCCAATTTATCAACTTCATTAGAGCCCAAAGTACCTGATCACAACAAGTTGATTATACGCAAGAAGTCAAAAACATCACCAGCAGGTTCCTCCAATGGTTGCCCAGCAAACACCATTCAGAATGTGCGCCTCAGGGTGGATAACAAATCTAGGGATTTCTATCTATCACATAACAGAGCCACATTGAGGGATGATCCATCCTTGGTCTTTTCCACCCCTTACTCTAGAAAACGACTCTCTTGCATATATTCTGGATGGTGACTTGCTCACTCCTTGGTTCTGCAGGCGGCGTGATGTTATCCAACTTTCTGGCTTCCTGGTGATCAGTACTGACAGGGTAAATCAGGCCTAGGTTCCCACGCAGGGCCACCCTTGTCAGGGCAAATTCTCTGCTGTTGATAGGCAGGGACTTTCCATCTCCTGCTTCCAGCATAGTGCTTGATCCCCTGGTCACCTTGCATTCCAAGTCACGCCTTCCAGCGGTGAGCATCTGGGTTTCCAGAGCCAGCTGTCTGCCCTGTCGATCTGTTCCATCTACTGGTTGGGCAACACAGCTGATCCACTTCAAATACCTAACAATCCTAAATATGACACACTCGTTTATCAACTACTATTCTACCTATGTGGTACATCTGATTTTTTGCAGTCTGTGTCAGTTACACTCTGTGGGGTGCACGTCCAGGAAACCTAAAACTACGATTGCAGAACATATTTCCTCTGTAACCAGTAATAGCCTAAATAGAGGAGGCCGGCCCCATTGAAGTCAACACCTAGCGATGGCGCGGCATAATCTGTACTGTGCATGTGCGGTGGCCGACACACCCGTAGTACAGAATATGAAGAATCCGGACAGGTACATGGGGTCACCGATCGGACACAGGGTTGAATTCTGCTGTGGGATCCCACACCCGGTCGTGTGCAGGCGGCCTAAGGCAGACATTCTGCCGAAACGCATTAACAATTTTGGGGTACCTGTGTGTAAACAGGCTGCGGTTTTTAATAGGATACAATAAACTTCAAGTTTTAATTTAGTGGATGCCTGTGGACTCTAGGACATCAGGGTTCTTCCTGAATCCTGTTGAAATTCACCGGTCCATTTTTCAAACATCTACATGAGGTGAGCCAAACCATTTCTTTTTTTGTGTTCTAGGAGTCATGCGCAGTACTTCTGTTTTTTTAAAAAATATATTTCCTCCGCCATTCAGGGGGAGCTTGAAATATAAGCTGTACCCTGAAAACAGGCCGTAGCTGAAGAAAAAAATAAGAATACATCACCTCTCCAGCGCTGCAGCAGCTTCTCCCGGTACTGTTTGATTGGTTCAATCACAGCCATTCATTGAGTGCTGGCTGTGATTGGCTAAGCATTAGCCAATCACAGCCAGCGCTTCCAGGAGGCGGAGATGTTTCAATCCCCGGCCAGAAGATGATTAAGAGAAACAGTGCCGGGACCCAGGGGGAGAAGCTGCTGTGGTGTCGGAGAGCGCTTGTAATGTGATGTATGTGTATATTTTTATTTTTGTCTGCAGTTAGGACTAGAGATGAGCGAGTATACCCGCTAAGGCTAACTACTCGAGCGAGTAGTGCCTTAGCCGAGTATCCTCCCGCTCGTTTGTAAACATTCGGCTACAGGCGCGGGTGACACGTGAGTTGCGGCGGTGAGCAGGGGGGGAGAGAGGGAGAGAGAGATCTCCCCTCCGTTCCTCCCCCGTCACTCCCCGCCCCTCGAATCTTTAGAGATGAGCGGGAGGATACTCGGCTAAGGCACTACTCGCTCATTTCTAGTTAGGACTTAGATTTTAGCTTTGACACTAGGTTTTGCTACTGTCAAAGTTGCATCGAACCGCACAAAACTGCGGTTTTCGTGCGATGCGATGCAACAGAGAGGAAGGCTCTACAGGGAAACATGGGCTACAAAACCTCACGAGCCATGTGCATATCATCAGACCCGCAAGGTTTTTGTGTCGGGTTGTTGCATGCTTCAAAATATCACGTGTGAAGTAACTCATAGGAAAGCATGGGGTTCACATACATGCGATCTGTAGCATTGTAGCAACGCTACAAAATCGCACAACTTTGACGCTCATGTGGACAAGGCCTTACACAGATGATGTAATTATTGTCGTGCCTCAGACACTCCAACAGGTGTTCTTACCATAGGATATCCTGAAAACATGACTGTTGGGGGTTCCTGAGGACTGGAGTTGAGAGACACTACCCTTATTGGAGTGGAACTGCACAAGGCAATGTAATTGATGACCTGCGAGTTACTGCGTATCACACTGGTTTATAGCGCCTTCATAATACACAATAAACATATCACCGTGTGAGCCCGGCCTTAGGGGATTGTCACGGGTGCGGTTTCTCCTTCCCCATATGAAAAACTCAAATCAGAGTTGCAATTAGCGTTAGCAGCCAAAGTATTGACTCACCGACGTATCAGTCTAATAGATCTTCGCCAATGAGAATATGCTGATGTTGGCTACCTGCTGATGTAATCAGGAGAAAACTACATGGAACTCCTCCCACACACGTGACTGGTCACATGGTCATGACATCATCAAAGGTCCTTTACCCCAGTAGGATCCAGCATCTCCTGGAGGCCCCGCCCATCCTGTGACATCACTACCAGCCCGGCTATAATAGGCAGCCCAGTAGTGAGGTGAGGGGGCTGCAGGGGCTTCTACCAGGCGCAGCCTTCATTCCCCTGCAGCTAGTTTTGGCCTTGGTGACGCGGCTTCATCTCTCAGTTCTGACCTCTGGCCCTTTATGTGGTGATAACGCTGGGATGGTTTTATTTGAGGGGCTTTTGGACGGGACTGTTAGGCTCGGATTACACGGGACGGAAATCTTACGGAATATTCGCAACAGGACAGCACGGAACTTCTGCGAGACTTCTGCAACGGAAATGCTGCTTCAAAACCCACACAATTTGGCACAGGCTTTAAGCAGCTTTACAGCCTGTTTTCTGCTGTGGAAATCTCCCCCATATAGAGAGAAAAGAGTCCGCAGCAGAAATGGCACTAACATTCACATGTTGCGGATTTGAATTCCGCACCGCGTGTCAGTTTCCGTGTGGCTTGTCCGCAGCAGACTGTCAGCAGCATATGACCGAGATTTTTGCAAATCTCATCCACTTTGCTGCTTAGTCTCAGTTTTAAAAATGCATGCAGAGGATCCGCACGGAAATTCTGCGCAAATTCCGCCCCGTGAGAACCAAGCCTTATCGTACAAACGAATGTGGGGATAAACAATAAGTCTCCGCTGGCGAGCGCGGAAAAATGCGCATTTTTCCACGGTCTCCATTAATACTGTATTAATGGAGACCTCCCTCCGTGGAAAAACGCGGTAACATACAACATGCAGCATTTTTTTTCCCACGGTGTAAATCTGCGGCAGAATCTCGCATGTGAGGACTGAGCTGTTCATTAAAACCTAATAGCTGCCTTATTCCTCCGTGGATTTACGCCATGGGAACCGCAGCAGAAATCCGTTTGTGGGAATTAGCCCTAATTATTAGGACATTATATAGTACCAGTATTTCTGATGACGCAAAGCGCCACACAGTTCTGCTACATGCACGTCACACACAGCACTGCTACGTGTACATCACATACAGCTCTGCTACATGCACGTCACACACAGCACTGCTACGTGTACATCACATACAGCTCTGCTACATACATTCTTTATACAACAAGGGTTTAAAGCAGCACAGCAGAGTCCTGCCCACCCTGATCATGTGACCCCAGACTGCTTTCACACAGGTGACCGATCACTTAAAGGTGACATCATGACAGGTCATGTAAGCACACAGCTGCTGTAGGTGTTTGTTAGTATTCCATCCCCTACAAACCCCCGTGGCCTCAGTTGCTATAGAATTCTAACAAGCACCTAGCCAAACAGCAGAGGTGTGATTACAGGACCTTTGATTGAGTCACTGTCATGTGACCGGGGGCGGAGCATGTAACTTACTCACTTGGGATGAAGAACCTTTGATGAAGTTACCGTCATGTGATCAGGGTCTGCGCATGTAATTTGTTTACTCTTTCTTTGCCCCTGATCATCCAAAGTGAGATTGATTAGATGAAGGTTGATAGTGACCAGGGGCATCGGAGGATAGATCGCTTGTCTGAAGCACTGAGGGTACATTAGGAGTTATTGAATTTATTTGTGTGGTGTAATCTTTTTCCTGTTATAGAGATACATCCAGATGTCCATGGGAGGCTCTTATCCAATCTTCACCTGGAAAAGAAATAAAAAATTTCTTATATTTCAAAATTAAACAATTGAGTTTTTATTAAGCAATCAAGCTTCATTAAGACAATAGCAAGCCAGGAAATATAAAGGAAAGTTGGTGTAGGGGACAGCGTCATTTCTTTGGAAAGATACTGGGGTAAAATCTTATAAGGTCATGGATGGCTCTACCATCTTCTCTTTCAAGACCCAAATCGTAGGCGGCCCAGCCACACGCAGGGGACCCGGTGTAAGTAATGGTGTTGAATAGCTTAATTACCTGTTTGTCCTCGTGACGTCAGTGCCCCTTTTCAGTGAACAAAGTTAATAAAGTCCACAGGCAAGGAAAAAGTTTTAAACCAGCGGCACATGGTTTTCTTTTACTTGTTTAGTCAGATTCGATTTTTCCAGTACACAGCGTTAAACGGTCTTAGGCATCACACTTTTGTTTCTTATTCTTCCCTTTACAAGTTTGTATCCAGAAATCACTCTTCCCATTTTCAACCTCTGAACATCCAATGTCTCAGTTATCTTACAGACAATTACTAGGGGTGCTTCCCTTATTTGTTGGGCACATACCACAAGCACTTCTATTTCTCTGTTACAGTCATGCTCAAAAATCTGGTTACGGAGTTCTCAATGGCGGTAAATGAGTGGAGGGACCAATCACTCACAATTGTTGAATCCAAGATAACAGGATCTGTTCCTCACATTCTCCTGAGGAAAGACATCCCATAGCTGCAGAAGTAAGCCCAGGGTGCTTGCACTCTCTTTTGGCAAATTCCATAAAAGAGGTATGTCTCCCTAGGACCACTTCACAGAGTGGGGCTTTATGTGTGGCACACATTTAACACTTCCCATCACCCACAGTGAAGCATGGTAGTAGCAACATCATGGATGGGGCATGGAAATTTCTTTGTGAGTGAAGGAAAAATTGATGGGAGCCTTGAGGACTGGAGTTGTGCACCCCTGTTCCAGCAGGAAAAGGACCCTATAAATGATTCCAAAGCTATACTGGAAGGGTGTAAAAAGAAACATGGAAGTGTTGGAGGCACAGCCTAGAACTCAAACCAATTGAAGATCTGTGGTATGACTTGAAGATTGCTGAACACTAATGCAACCATCCAGATTTGGCTTTCGGTACCATCTCTATGATGACGACACCCAGCTATCCTTCCGTAACATCACAGCAACATTCATTCAAAATGCCACAGACTGTCTGTTCGCTGTCTCTAACACTGTCCTCTCTCTTCCTAAAACTGAACCTCTCAAAAACTGACCTACTGGTGTTTCCGCATTCTACTAAACGACCTCATCCTGACATCTCCATCTCAGTGCGTGGCACCACCATAACTCCTAGACCAGTGTTCCCCAACTCCAGTCCTCAGGGACCGCCAACAGGTCATGTTTTCAGGATTTCCTCATTGTTACACAGGTGATGTAATTATCATCAGTGCCTCAGACATTGCCACAGGTGATCTTACTGAGAAAGTACAGGCTCATAAAATGGAAGAATCTGTCTCAAAATGGTCGTTAGATACAAAATGGAACATTATAAGATGTAAATAAGCTTGTGTGTAGTGAAACAATTATTCAAGCAGAAATAACTTTACAGCAGGAGATTCGGTGCAATGCGTAATGATGTGTCTCTCTCTGTTCTTTTTCATGAGAACCAAGTCTGAACAACAGTTCTTATCAGGAAAAAGTCCTCCCACACTTTCAGAAAAACTTGGACAAGGGAACTGACTGTACTACAGCGAGCTGAATAACAAAGGGAGGACCAGGGAGGACGAGATAACGCTGAAGCTTGAGAACATAAATATATTCTCACTAAACAGTGCATGATTCCAATGTTTTTTCTAACCCAATGAGATTAACCCCCGTGACTAATGACGTATTCATTTTCTGTATTAGAACTATAGTCAGTCAATAAACTTTTCAGTGTGTACGCGCCTTAAGCAGAGTGGGCTGTATATACTTGCCGCGGCTCATCTCGACATATCTGTGAGAGCTAATTACTATACATCATAGTTTTTGGCCTCTCTGATGCATCCAGGTATGAACTAATTTGGAACCCAAGGCTTGAAAGGTTAATGTGACCGGTCATGTGTAACGGTCCTTAACAGTTGGCGTAGTCGGCAGGATTTACTGATTGATTGACTCTTGTGTCACTCATCGGACGACGACATCGGACTGGGAGAACATATATCCGCTGTGCCAAACCAGAGGACTGATCAACCTCACACACAGCCCGGTAAGTGTCATATTTATCATATGATGCCTGCCGTTGGTCTGTTTTGGCTCAGTTGATTGACAGACTCCTAGGTCAGTCGGATGTTTGATGTTTGACATCATAGTTGTCATCGGTAAAGAAGTTTACCTCAGGTCTTGGGTGGTCTATGACACCAGGGGACAGAATCTTTTAGGACGTTATAAATTGTATTATCGAGCATACTTCTCAGGGACTGCAGATCCCGGTTGAGAGACGGACTTCTCAGGGACTGCAGATCCCGGTTGAGAGACGGCTTCGAGGTTTAGTTTATTGAGCATACTTCTCAGGGAGTGATTGAGCAGACGGCATCGGACGTGACAAGTACGATCACGTGATTGAGCAGACGGCTTCGGACTCCCGGTTGAGAGACGAACTTCTCAGGGACTGCAGATCCCGGTTGAGAGACGAACTTCTCAGGGACTGCAGATCCCGGTTGAGAGACGGCTCAGAGTTTAGTTTCGGAACATGTTTAAATTAAGGTACCTGACAGTGGTCTGTTTGATTCTGTCCACTTGGTGTCATGTAGAGCAGGCAAAAAAAAAAAAAAAAAAAGTTAAGAAGTTATGTGAAAAGTGTGTCAGCTGATAATGAAGGAATTGTAGTTAATAGACGTTTGCTCAAGTTTGCAGAGAAAGATGTTTCAGTAAGTGACGTACAGTTGAAGTAAGAAAGTTGCAGATTCAAGATGGCGATTATTCATATGCTTTGAGTTGAAGACAAAGAAAGGCAGCCTTTCTTCACCATCTGAGGGCACCGCCCCGGCCGTGTCATGGACGATGTTTTTCTCCCTTTGTCCTGCCCCTAGATGGCCGTGTTGTTATTGGGGCCAATACCAGTCGATATATCTTGATACGTGTCTAGTATGTAGTATTCCTGGACCCTCCCGTCACCATCGCCCAGTTAGGCCACGCCTTCGGTGGCCATTTCAGTGCCAGCCACAGCCCAGCGGCCATTTTAGCATCTGTTGTAACAATACCTTCAGCTGCCGCTCAGACGTCATCTTAGCTCCGCAGCAGAAATGAGCTGGCCTCTGACCTCCCATCTATGTATGTTTTTACCTGGCATACCAATTCTGCGCACTGCAATGACGAGTGCCTTTTCTGAATTTTGCATAGAAACATTCAAGTCCCCTCATCCCACCTGCAAACAGCCTTCTCCCGATTATCTGTTCTGCAGTCTGTGTTTAGCACCCCCATCCCAAGTAGGTCTGTGCTTAAAATTTCCCATGAATGTAGTTGTTGCTGGAAAAATCTTTTCCACTTTGCAAGGGGGAAAAATGGAGGAGAAAGGGAATCCTCTAGTCTGTGTCCCCCTATGACATGAAGCAAGTTCATGCAGAGTCTGCAGACAATTATGTGCAATTAACCACCGTGCTGTCTGTCCTGTATGTTTTAATGTCATAACATTGTGTCATTGCTGTACGTGTTGTCCATTCCTCATAAGTCAGATACTGCTGAGAAGAAAGGCCACTATAGGTGCTAGGATCGCAGACGGCAGTAGGAAAGCTTACAGAACGAAGGAGAGGGTCAATATGTGATAATATATATAGATATATAAATATATAGGAGTACATAGAGGGTTAATGCTTGATCTATTAGAAGCCGCAGCTAGGCCGGAGCAGGTCTCCAATCTCCCCCCTTCCCTTTGTTTTTCTCTTCGATCTAGTCTTAGGCCTTGAGAGTTAGAGCGGAGAACACTGGACAATTAATTAAGTTTGCTTGACTAGAATAGAACTCAAAATGAATCCAGTGAATATTAGTTTTGCTGTTCTTTGTGTAAATGTCAGTTCTGTAACTGGTCGGACGAGTGCGTAATTGCTAAATGTGTGTTCCTTTTATGGGAAATATTAGTGCTGTGGAATCTGGTATACTTCTCTGGTATTACAGACAGGAGAGGTGGTAGTGATTGAATGCATTTGTTTGCAAGATGAGGACAGTTGCATCATACGCGTTACGTCCTGTGTGAACTCTTACTAACATTTGAATGAGAGAGACAGACTTGACCGCATGGATGGATGAGAGTTAATGACCCGTGTTCAGACTATGATAAATGTAAGATGTGTGATGCAGATATTGACTGGGGATACAAGTTTTTCTCCCCCCTTTCTGCATATGCAGACTGTAAAATTTTCAATGTGGATAGATGTTTGTAGAATATTCATGTCTTTATTATTGGCACTGATATCTTACGGTGCCGGTTCAGAAGAGTTTTGTAAACTAACTGCTCCAACAAACACCCCTCTTTTTCCAGTCCAGAAAAGACGCTGAAGGGTCAGTCAGCCACCTACCGCATGAAGGTGCTGTGTGCTGATAATCTGGAAGCCTGCCAACAGGCCACAATTTCACTGTTAATTTTTCTTGCAGAAAATGTCTGTAAAGCCTCTAAAGACAAACTCTCCTGGGTCACTGTTTAGGCCAAGGAACTGGACATCTGACATAGGAACAAAAGGCTGCTGTCCCGGCCATACCTGTACCTATATGCGTTGCCAAACCCCGCACCTTTCTGGGCCTTGTTTCATACTGCCGACCATGAATGCACTCGGTTTCCCTACTTATGCAACCACTCTATGACTGTCTTTCAATTATTCTTTTCTCTCTCACCTCTGAAGCAGCTCCCTCGTGTGTTTGTGCGGTGGCAGCAGTACAGGCAATGGTTAACAAATCTTCGGAGTTGGTATTGAACTAACCCCCTCCCCATGATATCCGGAGTGTATACACGCAAGTGCAACCCAAGCACTTATTTCTGGCCCGTCAAATCCAGCTACTACCTTGAACTCGGTTACTCTCCCAGTTAAGTACCCTAGTTCAAAAGGGGGGGAGAGAAGATATAGGTGATCTAGGTGTTGCAGGTCAGCTATTTTTAAATTTTTAATTTTTTTTTTTTTTTTTTCTTTCTTTTTCCTTTTTACAATAAGGTTCTAATCTATTCGAAATAGAATACCAGCCTGATTGTCTAGCGGTAATCGGTGCAAGGGGTTCAGAAGTGCCAATTCAGCTGGCGGAAACTGAACCGCTTGAGGTAATGTTTAAAGGGTCACGATACCTCACGCGCTTCCTTATGCTGGAAGGTCCTGAAAGCATATTGAGAATTGCGTGATGGGACCCTTGGGAGGTTGTATCAAACTTCACCTGTCTGGTGAGGCTCGTATACACCCCGGGTCTGAAAAGTCACCCGACCCTATGTCGGATGGCAGCAGACCAAGCGACACCTCTACCCGTCCTCACTCTTACGTACGCAGAGGAACAAGCTCTTAGCCCCTTTGGTCCGTCAGTACCCCCTGGCACATGTCCAGGAAGATGCAATTGCAGACACTGTCTCTTCTTTATGTTAACTGAAAGTTTTTGTTAATAATGCATATTTTGAGTTGTTTTTTATAGATGGTACCCAGGGTGATTGACGACTCCACACTGGATATACAGTGGTTACACAACAAGATGTCCTAAAAAGCAGAATGTCTCCGCATGTCGCAGTACAAGAAGCGGAATTAAAAGCACTCACGGAGGCGTGTGGAGTGGCCACAGGTAAGACGGCAAACATTTACACTGACTCCCGGTATGCATTTGGCATAGCTCATGACTACGGCCTAACATGGAAGGCCAGACAGCTTGTTACCTCAGCAGGACAGCCAATTAAGAATGGTGCAGCGGTGACAAAGTGGAAAGCTCACACCAATTCCTACAGCAGAGAAACAAGTGGCAACGCCATCACAGATCACACAGCAAAGGCAGCGGCCCTTAAGCCGTGGAAGAAAAGAAGAAAAGAAGAAAAGAAGAATTTAACAATAATTTTGGACTTTGATATAAACCTTGGACTTTGATTACTTTGATATGAACTTGGACTTTGAATTACTTTGATATGCTAAAGACTTTACAGTTACAAGCCAGCAATGAAGAAAAAGACAAATGGACTAAATAGGGGAGCAGCAGAAATGGGACGGTGAATGGCGAACAGTCAACAGAACTTGCCCACCACGGTCCCTGTGCCCCATGATGGCCCAGCGAATGCACGGAAAGATACACCTACCGGGGGTCCAGAAGTCCGCCTTGAGGTCGTGTCCTCTGGCCTGCTCCGTCGCCTCCGGTGCCGTCCGGCATGACGTGCCCACAAGGGTCTTTCTGACTTTATTCCTGATAATGTTGCCTCCTGTGGCTAGAAACACACTGACGCCGAAATCTGCGATCTGCACGGAGCCGTCTTCACCCAGGGGGATGTTTCCAGCCTTAACATCCCTGAGGATCTGGCCGTTCTTATGCAGGTACTCCAGACCTTCTAGCACCTCCTTCAGCATGGTGGCGATGCTTGCCTCATCCAGCACCCTGTTCAAAGCAGCAATGATGTCGACGCTTGAACAAGGACGGGTGGCTCCTGGGTTTCCTGTAGTTGCTGCATCATCACTTGTCCAATTTTGCATGATCTTTGCCGTCAGCAACAGGGCAGAAGTAAATTTGCCACATAACACTTGCCTAGACCACTCTACCCATTTCAGAGATTGCAAATTGGCTACACTCAGCTCCCACTTGTTGGGAAGCATGAATATGTGCTTGTTGTTGATTTCTTTTCAGGTTGGAGACCTACCCTGTTACCAAAGTAAATAAGCAGGTAACTGCACAGAAGCTCATGAATGAGGTAATCCGCAGATACAGGGTACCGGAAGTGATTGAGTCAAACAAAGGTACACACTTCACAGGTGAAATAATGCAACAAATCATGTCTGCTTTGGGTATATTCCAGGCTTTTCACACACCCTACCGTCCACGGAGTAGTGGGAAAGTAGATCCATGGGCAATGAAGGAAACGGGTAAATTTTGAATTGAGTGTCTTTCATTAGTTTTTCTTTTTTCCAGGAGGATACATGCCACAGTAGCCAAGTTTGGGAAATTATTCTCTTGTTAATGTTGTCATAGGTCTCTCCAAGGAATTGTCAATAACGCATTCTGTGGTCTCTGTTTCTCTCTCAGGTCCTACAGACGAGCGTCACAATCTGAAACCAGGTGGCAGGTTTGATCCACATGTGTATATATATATAGATGCAATCAGATTGCCAAGGGGGGGTGCCAGATGAGTTTAAAGCCAGGGATCAAGTTAAAGCCGGATTTGAGTCCCTGTTTGGAATAGTAACCATCAATAAGAATGTTTGTATATATATTACAACTAACAAAGGTTTGTGAGCTATACAAGAGATGCACTTTAGGGGCCTGCTGATCAGTTGGGCCCCACGGCCACCATGGCTTTCCGGAACCGAGTGGCTCTGGATATGATGCTAGCCGAGAAAGGTGGTGTTTGTAAAATGATTGGTGAAAACTTGCTGTACATATATTCCAGATAACACAGGGCCCTACAGGTAAAGTGACTATCGCAATAAAGAAATTGGCCACATTGTCAGAAGAGCTGAAGCGTAATTCTGGGATAACTAACTCCTGGGATGAGTGGTTTGTACGGACCGGACAATGGAAACAATTCTTAATGCAGATAGGAATAGGGATTCTGGTTACTCTTATCCTACTCCTGCTACTTTCTGTCTGTATTGTGCCCTGCATGAGACGCTCTTGTGCTAAGCTTACAGATCAGATGGTACCTATCGCCCCCGTATACGTAGATATAGAGACCCCAGGCGATGGCTATATGCCTATAATACAACAGAGCGATTTGTCCTCTTATGGATCTGTCTCAGCAGAAACAGGGGTGACCACTCTAGTCTCCCAGCCATTAGAATAGAATAGCATGTATGTTGTAGATCCCTTCTGTGTCCATCAGGTCTTCGCGTTTAGTTAGCTAGGATTAGTTGTCGGGGAAGGGATTAGCCCTTGGACAGCTGACCAACAATGATAGGTAGGGCATAGATCATAGAACTAGAGATAGGGAAAGCAAACCTTACCCCGCCCAGTAGAAGTTATAAAGTACCGTTTATTTTGAGACAGTTTCTAGGGGGAATTGAGAAAGTACAGGCTCATAAAATGGAAGAATCTGTCTCAAAATGGTCGTTAGATACAAAATGGAACATTATAAGATGTAAATAAGCTTGTGTGTAGTGAAACAATTATTCAAGCAGAAATAACTTTACAGCAGGAGATTCGGTGCAATGCGTAATGATGTGTCTCTCTCTGTTCTTTTTCATGAGAACCAAGTCTGAACAACAGTTCTTATCAGGAAAAAGTCCTCCCACACTTTCAGAAAAACTTGGACAAGGGAACTGACTGTACTACAGCGAGCTGAATAACAAAGGGAGGACCAGGGAGGACGAGATAACGCTGAAGCTTGAGAACATAAATATATTCTCACTAAACAGTGCATGATTCCAATGTTTTTTCTAACCCAATGAGATTAACCCCCGTGACTAATGACGTATTCATTTTCTGTATTAGAACTATAGTCAGTCAATAAACTTTTCAGTGTGTACGCGCCTTAAGCAGAGTGGGCTGTATATACTTGCCGCGGCTCATCTCGACATATCTGTGAGAGCTAATTACTATACATCATAGTTTTTGGCCTCTCTGATGCATCCAGGTATGAACTAATTTGGAACCCAAGGCTTGAAAGGTTAATGTGACCGGTCATGTGTAACGGTCCTTAACATTACCATAGGATATCCTGAAAACATGACCTGTTGGTGGTCCCTGAGGACTGGAGTTGGGGACCCCTGTCCTAGACAACTCCAGAGGTTATATTCAATTCCAATCTCTCCTTTACCCCCTATATCCAATCTCTGGCCCGAACATGTCATCTGCACCTCAAGAACATCGCAAGAATCTGTCCTTTTCTCACCGTGGACACACTAAAAACGCTTACTGTTACCCTCATCCACTCTCGGCTCGATTACTGTAACTCGCTGCTCATTGGCCTCCCCCGCGCCAGACTCTACCACCTCCAATCCATCCTGAATGCTTATCTTCCTGTTCAGCTGCTACTCGGACACCTCTGCCCTGTGCCAGTGACTGCACTGGCTGCCTGTCAAATGCAGAATTCAATTTAAACTCACCGATCTCTCCACAACACCGTGCTGCCCTACATTGCTTCCCTCAATTAAGCATTTAGCCGCACCCTCCGCTCTGCTAACGAAATCAGACTAAGTTCTCCTTTAATTTGAATCTCTCATTCCCTCCTCCAAGACTTTTCCAGAGCAGCATCATTCCTCTGGATTGCGCTACCCAAAACTATCTGGGCAATCCCTGACATACCAAATTTAACCCCTACTGTTTCCATCAATTGATTACTTCATGTAACTGTGGTTTTGTTTTTATTCCCCTGTCTTGTACGCGCTTCAAAATATGTTGGCGCTATATAAAGATAATCATCATCGTGCGGAGCACTACTACCGCTAATATTGAAATCCTAAAGTAGTTGCTTTGAAAGTGGAATAGCGGAAAATGCCCATTAGAGATGGGGGAACCCCCTTCACACTCTGCAGGAGGAAGACGTCATTAGATACAAAACCCCTGTGAGTTCACATGTACAGTGGAGAGAAGTATACATTGAAGGCTCCTCCATGTGCCTGCGTGTGGAGTGGGTTAAACATGGAAATGCTGGAGGAAAAACTTGCAGTATTGGGAGGAGTAATAGACTAAGGCGCACACCCCGAAATATTCAGTACCACATTATATGCTCAAAGCCACGTAAAGATCACACCAACACACAACAGCTGTGTTATTACAGGGATCCTTGATGAAGTGTTACTACCGAGAACGAGGAATCAGGACTTCTACTGAGGAAAAAATAGATGAGTAGAGAGACTCTTTTTGGCAAAGCTTATTTTTTAGGAATCTGAATCATGTGAATTGTCCTTAAAGTGAACTTTTTTTTTGCAACCCTTATTGAGAGCAAAATAAGGTGGTGTCCTGCACACGGATTACAGTGATGTCTCTGGGGTGCTCATCCGTGCTATAGTTTGGGAGAAACTTGCATTTGATTAGTAGCAGCCATACACAGACCTAGTCAAAGTATGAACGACCACTTGTTCGTGTGTTACATGCTACGCCCCTGATCACATGACTGTGACGTCATTGCAGGTCCTAATGCATAAAACATGCTGTACCTGACCGCAGCCGTGTGGTGACAGTACCTGTGGTGATGTCACTGACATGTGATCAGTCACCGGCTCTTAGATCTGCCCCTAATCACATAACGGTGAAGTCATCCCAGATCCTAAACCAGCAGAGGCCGATGAAGAATGTATGTAGCAGAGCTGTGTGTGACAAGCACATGTAGCAGTGCTGTGTGTGTCACTGTCGTGGATGACCTTTGGGGGTCCACGGCATAATTGATAGGAATGTTTGCATCCTTCCTAATTAATGTTATGAGGCTGTGCGCACAGCCTGAAGCAATCACACTGACACAAGTTCAGTATATGAAAACTTCCTCAATTCTCCTTTATTTGTGGGCGCGTAGCCTCTTTTATAAAGTTTAACATATCTGCCCATTTGGGCATGCCAAAGATTACATAGATACAACGTATTGATTGATTATTGGATAAGCGTCTTGAGATACTTCCTTCATCCGGTCATCTGTTATTGCCCATCACGTGGTATCAGTCCGGAGGGGGCAGGACGAGATGAGTGGGTTGTCTTGGGCACCACGTGTGGATGGTCCGGTATGATTGAAGGCTATGACTTGAACTATTATTTGCATAAATTTCCCGTAAACCGCTTATGTTGACTAGTGCGTTTGCTAAAAGCGGTATGTTAAGACTGCGGCTACGTGTGTCTGACTTGCTTCTCCTAAAGTTTGCTAGGAATCGGGAAGTAGAGTGTTCCACTTAATGTTAGTTACAGTAAAAGTCAGTTAGAGTTTAGAGAACGGAGAGTTTCATTGTATATATGGGGAAGTGGATATATTGGGTATATAAAAAAAAAATTGTATATATATATGCGCGAGTAAGCAAACAGAGATGGAAAAATACTGTTATTGTTATATTGAAGGTAAGAAATATCTAGTATGCGTAAAACTGTCATTGGTATAAAGAAGATAAAGATAGTATACGTAAAACTGTCTATTACAGGTCCGCTGTCCACTACATATGAAATGTATGTCCACTGTCACAGAAATATAGATTTTGCGTATATCCACTACATGACATGTGCATCTAGCAGAGCTGTGTGTGGTGTGTGTCACACGTGCATGTACCAGAGCTGTGTGTGGTCGTGTGACAAGCACATGTGGCAGAGCTGCATGTGTGTATGACAAGCGTAAGTAGAAGAGCTGTGTGTGTGTGTGTCAGGAGGAGTGTTGTGTCTCCGTAAGGAGAGCACCAAAAAAGTGTGTGAAGACACCAAGGGGGTAAGTGGGTCAAGAGAGGATATAGAATTTCCCAAAGGAGAGCACCCAAAAGGGGAGTGAGGACACCTAAAAAGTAAGTGAGGAGACTTATAAGGACATGCAAGCTCCTCTGAGTAATTTATGCAAATAAGGAAAATGGAACTAATACTACTGCAATGCCACCTATTGGATGGCAGCAATACTTAAAATCAATGTGACTTTTTAACAAGTCTTAACAATGATTCAGAATAGAAAACCATACACAGACAGCTGTTTCAGGGTGCTTGCCCCTCATTATTGTGCAGTAGGTTTCTGGCTTAGCGGGTTAGAGACCTGCAACATGGGTCAAGAAGGGTGTCGTGTTTCCTTAAAGGGGTTTTGTCAATACAATCATTTTCCCCCCCATATATCTCCCCTGCCTAGCATAGGCTGTTGTCAACAAATCATACAAAACATTTTTTTCAGAAGTACTTACCTATGCTCCATTTTTCACCTCCATGCTTTGTTTACATCTTTAGCTCCTCCTGCTATAAGGTCACCTACTACCGTAGCACCCCTTGCTGTGGTGACCACTTCCGCCCTCATAGAGCTATTTTCGCCCACTTCAATGCAGTGAGAATAGAGCTGTATAGTCCTGCCTACTAGCAAAGTGCACCAAAATCTGGTAGCGTTTTTCCCTTACTCTCCCTGAACGCCCAACATTTCCCAAAGGCTTTAAGATCTTCTTTGCAATCTCACAGTAGTCACTCACATGGTTAAAAACAGGAAATACACGTCTCTGTCTTTTTGCCTCTTGCAATGTATTGTATGATTGTATGTATACATAAATGTATCAATGCATATATATCAAAATGCATACACACACACATTTTATTATACAACTCTAATACACACACACACTAACACTCTATATACGCACGCACATATATATAAAAAATATATACACTTACATATGTGTACATATTTGTGTGTATAAAATATATACTGTGTATATATAAATAATATACACACACATATATGTGTGTGTGTGTGTGTCAGGATTCGGGGTCCGGGAAACAGGAGGTCCCTGAAAATACCCGCAACCACTGTCCCTACCTACTTGTTCCCCTGGGCTAAGCCCCAGGGCGACAACTGGACGATGGTCCCTACACTCACTAGGGAAGGGGAACACCGGGACTAACAAATAGACACTGGAACAAACAACAGCAAGAAGAGTCAGACTATCCGGGTCGGCAAAGAGAGGGTACGCGGTACAAGAGGGTCAGGCAAAGGCAACGTCAGGCCTAAAAACAGGGAGTCAAAAGTCAGGAAGAAGTATCCTGGTGAAGCAGGAAGATCAAACTAGCACTGGAATGAAGACACAAGCAGTTTTAAATGTTGTCAGAGCTCCCGCCCCAGCAGCTGATGGGGGCGGGGAATCTGACAGCAGCTGAGTGTGTGCACACACACACACACACTACAATTTAGATAGATAGAGGTACTGAGGGGCGTAGTGGTGGCTGGTCGCTACGTCGCCCCTAGGTTCTGGTACTATGCACAAGGGGACTGGAGGAGGGTCACGTCCCGCTCTCGGAGACGTAAGAAACCAGGGGCGTAATGTGGTCTCCAGCAAGCACTTGCTGGAGATCTGTTCTTTAAAAATATCCGGGCCTGTTTTTTTTGGAATGGATGGCAGGTTGGTAGTGGGGCCGTCCATTCCACCTCCTCCACTCCAGGGTGTGGTCGAGGTCAATCAGCCCAGGTGCTGAGGCTGAGCCAGAGCTAGTGTGCACATAAAAAGCAGGTGCACGGACACAGGGAGGCTTAGATGGCTGCTAAGCCCGGGCAGCCTGTGTGACCGGCTGGAGAGAGAAACCCTGTGTGCGCTGCATCTGCTAAGTGCGACCTGATCAGGCCGGGACGGCCTGATAGCTGAATCTGGACTATTATTGGTTTGCCTATAGCTAAGGTTGGACTTTTTATTTTCTATATCAGCAACATAAGACGCAGATCACGCCTGCTTTGGACTGCATCCGCTGGTGTTCCGTCTCTGCATATCGCGAAACCCGCACGCTACCAAGCTAATTACACCCACAGCACCCACCCAGTGTGGTATTAGGACTGTAACATAGAATCATTTTAGTTGAGGCATCCTCAGTGCAGTCGCACACGGTGGTAGAATGAGTTACAGTTCGTGAGTATGGTTATTTATTATCTAACACCGTGTGCGACTGCACTGAGGATGCCTCGACTAAAAGGAGTCTATGTTACAGTGCTAATACCACACTGGGTGAGTGCTGTGTCCCCCAATGAACGTGACAAGAAAGTGATTTTACGGTAAGTTATACCAAAAATCCTGTTTTCTCGTCCGTATCATCGGGGGACACAGCAAGACCTTGGGACGTTCCAGAGCAGTGCCCAAGGGTGCGGGAAAATATAAGAAGCCGCAGGTGTAAAGAATCACCATAAGCTGTGAAACTGCAACTGGCATGCAGGGATGCCTAGACATGCTCAAAGATGGAGTATAAAAGGACCTCAGTAATGGTCCCTTGCACCACCGGCAGAGAGCTCCTAACGAGGAGCTTCCAACAAGGTACCCGCTGTCCGACTAATATGTGCTGTAGCAACGGCCTGACATTATGTCATCTTTGGCCTGGTAAACCTGTACTGCTGCACAGCGGAGTTAGTGCGAGGAGCCCACCTCGGAAATCCAAGGACATGACTTGTGTTGTCAGGAGGGCCAGCAGAGCACTAGGGTAACTGAAGAATGCCACTTGAGAGGCAATTTGCGAAGTCAGACAGAACCCACTTGTGACCGGCACGTCCCTTGCGACGAGCCACCATCAATAAAGGTGGCAAACGAAGCCTTCATTGAAGTGGATCCAGAGACCACCTGCTGTGAGGGAATATGCAACAAGTAGATAACAACCTTCTCCTGATGACAAAACGACCGTGGACTAGTCCGCCTGATGGAGCCTCTTGCTCGGAAGGGAGACTGGATGCCAAGTCGAGCTGCACGTGACCTCAGGGCGCAAAACAAATTTAGCTGTAACTGCTTCTGTATGAAAAAGTATCCAGAAAACAGCTGTGGTGTCACCAGCGGCACTGGCGCTGAACTTCAGAGTCCCAAAGCTTTCTTGCTGTCGATCTAAGTGAACGGCCACCTTCACAGAAGTCCAGACTGTAAACACCGCCTTCACAGTCCCGTCCTGAGGAAGGAAGCAGATGGATTCTAGACTGCCAAAAACTAAAAGATCCGTTGTGTTTAACCATTGTGTCTGGTAGGAGTCCCACCAGGACTATGGCTGGGAAGCTAACGAAGTGAGGCTCACGTCTTCCTGGGTCAACTGTCCAGAGAAAGTCACACAGGCAGCTGACTACCGTCAGAATGTGGTGCACTAGAACCCCGGCACCGCTGTCCGACTCAAGTCCACATAGCTGCAGCGCGGCATGTCCGTGAAGCCGTGTATTCCAAGAACTCCTACACATGACATTGGTCGTCTTAGTAGCTGCAGGGTGAAAGCACCTGTGCCAAGAAGTTCTTTAGCCTTTCCCATCCAGACAGACAGTCGTTCGATGGCCTTACCGCTGTTGAAGGGTGAAAAGGAAGCCTCCCAGGCAAATGCGTAGGAGCAACAGCTGCCAGAGAATGGGAGATGGAGACACATGGCTCAAACATACCTCAGATTCAGCCCACTGAAACCGTGACAATGTCCACAGCATCCACCTTTTGCATGAAGTCCAGCCTTGGAAAAGGTGACGCCTTGTAGTAACTACGGTCGGCGGCTTACAAAATATTGAGACAATAGCATGACTCTAAGCAGGTACAAGAAAAGCCGATGTCACGGCAAGATTACACAAGTACGTGAATCTCGCTGGTCCAGCTGTGGAGACTAGCACTAATGACTGAAGGCAGTATAGGTGTATACTGTTCCACGGCCTCCTGCAAGCAACAATGCAGGAGAAATATAGCAGAAGAGGTTCACAGCATACTTCTGGTCCATCTGATTTAAATACTTTGTCTCTTGGACTGCATAGTGTAAGGTGTAGGCCGAAACTGAACCAGACTCGTGATGAGCAGAAAAACTCACCACCAGTGGCTCCCAGCCATACTGGTTGAAGAGGGCCTGCACCAAACGAAAGGAACTTAAAAAAATGGCATAAGTGTCCACAGAGGGTAACTCCATACAGTAACTCCACAGACAGAGTCCATTGATGTCAGAAACGGCCACGCTAAGAGACTGCCGTATATGGGAAGTATGGTACTAACTTCCATATACGATACGTCCCGCGAAGGAATGGAAATGACCTGATCGGCGCGTAGTTGCTAAGGAACTCCCGTAATTCTCTGCTGACACAAGGTCTTCCACCTGACAGGATGCATGACATCCCAACTCTTCGGCTTAGCGAAGCAGTCATCATCCAGGGTTTAAGCCGGGCCATAATCCTACACGTTGACCTGCGCAGGAAGGATCCATGCAGAAAACGCCGAAGGAGCATAGTTGGAGTCTACTCGGAATTACAGAGAATTCCTTATGGCAACAGTCGGCCATCCACAATAGAGGAGATTTCGTAGTCCGATATGCCGCTAAATTCGATTCCGCACAGGATCCCGTCCCAACAGATCTCATTCATGCATTACAGATGCCATGAGTGACCTACAGCCACAGCGGACAGCACTAGCGGTCCCGTCATTCTAGAAAGCAGTACATGCCGTTTTAGAGTCAGAACCGCGTGGAAAGTGATTAGACCCATAGTGGTTCAGTGTGTCAGAGCTGACTGGAGGGGCGCCAGTAGATAATCTACAGCCCCTAGGCTCCCTGCTAGAGGGGGGACCCCCGTACTTACCAATATACGTAGACTGAAAAACACTGTCCGCACTACGAGACGTTCTGCAACTGGACATCAACCCCATATTGTGGAGAGAGTGCACATATGCGGCTCTGGACGGTGGCAATCTGCAGCCTATCCTGTAAATGGAGATCATGCCAGGCTGCCTGCAAGGAAACTGCAGGCGGCCACCATAGGGAAGCTAGCCTTTAGGTAAGGCTCACCCAATCAAGAGCGGGGATGAGGAGCGATGTGTCCGCTAAATTCCTCTGAAGAGTACTCTTTCCGTAATGGAAGGTACCAGCGGTCTCAGCAAGCCCAGCGGAATGTTGACAACCATTTTGAACAATGTTGTTCATAAGCCAAGAGAATCTCTGGCTGGATGAAATCTCACAGAGAGCGCACTTGCTATGTGGCTCTCGCCGCCCCCGGGTTATCCTGGGCACAGACATTGCGGTAGACTGGCAGCAGGGGAGCTACCGTTAGGCGAGGCTCAACCTGGCCCGAAGAATCCATGAGGAGCGTGTGTCTAGTACTCTTCCCATATGGGAGGTACCACAGGTCTCAGCCAGCCTGGAGTAATGCTGACAGTATGGTCTGTAAGACGATATAATCTTGTACTGTAACGAGAGCGCACTTGGGATGTGGCTCTGGCCGCCCCGACCACAAGTCATCCTGGACACAGATACTGTGCTAGGGTGCCTGCAGGGAACTGCCGGAGGGGCAGCAAGGGGGCTAGCTGTTAGGGAAGGCTCAATTCGGTCCGAAGCAGAGACGAGGAGCGATATGTCAGCTGAATTCCCATGCAAAAATGTTTTTCACATGGAAGGTACCACAAGTCTCAGCAAAACCCCAATAATGCTGACAATCAGGTTTGAACACTGTTGTCCGTAAAATGAGATATCCTCTGCTGGATGTAATCTCGTACTGTAGTGAGAGCGCACTTAGTATGTGGCTCTGGAAGCCCCTGTCCGCATGTCATCCTGAACCCTGACACTGCGGTACGTCTGGCTGCAGGGGAACAGCAGGGGGGCAACAGGGGAGCTACCGATAGGCAAGGCTCAACCCGGTGCGGAGCGGATATGAGGGATGATGCGTCCAGAGAATCCCTGGGCCTAGTACTCTTCCCAGTATGGAAGGTACCACAGATCACAGTAAAACCAAATTCACGCATAGTGGATTGGGCACGGGGTCGCGCAGGGCTGTGGCACTTTAGCCAGTAGGGTCCCATAGTGGTTCCAGCCGCATAGAACCCTACGTTCATGAAACACCGGCCGCCTTGCAGACCCCAACAGGGTCTCCTTGCGCGGCGGCTGCACGATGCATGGCGGACAGCGAAAATACGCAGTACGGGCCAAAATATAGACCAGCCGGACCAGAGGATGTGCAGCCACCAAGCCTCAACACACATTGACCAAAGGCACAGGATGGGCATATACATATGCCACAAGGCTTAAAAACAAGGCGCGCATTGGCAAAACGCACTCTTCCTGAGGAAAAAGGCTGAAGACGTGCTAGCCAGGACTGAGAGTGGCGCGGCAATGGCGTGCGGCCATCCTGGTTAAACCAGCTGGTCGACAGGAGCAGCCGGGGGGAACGGAAGTGGTCGCTACAGGAACCTGCCGGAACTTGAGGCAGTCCACACAGCGGGACTGAGAATGACCACATGGGAATGTCGTGTTACAGCGAGTGCAGGCGTAAAGCGTGGCTCTGGCTGTCCGGAACCTCCCGGTCTGGGGTCGGACATGGCGTCCACACAATACTGCGCGCAGTCACTGGGCAGTATGGACGCAGGGCAAGTTGCAGGAGAGGTACAGCGCAGGGGAAGGATGCTTCAGGCAGAGCTTACCCTAAAGCGGACGGACGGATCCCAGCTGGAGGGAGCTTCTGGATCAGCGCTTCTCCTGTGCAGCAGCAGTCTGGATACTGGCAGGTACCACAGGTCTCAGCAATAGCCAGAGGGGGAGGAGGAGGGCAGAGCCTGGTAAAGATGGGGGGGTAGGTTCATTTGAATGGCCCTCCTATTGTGATTTCCGCCTTCTGCCCTAGGCCCAAGTCAGGGCCTAAAGTTATATAACCCCCTATGCCGTCGCAGGCAGCCAGAACAGGACGCCGCCGCAACTATGGGCCCAGCAGAGGCCGCGGCATGCGCTGTCCCGCACTCTGCCTGCCGGGGTCTCGATTTTTAGCCGCGCCGACAGGAAGTCTGGCGCAGGCTTGTGCAAAGCTCTAGTACATATATACACTGTATACAGGATAATACATACATTATATACACACACCTGTAATATATAACAATATACACCCTCTAGTACATATATACACTGTATACAGGATAATACATACATTATATACACACACCTGTATTATATAACTATATACCCCCTCTAGTACATATATACACTGTATACAGGATAATACATACATTATATACACACCTGTATTATATAACTATATACCCCCTCTAGCACATATATACACTGTATACAGGATAATACATACATTATATACACACACCTGTATTATATAACTATATACCCCCTCTAGCACATATATACACTGTATACAAGATAATACATACATTATATATACACACCTGTATTATATAACTATATACACCCTCTAGTACATATATACACTGTATACAATATAATACATACATTATATATACACACCTGTATTATATAACTATATACACCCTCTAGTATATATATATACACACTGTATACAGGATAATACATACATTACACATACACACCTGTATTATATAACTATATACACCTCTAGTACATATATACACTGTATACAGGATAATACATACATTATATATACACACCTGTATTATATAACTATATACACCCTCTAGTACATATATACACTGTATACAGGATAATACATACATTATATATACACCTGTATTATATAACTATATACCCCCTCTAGTACATATATACACTGTATACAGGATAATACATACATTATATATACACACCTGTATTATATAACTATATACCCCCTCTAGTACATATATACACTGTATACAAGATAATACATACATTATATATACACACCTGTATTATATAACTATATACCCCCTCTAGTACATATATACACTGTATACAGGATAATACATACATTATATATACACACCTGTATTATATAACTATATACACCCTCTAGTACATATATACACTGTATACAGGATAATACATACATTATATATACACACCTGTATTATATAACTATATACACCCTCTAGTACATATATACACTGTATACAATATAATACATACATTATATATACACACACCTGTATTATATAACTATACACACCCTCTAGTACATATATACACACTGTATACAGGATAATACATACATTATATATACACACCTGTATTATATAACTATATACATCCTCTAGTACATATATACACTGTATACAGGATAATACATACATTATATATACACACCTGTATTATATAACTATATACACCTCTAGTACATATATACACTGTATACAGGATAATACATACATTATATACACACACCTGTATTATATAACTATATACCCCCTCTAGTACATATATACAGTGTATACAGGATAATACATACATTATATACACATTTGTATTATATAACTATATACACCTCTAGTACATATATACACTGTATACAGGATAATACATACATTATATACACACACCTGCATTATATAACTATATATCCCCTCTAGTACATATACACACTGTATACAGGGTAATACATACATTATATACACACCTGTATTATATAACTAGATACACCCTCTAGTACATATATACACTGTATGCAGGATAATACACACATTATATATACACACCTGTATTATATAACTATATACACCCTCTAGTACATATATACACTGCAAACAGGATAATACATACATTATATACACACCTGTATTATATAACTATATACACCCTCTAGTATATATACACACTGTATACAGGATAATACATACATTATATATACACACCTGTATTATATAACTATATACCCCCTCTAGTACATATATACACTGTATACAGGATAATACATACATTATATATACACACACCTGTATTATATAACTATATACCCCCTCTAGTACATATATACACTGTATACAGGATAATACATACATTATATATACACACCTGTATTATATAACTATATACCCCCTCTAGCACATATATACACTGTATACAAGATAATACATACATTATATACACACACACCTATATTATATATCTATATACACCCTCTAGTATATATACACTGTATACTGGATAATACATACATTATATATACATACCTGTATTATATAACTATATACACCCTCTAGTACATATATACACACTGTATACAGGATAATACATACATTATATATACACCTGTATTATATAACTATATACACCCTCTAGTACATATATACACTGTATACAGGATAATACATACATTATATATACACACCTGTAATATATAACTATATACCCCCTCTAGTACATATATACACTGTATACAGGATAATACATACATTATATACACACACCTGTATTATATAACTATATACACCCTCTAGTACATATACACACTGTATATAGGATAATACATACATTATATATACACACACCTGTATTATATAACTGTATACACCCTCTAGTACATATATACACTGTATACAGGATAATACATACATTATATATACACACACCTGTATTATATAACTGTATACACCCTCTAGTACATATATACACTGTATACAGGATCATACATACATTATATATACACACCTATATTATATAACTATATATACCCTCTAGTACATATATACACTGTATACAGGATAATACATACATTATACACACACACAACTGTATTATATAACTATATACACTCTCTAGTACATATATACACTGCATACAGGATAATACATACATTATATATACACATACCTGTATTATATAACTATATACCCCCTCTAGTACACATATATACATTGTATACAGGATAATACATACATTATATATACACACCTGTATTATATAACTATATACACCCTCTAGTACATATATACACTGTATACAGGATAATACATACATTATATACACACACCTGTATTATATAACTATATACACCCTCTAGTACATATACACACTGTATACAGGATAATACATACATTATATATACACACACCTGTATTATATAACTATATACCCCCTCTAGTACATATATACACTGTATACAGGATAATACATACATTATATACACACCTGTATTATATAACTATATACCCCCTCTAGTACATATATACACTGTATACAGGATAATACATACATTATATATACACACCTGTATTATATAACTATATACACCTCTAGTACATATATACACTGTATACAGGATAATACATACATTATATACACACACCTGTATTATATAACTACATACACCCTCTAGTACATATACACACTGTATATAGGATAATACATACATTATATATACACACACCTGTATTATATAACTGTATACACCCTCTAGTACATATATACACTGTATACAGGATAATACATACATTATATATACACACACCTGTATTATATAACTGTATACACCCTCTAGTACATATATACACTGTATACAGGATAATACATACATTATACACACACACACCTGTATTATATAACTATATACACTCTCTAGTACATATATACACTGTATACAGGATAATACATACATTATATATACACACCTGTATTATATAACTATATACACCTCTAGTACATATATACACTGTATACAGGATAATACATACATTATACACACACACACCTGTATTATATAACTATATACACCCTCTAGTACATATATACACTGTATACAGGATAATACATACATTATATATACACACCTGTATTATATAACTATATACACCCTCTAGTACATATATACACTGTATACAGGATAATACATACATTATATACACACACCTGTATTATATAACTATATACACCCTCTAGTATATATACACACTGTATACAGGATAATACATACATTATATACACACACCTGTATTATATAACTATATACCCCCTCTAGTACATATACACATTGTATACAGGATAATACATACATTATATATATACACCTGTATTATATTACTATATACACTCTGTAGTACATATATACACTGTATACAGGATAATACATACATTATATACACACACTTGTATTATATAACTATATACACCTCTAGTACATATATACACTGTATACAGGATAATACATACATTATACATATATACACACCTGTATTATATAACTATATACCCCCTCTAGTACATATATACACTGTATACAGGATAATACATACATTATACACACACCTGTATTATATAACTATATACACCTCTAGTACATATATACACTGTATACAGGATAATACATACATTATATACACACCTGTATTATATAACTATATACCCCCTCTAGTACATATATATACTGTATACAGGATAATACATACATTATATATACACACACACACCTGTATTATATAACTATATACCCCCTCTAGTACATATATATACACTGTATACAGGATAATACATACATTATATACACACACCTGTATTATATACCTATATACACCTCTAGTACATATATACACTGTATACAGGATAATACATACATTATATACACACACCTGTATTATATAACTATATACCCCCTCTAGTACATATATACGCTGTATACAGGATAATACATACATTATATACACACACCTGTATTATATAACTATATACCCCCTCTAGTACATATATACACTGTATACATGATAATACATACATTATATATACACACCTGTATTATATAACTATATACACCCTCTAGTACATATATACACTGTATACAGGATAATACATACATTATATATACACACCTGTATTATATAACTATATACACCTCTAGTACATATATACACTGTATACAGGATAATACATACATTATATACACACACCTGTATTATATAACTATATACACCCTCTAGTACATATATACACTGTATACAGGATAATACATACATTATATATACACACCTGTATTATATAACTATATACACCCTCTAGTACATATATACACTGTATACAGGATAATACATACATTATATATACACACCTGTATTATATAACTATATACACCCTCTAGTACATATATACACTGTATACAGAATAATACATACATTATATACACACACCTGTATTATATAACTATATACACCTCTAGTACATATATACACTGTATACAGGATAATACATACATTATATATACACCTGTATTATATAACTATATACACCCTCTAGTACATATATACACTGTATACAGGATAATACATACATTATATATACACACCTGTATTATATTACTATATACACCCTCTAGTGTATATATACACTGTATACAGGATAATACATACATTATATATACACACCTGTATTATATAACTATATACACCCTCTAGTACATATATACACTGTATACAGGATAATACATACATTATATACACACACCTGTATTATATAACTATATACACCCTCTAGTACATATATACACTGTATACAGGATAATACATACATTATATACACACACTTGTATTATATAACTATATACACCCTCTAGTACATATATACACTGTATACAGGATAATACATACATTATATATACACACACCTGTATTATATAACTATATACACCCTCTAGTACATATATACACTGTATACAGGATAATACATACATTATATATACACACACCTGTATTATATAACTATATACCCCTCTAGTACATATATACACTGTATACAGGATAATACATACATTATATATACACACACCTGTATTATATAACTATATACACCCTCTAGTACATATATACACTGTATACAGGATAATACATACATTATACACACACCTGTATTATATAACTATATACACCCTCCAGCACATATATACACTGTATACAGGATAATACATACATTATATACACACACCTGTATTATATAACTATATACACCCTCTAGTACATATACACACTGTATACAGGATAATACATACATTATATATACACACACCTGTATTATATAACTATATACACCTCTAGTACATATATACACTGTATACAGGATAATACATACATTATATATACACACCTGTATTATATAACTATATACACCCTCTAGTACATATATACACTGTATACAGGATAATACATACATTATATATACACACACCTGTATTATATAACTATATACACCTCTAGTACATATATACACTGTATACAGGATAATACATACATTATATATACACACCTGTATTATATAACTATATACCCCCTCTAGTACATATATACACTGTATACAGGATAATACATACATTATATACACACCTGTATTATATAACTATATACACCCTCTAGTACATATATACACTGTATACAGGATAATACATACATTATATATACACCTGTATTATATAACTATATACACCCTCTAGTACATATATACACTGTATACAGGATAATACATACATTATATACACACCTGTATTATATAACTATATACACCCTCTAGTACATATATACACTGTATACAGGATAATGCATACATTATATATACACACCTGTATTATATAACTATATACACCTCTAGTACATATATACACTGTATACAGGATAATACATACATTATATATGCACACCTGTATTATATAACTATATACACCCTCTAGTACATATATACACTGTATACAGGATAATACATACATTATATATACACACCTGTATTATATAACTATATACACCTCTAGTACATATATACACTGTATACAGGATAATACATACATTATATATACACACCTGTATTATATAACTATATACACCCTCTAGTATATATACACACTGTATACAGGATAATACATACATTATATACACACCTGTATTATATAACTATATACCCCCTCTAGTACATATATACACTGTATACAGGATAATACATACATTATATATACACACCTGTATTATATAACTATATACCCCCTCTAGTACATATATATACTGTATACAGGATAATACATACATTATATACACACCTGTATTATATAACTATATACACCCTCTAGTACATATATACACTGTATACAGGATAATACATACATTATATACACACACCTGTATTATATAACTATATACCCCCTCTAGTACATATATATACTGTATACAGGATAATACATACATTATATACACACCTGTATTATATAACTATATACACCCTCTAGTACATATATACACTGTATACAGGATAATACATACATTATATACACACATACACCTGTATTATATAACTATATACACCCTCTAGTACATATATACACTGTATACTGGATAATACATACATTATATATACACACCTGTATTATATAACTATATACCCCCTCTAGTATATATACACACTGTATACAGGATAATACATACATTATATACACACCTGTATTATATAACTATATACCCCCTCTAGTACATATATACACTGTATACAGGATAATACATACATTATATATACACACCTGTATTATATAACTATATACACCCTCTAGTACATATATACACTGTATACAGGATAATACATTATATATACACACACCTGTATTATATAACTATATACCCCCTCTAGTACATATATATACTGTATACAGGATAATACATACATTATATACACACATACCTGTATTATATAACTATATACACCCTCTAGTACATATACACTGTATACAGGATAATACATACATTATATATACACAACTGTATTATATAACTATATACACCCTCTAGTATATATATACACTGTATACAGGATAATACATACATTATACACACACACCTGTATTATATAACTATATACCCCCTCTAGTACATATATACACTGTATACAGGATAATACATACATTATATATACACACCTGTATTATATAACTATATACACCCTCTAGTACATATATACACTGTATACAGGATAATACACACATTATATATACACACACCTGTATTATATAACTATATACACCCTCTAGTACATATACACACTGTATACAGGATAATACATACATTATATACACACACCTGTATTATATAACTATATACACCCTCTAGTACATATATATACTGTATACAGGATAATACATACATTTTATATACACACCTGTACTATATAACTATATACACCCTCTAGTACATATATACACTGTATACAGGATAATACATACATTATATATACACACCTGTATTAGATAACTATATACACCCTCCAGCACATATATACACTGTATACAGGATAATACACACCTGTATTATATAACTATATACACCCTCTAGTACATATATACACTGTATACAGGATAATACATACATTATATATACACACCTGTATTATATAACTATATACACCTCTAGTACATATATACACTGTATACAGGATAATACATACATTATATACACACACCTGTATTATATAACTATATACACCTCTAGTACATATATACACTGTATACAGGATAATACATACATTATATACACACACCTGTATTATATAACTATATACCCCCTCTAGTACATATATATACTGTATACAGGATAATACATACATTATATATACACACCTGTATTATATAACTATATACACCCTCTAGTACATATATGCACTGTATACAGGATAATACATACATTATATACACACACACCTGTATTATATAACTATATACACCCTCTAGTACATATACACACTGTATACAGGATAATACATACACTATATGTACACCTGTATTATATAACTATATACACCCTCTAGTACATATATACACTGTATATAGGATAATACATACATTATATACACACCTGTATTATATAACTATATACACCCTCTAGTACACATACACCCTGTATACAGGATAATACATACATTATATATACACACCTGTATTATATAACTATATACACTCTCTAGTACATATACACTGTATACAGGATAATACATACATTATATATACACACCTGTATTATATAACTATATACACCCTCTAGTACATATATACACTGTATACAGGATAATACATACATTATATACACACACCTGTATTATATAACTATATACACCCTCTAGTACATATATACACTGTATACAGGATAATACATACATTATATACACACACACCTGTGTTATATAACTATATACACCCTCTAGTACATATATACACTGTATACAGGATAATACATACATTATATACACACCTGTATTATATAACTATATACACCCTCTAGTACATATATACACTGTATACAGGATAATACATACATTATATACACACCTGTATTATATAACTATATACCTCCTCTAGTACATATACACACTGTATACAGGATAATACATACATTATATATACACACCTGTATTATATAACTATATACCCCCTCTGGTATATATATACACTGTATACAGGATAATACATACATTATATATACACACCTGTATTATATAACTATATACACCCTCTAGTACATATATACACTGTATACAGGATAATACATACATTATATACACACACCTGTATTATATAACTATATACACCTCTAGTACATATATACACTGTATACAGGATAATACATACATTATATATACACCCCTGTATTATATAACTATATACCCCCTCTAGTACATATATACACTGTATGCAGGATAACACATACATTATATATACACACCTGTATTATATAACTATATACACCTCTAGTTCATATATACACTGTATACAGGATAACACATACATTATATATACACACCTGTATTATATAACTATATACACCCTCTAGTACATATATACACTGTATACAGGATAATACATACATTATATATACACACACCTGTATTATATAACTATATACACCCTCTAGTACATATACACACTGTATACAGGATAATACATACACTATATGTACACCTGTATTATATAACTATATACACCCTCTAGTACATATATACACTGTATATAGGATAATACATACATTATATACACACCTGTATTATATAACTATATACACCCTCTAGTACACATACACCCTGTATACAGGATAATACATACATTATATATACACACCTGTATTATATAACTATATACACCCTCTAGTACATATACACCCTGTATACAGGATAATACATACATTATATATGCACACCTGTATTATATAACTATATACACCCTCTAGTACATATATACACTGTATACAGGATAATACATACATTATATATACACACCTGTATTATATAACTATATACACCTCTAGTACATATATACACTGTATACAGGATAATACATACATTATATATACACACCTGTATTATATAACTATATACACCCTCTAGTATATATACACACTGTATACAGGATAATACATACATTATATACACACCTGTATTATATAACTATATACCCCCTCTAGTACATATATACACTGTATACAGGATAATACATACATTATATATACACACCTGTATTATATAACTATATACCCCCTCTAGTACATATATATACTGTATACAGGATAATACATACATTATATACACACCTGTATTATATAACTATATACACCCTCTAGTACATATATACACTGTATACAGGATAATACATACATTATATACACACACCTGTATTATATAACTATATACCCCCTCTAGTACATATATATACTGTATACAGGATAATACATACATTATATACACACCTGTATTATATAACTATATACACCCTCTAGTACATATATACACTGTATACAGGATAATACATACATTATATACACACATACACCTGTATTATATAACTATATACACCCTCTAGTACATATATACACTGTATACTGGATAATACATACATTATATATACACACCTGTATTATATAACTATATACCCCCTCTAGTATATATACACACTGTATACAGGATAATACATACATTATATACACACCTGTATTATATAACTATATACCCCCTCTAGTACATATATACACTGTATACAGGATAATACATACATTATATATACACACCTGTATTATATAACTATATACACCCTCTAGTACATATATACACTGTATACAGGATAATACATTATATATACACACACCTGTATTATATAACTATATACCCCCTCTAGTACATATATATACTGTATACAGGATAATACATACATTATATACACACATACCTGTATTATATAACTATATACACCCTCTAGTACATATACACTGTATACAGGATAATACATACATTATATATACACAACTGTATTATATAACTATATACACCCTCTAGTATATATATACACTGTATACAGGATAATACATACATTATACACACACACCTGTATTATATAACTATATACCCCCTCTAGTACATATATACACTGTATACAGGATAATACATACATTATATATACACACCTGTATTATATAACTATATACACCCTCTAGTACATATATACACTGTATACAGGATAATACACACATTATATATACACACACCTGTATTATATAACTATATACACCCTCTAGTACATATACACACTGTATACAGGATAATACATACATTATATACACACACCTGTATTATATAACTATATACACCCTCTAGTACATATATATACTGTATACAGGATAATACATACATTTTATATACACACCTGTACTATATAACTATATACACCCTCTAGTACATATATACACTGTATACAGGATAATACATACATTATATATACACACCTGTATTAGATAACTATATACACCCTCCAGCACATATATACACTGTATACAGGATAATACACACCTGTATTATATAACTATATACACCCTCTAGTACATATATACACTGTATACAGGATAATACATACATTATATATACACACCTGTATTATATAACTATATACACCTCTAGTACATATATACACTGTATACAGGATAATACATACATTATATACACACACCTGTATTATATAACTATATACACCTCTAGTACATATATACACTGTATACAGGATAATACATACATTATATACACACACCTGTATTATATAACTATATACCCCCTCTAGTACATATATATACTGTATACAGGATAATACATACATTATATATACACACCTGTATTATATAACTATATACACCCTCTAGTACATATATGCACTGTATACAGGATAATACATACATTATATACACACACACCTGTATTATATAACTATATACACCCTCTAGTACATATACACACTGTATACAGGATAATACATACACTATATGTACACCTGTATTATATAACTATATACACCCTCTAGTACATATATACACTGTATATAGGATAATACATACATTATATACACACCTGTATTATATAACTATATACACCCTCTAGTACACATACACCCTGTATACAGGATAATACATACATTATATATACACACCTGTATTATATAACTATATACACTCTCTAGTACATATACACTGTATACAGGATAATACATACATTATATATACACACCTGTATTATATAACTATATACACCCTCTAGTACATATATACACTGTATACAGGATAATACATACATTATATACACACACCTGTATTATATAACTATATACACCCTCTAGTACATATATACACTGTATACAGGATAATACATACATTATATACACACACACCTGTGTTATATAACTATATACACCCTCTAGTACATATATACACTGTATACAGGATAATACATACATTATATACACACCTGTATTATATAACTATATACACCCTCTAGTACATATATACACTGTATACAGGATAATACATACATTATATACACACCTGTATTATATAACTATATACCTCCTCTAGTACATATACACACTGTATACAGGATAATACATACATTATATATACACACCTGTATTATATAACTATATACCCCCTCTGGTATATATATACACTGTATACAGGATAATACATACATTATATATACACACCTGTATTATATAACTATATACACCCTCTAGTACATATATACACTGTATACAGGATAATACATACATTATATACACACACCTGTATTATATAACTATATACACCTCTAGTACATATATACACTGTATACAGGATAATACATACATTATATATACACCCCTGTATTATATAACTATATACCCCCTCTAGTACATATATACACTGTATGCAGGATAACACATACATTATATATACACACCTGTATTATATAACTATATACACCTCTAGTTCATATATACACTGTATACAGGATAACACATACATTATATATACACACCTGTATTATATAACTATATACACCCTCTAGTACATATATACACTGTATACAGGATAATACATACATTATATATACACACACCTGTATTATATAACTATATACACCCTCTAGTACATATATACACTGTATACTGGATAATACATACATTATATATACACACCTGTATTATAGAACTATATACACTCTCTAGTACATATATACACTGTATACAGGATAATACATACATTATATATACACACCTGTATTATATAACTATATACACCTCTAGTACATATACACACTGTATACAGGATAATACATACATTATATATACACCACCTGTATTATATAACTATATACACCCTCTAGTACATATACACACTGTATACAGGATAATACATACATTATATATACACACCTGTATTATATAACTATATACCCCCTCTAGTACATATATACACTGTATACAGGATAATACATACATTATATATACACACACCTGTATTATATAACTATATACATCCTCTAGTATATATATATACACTGTATACAGGATAATACATACATTATATATACACACCTGTATTATATAACTATATACACACCTGTACTATATAACTATATACAAGCTTCTATAGACACGCTCCCCAGTCTCTTCAGTTTGTTCCCCCACGCCGGTGTCTACTGTAGGAGCAGGTTGCTCTTGTCTCTCCATAGAGTCTTCATTAGGACTAGGCTCCTCCCCTTTCAGTGCGGTCATGTGACCCAAAGACCATGTGACTTCACCTCATTAGCTCTCGTAGGAGTCAATACATTCTAGCAGCCGTTCGTCATTGCAGGTCAGTGCTTGTCGGGTTACGTGGGACTTGTAGTGCGCTCGTCTTTATATTTCCCAGCAGGCTCTTCAGGTTGGGGGGGCCGTGGATTCTGGCAGGGCAGTTCTTTATAGAGCTATTGTTTTTTTACCCACTCGTTGGAAAACCGTAATGAAGGCAAAAGCTTCGAAGTGTTGGATGTTGGATGCGGGCGTTTCTGTGCGCTGCGAGGGCGGATTCCCACCAGCGGATGCGCATAGCGTTTTGTGCGCGTATGGCCGTATTTTGCTGCACTTTTTCGCGTGCTGCGAAAAATATGCGCCAATTGAAATGGCTAATTAGTCTAATGCGCTCCAGACGTGTTCTATTTCAGCGCACTCGATGGTTCACGCTTCTCCTATCGTGTTTTGCAAGAATTTGCGCTTTCCCCTTGACCTCTATAGGGACTTTTGTTCCGGAAATGTGCAGAAAAAAATTAAAAGCTGCGGGTTTTTTGCCCATCCGATACAACCAGGAAAAATACGCGAATGTGACTGAATGGGTCCTATTCACTGTGTATCGCGTGCGCAAAATTTGCAAATACGACCGTGTGAAGCCGGCTTTAAACTACGACCATTACATTCATTTTAACCCCTAAAGTCTGGGGCTTCTTTAAATCTTTTCTGTCGCCGTCGATGTTTGAGGGCCGTTTTTTGCCGGACGTGTTGTACTTTTCAGTGGTGCAATGTCATGTACCGGAAAACTGGCGTAACACTGCGACAAAATTGAGTCCGTACGATTTCTAGGATTCCAAATTTATTTTATTTTTTTGCTATTTCTTTTAAAAAATAAGACCGTAGAAAATTGGGGCCATTTTTAATCACTTTTTAGTAAAATTTTTTCCTGGAGATGGGGTGACCAGAAAAAGCACAATTTCAATGGCGTTGCGTAATTTTTTTTTCTGATGACTTTCACCACGGGGGATAAATAATGCGTCACTTCGATAGATGAAACTTTTGCAGATGCAGTCAGAAAAAATAGGCTTCAGTCTTCTTTATAAATTTGGGGAAAAGTTTTTTGTTTTTTTTTCTTTAAACTTTTTTTTTTCTCTAATAACTAATAAAACTTTTTTTTTTTTTACTTATTTTTAAATTCACGCGAACCTGAACGATCTTTCCTGGCCGTTATAAAAGCGCCCGGCTGAAATGCGCTATCTTGGCCGGCCAGGTGCTTTTACGATGCGGGAATACGCCTGTGTAAACTGATGCATTGTACTCCAGATGGGCAGCGGGTATCGGACGGGCGTGAGAGCGCAGCTGATATACACTTGTGTGAATAAAGCCTTAGGGTGGCTTCATACGAGCGAAAACATGCTTCCATTAGAACCAATGCATTCCCTATGGTGTGTGCACATGTCTGTGCTTTACAGGCGTGCACCACAGGGAATGTGGCTGCTGCCAGCGGCTCCATTGAAGGCAATGGTCTGCTGGCACCCCTGAATTGTTTTTCAGGGAAGGGCTTTATATATAAGCTCTTCCCTGAAAAACAAGAATTTTAGTGTAAAATAAAAATAAAAAATAAAAAAATTCTTATCTGTCTGCCGCTGCCGTGTCCCAGCGGGGATGAAGAACACATCTGCCGCATGTGGCAGATGTATTCTTCATCCCCGCGAGAAAAAATGATTCCCTGCTGTACCTGCCACATCTGTGACAGATGCAGCAAAGGAATTCTTAATCCCTGCGGGGAATAAAGAATTCCCTGCCACAGCTGTCACAGATGACAGCTGCGGTAGGGGATCCTGCTGCCAGCATCCTGCAATTGTTTTTCAGGGAAGAGCTTTAAATATAAGCGACATCTGTGACAGCTGTGGTAGGGAATTATTTATTCCCGCAGGGATGGAGAGTTCCTCTGCTGCATCTGTCATAGATGTGGCAGGTGCAGCAAGGAATTCTTTTTCCTCGGGAGGATGAAGGAAACATCTGCCGCATGCATCTGTGACAGATGCAGCAGAGGAATTCTGCATCCCTGCGGGAATAAATAATTCCCTACCACAGCTGTCACAGATGTCGCTTATATTTAAAGCTCTTCCGTGAAACAATTGCAGGATGCTTGCAGCTGGATCCCCTACCGCAGCTGTCATCTGTGGCAGGGAATTCTTTATTCCCTGCAGAGATGAAGAATTCCTTTGCTGCATCTGTCACAGATGTGGCAGGTACAGCAGGGAATCATTTTTCCTCACGGGGATGAAGAATACATCTGCCGCAAGGCAGCGGTGGACAGGTAAGAATATTTTTTTAATTTTTATTTTACACTAAAATTCTTCTTTTTCAGGGAAGAGCTTATATGTAAAGCCCTTCCCTGAAAAAAATTCAGGGGTGCTGGCAGAGCATTGTCTTCAATGGAGCCTCCGTCAGCAGCGGCTCCATTGAAGGCAATACACGGACTTGCATTCACGCGTGTTTTTGCACGTACATGGGTGCGCACTTATGTACACACAAAAACACGCTCGTGTGAAGCCACGCTTTGGGAAATGTTTGTTTACGCGTCAGAATACCGTATGTGAATTTTTCCTATTGACAAGGCAAAATCCACACGCGGATCCGCGCCAAAAAACCACAGCAGAATTAAATACAGAAAATGACACTGTGAATTCGGTCATGTGAGCATACCGTACGGGCGGCTTCACACGGACATATTTATGCACGCAATATGCAGAGAATAGAAGCCATTAATTTTAATGGGTACACTCTTTCCTTGTTTTGCAGAAAAAAAACACAGTGTGCTCTATGTTTGTGCGCATTCGCGAACCAAGAGTCCGTACAGAAGTCAATGCCGTGGAAAAAAAAAAGAACACATTTGAACTTCGTTAGGCTAAATAGCCTTTTAAATCCGGGTATGGTAGTGCTCTATGCGCAAAAAGCACAATAAAATGCACCAATACGCGTGCAAATCTACCCTTTTCATAGCGCATTTACGTTGCACTGGAATGTGAACAATTGCGCATGCATCTGTGTGAAAAAGGAGGCCGGTAGGTTGTAAAGACCTCTTAAAGGGGTTGTCCCGCGAAAGCAAGTGGGGTTCAGCACTTCTGTATGGCCATATTAATGCACTTTGTAATATACATCGTGCATTAATTATGAGCCATACAGAAGTTATTCACTTACCTGCTCCGTTGCTAGCGTCGTCGTCTCCATGGTGCCGTCTAATTTCAGCGTCTAATCGCCCGATTAGACGCGCTTGCGCAGTCCGGTCTTCTCCCTGGTGAATGGGGCCGCTCGTGCCGGAGAGCTGGTCCTCGTAGCTCCGCCCCGTCACGTGTGCCGATTCCAGCCAATCAGGAGGCTGGAATCAGCAATGGACCGCACAGAGCCCACGGTGCACCATGGGAGAAGACCCGCAGTGCATCGTGGGTGAAGATCCCGGCGGCCATCTTGCTAAGGTAAGAAAGAAGTCGCCGCAGAGCGGGGATTCGGGTAAGTACTAAACTGTTTTTTTTTTTAACCCATCCCTTGTGTTTGTCTCGCGCCTATTGAAAAAAACAAAACCCTGTTTCGGCGCGGGACAACCCCTTTAAGCGCGCTGCGCTGACTAACGTTTATATCCTGTCTACACAACAATGGGTTATTTTCCTGTGCGATTACTGCGCATTTCACAACACACATCATTCAGGAAAATCACCCCTGTAAATGCCCCCTAGTGGTGATGTGTGTTCTACACGAGCGTTCGGCCACATCTGCTCTATGGGAGGTAATGAGGAGACGGACAACAAAGGGGAATTGGTCTACTTTCTTGCTCCATCTGTATGTTGGAGGCGGTGCATTAATTTATCCGTAGATGTTATTGTCAGGGAACTGGGGTTCGGGTAACGGGAAGTCCCTGAAAACTACCCGCAACCCCTGTCCCTACCTACTTGCCCCCCTAGGATAAGCCCTAGGGCGACAACTGGGCGACAGTCCCTAGGCTCACTAGGGATGCAGGGCAGGAGTAGACTCACAAACAAATACAGGAAGACACACAAACACAAAGGCAGGTCAGGCAATCTGGGTCGGCAACAGGAGAAGGCGAGGTACAAGGGGTCAGGCGAAGGCAAAGTCAGGTCCGAAGCAAGCAAGTCACAGCAAGGAATCAAATGCAGGATACGCGGGTGTAGCTGGAGACCAAACATACACTGGCAAAGGTCTGAAGGAGACTAAGATGTTTAAATGCTGTCAAAACTCCTGCCCCAGCAGCTGATTGGGGCGGGGAGCCTGATAGCAGCAAGGCCCAGACAACAAGCAGAGAGTGCAGAGCAGAGACCCAGACATTAGCAGCGAGTGCAGAGCAAGCGCGCCCAGGTGTCAAGGCAATGGGTACGCGGTGCGGGATGGCAACTGCCACGTCCCCAGCAACCCGACTACCTAGGCGCCTGCTCCCTAAGCACGGGAGTGCACACCTGGAGCTGGCGGCCAGGGGAGTTCCCAAATACCAGGATTCCCCTGTGCCGCACCCCCGGAGCCCAGGTGATAGGAGTGGTGGTGCAGGCACGGAGACCCCGAGAGTCGCCGGTCCTGACAGTTATGTCCTAGTGACGTTAGGACTAGAGATGAGCGAGCGCACTCGTTCGAGCATTAGGGTGTTCGAGATGCTCGTTACTCGAGACGAGCACCACGCGACACTCGACTCCATTACATTTCCTTCCCTGAGAAATTTGCGCCCTTTTCTGGCCAATAGAAAGACATGGAAGGCATTACAACTTCCTCCTGTGACGTTCCAGCCCTATCCCACCCCCCTGCAGTGAGTGGCTGGCGAGATCAAGTGACCCCCGAGTATTTAAATCTGCCCCGCCTGCGGCTCGCCACAGACACACACTAAGAGAGATCAGGGAAAGTGCTGTTGCTGTTATAGGGACAGTGTTAGCGTCTTCAAGAACCACAACGGCCCTTCTTGGGGCCACAGCTCACCTAGTGCATTACTGTTGTGGCTGCTGTGAGCAGTTTTGCACAATTTTCTTTTTTTAATGTATATCGGGCGTGCAGGCTGTAGCGTTCTCAGGCTGCAGTCTGTACTTTAGTATAGGGGCAGTAGTGGTCAGGCAGGGATAGTGGTAGTGTATAATCCTGGCTACAAGAACCCCAACGGTTCTTCTTAGGGCAACCTGCAACTGTGTGCATTTAACTCCGTGGTTGCTGGGAGTTGTAGTACCTCTGTATTGCACAGCAGAGCCTGCGTGCAGCCTTCATTTAAACATTTTTCTGTCCGCACTTTGCGTTGCGTCAGATCAGTCTGCCTCTAAGTGTACGCCAAGAAACCGCACATTTTCTACAACGCTCTGTTATACGTGTGCTGTCTCAGACGTTCACAGTCTGCCCGACGCCCATAGATTGAAAGTGCAATACACACTGCATAGCCTCAGCCTGCATTGCAGAGTAAAATAAGGAGATTTTAAAAAAAATTCTTTTTTACGGCTAATGCTTACGCAGTGCATTTGCCTGCGTGGCCTGTGGGACTTCACGTCCATCCAAACTGCATAGTTCACAGCCTAGCCTGCGTGCAGCCTTCCTTATAATTTATCTCTGGCTTCATTTAGCGTTATATTACCGCTGGCAGCCACCAACTGCGCGGCAATAATTCACAAACATTTTTACACCGCTCTGTCTCTGCTCGATTCTTAATCCAGCATGCTGAGGCGTAGGGGTAGGGGCAGAGGACATGGACGCGGTCGAGGACGCGGAGTCCCAGGTGAGGGTGTGGGCATAGGACGAGTTCCTGGTCCAGGTGAATCGCAGCCGCCTGCTGCGGGAGTAGGAGAGAGGACAGTTTCTGGGGTCCCCAGCTTCATATCGCAATTTTTGGGTCCACGTCGTAGACCTTTATTGAAAAATGAGCAGTGTGAGCAGGTCCTGTCGTGGATGCCAGAAGGTGCATCCAGCAATCTATCGACCACCCAGTCTTCTACGCCGTCCACTGCTGCAACTCTGAATCCTCTGGCTGCTGCTCCTCCTTCCTCCCAGCCTCCTCACTCCATGAAAAGGACACATTCTGAGGAGCAGGCAGACTCCCAGGAACTGTTCTCGGGCCCCTGCCCAGATTGGGCAGCAATGGTTCCTCTCCCACCAGAGGAGTTTGCCATGACCGATGCCCAACCTTTGGAAAGTTCCCGGGGTCCAGGGGATGAGGCTGGGGACTTCCGGCAACTGTCTCAAGAGCTTTCAGTGGGTGAGGAGGACGATGACGATGAGACGCAGTTGTCTATCAGTGAGGTAGTAGTGAGGGCAGTAAGTCCGAGGGAGGAGCGCACAGAGGATTCGGAGGAAGGGCCGCTGGACGATGAGGTGACTGACCCCACCTGGTGTGATAAGCCAACTGAGGACAGGTCTTCAGAGGGGGAGGCAATTGCAGCCGCAGGACAGGTTGGAAGAGGCAGTGGTAGAGGCAGGGCAAGAGCGAATAATCCACCAGCTGTTTCCCAAAGCACCCCCTCACGCCAAGCCACCGTGCAGAGGCCAAGGTGCTCTAAGGTGTGGCAGTTTTTCACTGAGACGGCGGACGACCGACGAACAGTGGTGTGCAACGTTTGTCGCGCCAAGATCAGCCGGGGAGCCACCACCACCAGCCTCATCACCACCAGCATGCGCAGGCATATGATGGCCAAGCGCCCCACAAGATGGGACAAAGGCCGTTCACCGCCTCTCCCCCTGGGCCCCAACCTGCCACTGAGATCCAACCCCCCTCTCAGGACACAGGCACTCACCTCCGCTGTCCTCGGCCCCATCCAGCAATGTCTCTCAACACAGCATCCAGCTGTCGCTAAGAGAATCGTTGGCGCGAAAGCGTAAATACGCCGCCACGCACCCGCTCAAGCTTTAAATGTCCACATAGCCAAATTGATCAGCCTGGAGATGCTCCCCTACAGGCTGGTGAAAACTGAGGCGTTCAAAAACATGATGGCGGCGGCAGCACCGCGCTACTCGGTCCCCAGTCACCACTATTTTTCACGGTGTCCCGTCCCAGCCCTGCACGACCACGTCTCACGCAACATCGTACGCGCCCTCACCAACTCGGTTACTGCCAAGGTCCACTTTATAACGGACACGTGGACAAGCACAGGCGGGCAGGGCCACTATATCTCCCTGACGGCACATTGGGTGAATTTAGTGGAGGCTGGGACCGCTCATGTACCACCCACCCCCAGAATTGCGGGCACCAGATCGGTGCTGGTATCTGCGGCGGTGTATGCCACCTCCAATAAACCTTCCTCCTCCTCCTCCAACGCAACCTCTACCTCGCAATCAAGACTTGTCACCAGCAGCACGTCGCCAGCAGTCAGTGTCGCGCGGCGCGGCAGCACAGCGGTGGGCAAGCGTCAGCAGGCCGTGCTGAAACTACTCAGCTTAGGAGAGAAGAGGCACACGGCCCACGAACTGCTGCAGGGTCTGACAGAGCAAACCGACCGCTGGCTTTCGCCACTGAGCCTCCAACCGGGCATGGTCGTGTGTGACAACGGCCGTAACCTGGTGGCGGCTCTGCAGCTCGGCAGCCTCACGCACGTGCCATGCCTGGCCCACGTCTTTAATTCGGTGGTTCAGCGGTTTCTGAAAGGCTACCCACACTTGTCAGACCTCCTCGGCAAGGTGCACTGGGTCAGCGCACATTTCCGCAAGTACAACACGGACGCTGCCACCCTGCGCACCCTGCAACATCGGTTTAATCTGCCAGTGCACCGACTGCTTTGCGACGTGCCCACACGGTGGAACTCTACGCTTTACATGTTGTCCCGGCTGTATGAGCAGCGTAGAGCTATAGTGGAATACCAACTCCAACATGGGCGGCAAAGTGGGAGTCAGTCTCCTCAATTCTTTACAGAGGAGTGGGCCTGGATGGCAGATATCTGCCAGGTCCTTGGAAACTTTGAGGAGTCCACCCTGATGGTGAGCGGCGATGCTGCAATCATTAGCGTCACCATTCCCCTGCTATGCCTGTTGAGAAGTTCCCTGCAAAGCATAAAGGCTGATGCTTTGCGGGCGGAAACAGAGGCGGGGGAAGACAGTATGTCGCTGGATAGTCTGAGCACCCTCATGTCTATATCTCAGCGCGTGGAGGAGGAGGAGGGGGAGGAGCCTGAGGAGGAAGAGACAGCTGGGCCGACTGCAGAGGGTACCCATGCTGCTTGTCTCTCATCCATTCAGCGTGTATGGCCTGAGGAGGAGGAGGATACTCAAAGTCATCGTCCTAGTGAGGACAGCCATATGTTGCGTACAGGTACCCTGGCACACATGGGTGACATTATGTTAGCATGCCTTTCTCGTGACCCTCGCGTTAGACGCATTCTGGCCACTACGGATTACTGGGTGTACACACTGCTTGACCCACGGTATAAGGATAACCTTTCCACTCTCATTCCCGAAGAGGAAAGGGGTTTGAGAGTGATGCAATACCACAGGGCCCTGGTGGACAAACTGATGGTAAACTTCCCATCTGACAGCGCTAGTGGCAGAAGGCACAGTTCCGAGGGCCAAGAAGAAGGAGAGGCGCGGAGATCAGGCAGCATGTTCAGCGCAGCAGGGAACACTCTCCAAGGCCTTTGCCAGCTTTATGGCTCCCCAGCAAGACTGTCTCACACCTCCCCAGTCCAGGCTGAGTCGGAGGGAGCACTGTAAGA